>NC_135822.1:57063471-57363471 GCF_964213995.1 Mustelus asterias
TCCTGCTGACACTTCCGTCTCTCTGCTCATTCGCTGTCGAAATCCAATCTCAGCCCACTTTTTACCCCACAACCTTCTAAATCCCCAAGTTTAGCAGAACCTAATCACGGCCTCCAGAGTTAGACCATCCTTTCCACAGGTTGTCAGGCGCAACGTGCTAGGTTTGGTTTTTGACAATGCTCCGAAGGCAGAAAGAGATGCTAAGAGAGAATTTCAGACCGAAAATAAGGCTGTAAGAATTGAAAATGTTGTTACAGATGATGGGGGGTGAGGAACATTCATGGGATCTTACTCTGAACAAATAGGCTCTCCTATTTCATAGAGTCAGTGTGACGCAGGAGGCCATTGGGTCCATCATGTCCATGCCACCTCTCTGTTGACCAATCCAGGCAGCCCCTCTCTGCGCCCATAGCCCTGCACATTTCGTCCACTCAATCGTCCATCCAATCTCCTTTTGGAATCATCCGTCGTCTCTGCTTCCCCAACCCTCGCAAGCAGCAGGCTCCAACTAATCGCTCTGTAAAAAAAAATAAAAGTTCTGCCTCACACACCCCGCTCCCAACCACCCTGCAACCCCCTCCCTCTCTGGTCCATAATCTTACACCGATGTCTTCTGGTACCACCAGCTCGTGGCAACGGCTTTTCATTGTCGATCTTCCTATGATAACTCAAGGCAGGGGCCGGCTTGTTGCAAACAAACGTAAACTTTATTGGGAACGCCCATTGGGATGTTTGCGGGCTCGATGCCATCTTATTACCCGGACCACAGCACTGGTGCCGCCCACCAGTTAGTTGGCAGGAGGGAGGGCAGCCCCATTACCACACATACAGGGCGGCACGGTAGCACAGTGGTTAGCACTGCTGCTTCACAGCTCCAGGGTCCTGGGTTCGATTCCCGGCTCGGGTCACTGTCTGTGTGGAGTTTGCACATTCTCCTCGTGTCTGCGTGGGTTTCCTCCGGGTGCTCCGGTTTCCTCCCACAGTCCAAAGATGTGCGGGTTAGGTTGATTGGCCAGGTTAAAAATTGCCCCTTAGAGTCCTGGGATGTGTAGGTTAGAGGGATTAGCGGGTAAATATGTAGTGATAAGGGGGTAGGGCCTGGGTGGGATTGTGGTCGGTGCAGACTCGATGGGCCGAATGGCCTCCTTCTGCACTGTAGGGTTTCTATGTATACCTAAACCCGCCATGATCTCACACACCCCTGTCCCATTTCCCCTCATCCTCACGTGTAGGGCGGTTGGGGTCAGTTTGGAATTGGACCAACAATGTAAGGGATAGAATATAAAGGTAAGGAAGTATTATTGCAACTATACAAGGCATTAGTGAGGTCGCACCTGGAGTATTGTGCACAGTTTTGATCCCCTTATTTGAGGAAAGATGCATTGGAGGCAGTTCAGAGGAGGTTCACTAGATTGATTCCAGAGATGAGGGGTTTGTCGTATGAAGAGAGATTGAACAGTTTAGGCCGATACTCTCTGGAATTTAGAAGAATGAGGGGAGATCAAATTGAGGTTTACAAGATGATAAAAGGTGTGGATAAAGTAGACGTGGAGCGGATGCTTCCTCTTGTGGGGCATTCTAGGACGAGAGGTCATAGTCTTAGGTAGCAAATTTAAAACAGAGTTGAGGAGAAACTACTTCTCTCAAAGGGTTGTGAATCTGTGGAATTCGCTGCCCCAAAGTGCGGTGGATGCTGGGACAGTGAGTAAATTTAAGGAGGAGTTAGACAGATTTTTAATTGGTAATGGGTTGAAGGGTTATGGGGAGAAGGCAGGAAAATGGGGATTTGATTTGATTTATTATTGTCACATGTATTGGGATACAGTGAAAAGTATTGTTTCCTGCGCGCTATACAGACAAAGCATACCGTTCATAGAGAAGGAAAGGAGAGAGTGCAGAATGCAGTGTTACAGTCATTGCTAGGGTATAGAGAAAGATCAACTTAATGCAGGGTAGGTCCATTCAAAAGTCTGATGGCAGCGGGGAAGAAGCTGTTCTTGAGTCGGTTGGTGCGTGACCTCAGACTTTTGTATCTTTTTCCCGACAGAAGAAGGTGGAAGAAAGAATGTCCGGGGTGTGTGGGGTCCTTGATTATGCTGGCTGCTTTGCCGAGGCAGTGGGAAGTGTAGACAGAGTCAATGGGTGGGAGGCTAGTTTGCGTGATGGATTGGGCTACATTCACGACCTTTTGTAGTTCCTTGCGGTCTTGGGCAGAGCAGGAGCCAGACCAAGCTGTGGATGAGGAGCATATCAGCCATGATCAAATGGCGGAGCAGGCTCAAAGGGCCGAATGGCCTAATTCTGCTCCTATATCTTATGAACTTATGAACCCCCAGTACTGGTGAATTGGTTTTGGTTGCCAATGGCTGTGCTATTGGGTAGTTTACCCTTGCTCGTGCGTAAGTAGACCGTGCCAGAACCAGTGTGCCCAGGTTCACAGCGCAAAAAGTACAAGGTGAACATTTGGTTTCGCAAATACAAGCAATTTTGGCCTTGGTTTCATCGTCCTCGCTTTGTTTGTTTACTCCTCGTGTCGTGCTTTATTTTTTTTGGTCAGTAACTATGACAGTAAAAGCAGAAAGAGAGAAGGGGAGGTACTTGTGCTTTGAATTTGATTTCACTGGATTCTCTCTTGCTGTCTGCAGTTGCCTTTCTGGGAGATATTGCACTGGACGAAGAAGACCTGAAATCATTCAAGGCCGACTGGATCGTAGACTTAAAGAAACATAGAATCCAGAAGTTTGGCCATTCTGCAGGTACGCTCATTTCCATTGCTGTTTGTACCACTGCGGCCTTGGATTGTTTGCTATATAAACACTGATACATTAATAAACTTGCTGAATGGACAAATCATTGGCAGCTGAACTCAGCACAGATAAGTATGAGGTGGTACCTTCTTGCCGAAAGAATAGGGAGGCCTCTTATTACTTGGAAGATTCAGGCCTGGGTCAGGTAAGGAAAAGAGAGGTTCAAGATGGAACAGTAGTTTGCAAGGAGCTGGTTTGCAATAAAATAGAAGTCTCGTCATAAAGGTTTGCAACATGGAAACAGGCTCTTTGGCCCAACTTGTCCACGCCGCTCACTTTTTACCACTAAGCTAATCCCAATTGCCCGCATTTGACCCATATCCCTCTATACCCATGTAACTTTCGAAATGCTTTTTAAAAGACAAAATTGTACCCGCCTCAACTACTGAAGATGTGCGGTTAGGGGCATTGGCTATGCTAAATTTAGTGTCCCGGGATGCGTAGATTAGCGGGGTAAATATGTGGGATTACGGGGATAGGGCCAAGGTGGGATTGTGGTCGGTGCAGACCTGACGGGCCGAATGGCCTCCTTCTGCAGTGTAGGGATTCTATGGTTGCTATGGTATACTGCCGCTGGCAGCTTGTTCCAGACACTCACCACCCTCTGAGTGAAAAAATTGCCCCTCTGGATCCTTTTGTGTCTCTCCCCTCTCACCTTAAACCTATGCCCTCTAGTTTTAGACTCCCCCACCTTAGGGAAAAGATGTTGACTATCTAACTGATCTGTGCCCCTCATTATTTTATAGACCTCTATAAGATCACCCCTAAGCCTCCTACGCTCCACGGTGGCACAGTGGTTAGCACCACTGCCTCACAGCGCTTAGCACCACTGCCTCACAGCGCCAGGGACCTGGGTTCAATTCCCGGATTGGGTCACTGTCTGTGTGGAGTCTGCACGTTCTCCCCGTGTCTGCATGGGTTTCCTCCGGGTGTTCCAGTTTCCTCCCACAGTCCAAAAGACGTGCTGGTTAGGTGCTAAATTCTCCCTCAGTGTACCCAAACAGGCGCCGGAGTGTGGCAACTAGGGGATTTTCACAGTAACCTCATTGCAGTGTTAATGTAAGCCTACTTGTGACACTAATAAATAAAATAAAAACAGTTTCTCTCTATTTAACCCATCTAAACTCTTTATGGTGTTTGAAATCTCCTCTCACCTTCCTACTCGATGGAGAACAATCTCTCCATGTAACTGAAATCACGCATCCCTGGCGTGTCTGTGTTAAAGTTCACACAATGGGTCCGAGTTGCTGTGACATTTTTTTCCAAGCATGTCGTACTCTGGAGCCATGGACAGAAATGGTAGAGGCACCAATGTTCTTTCCATCACATGGCTGATCAGGAATCACTCCCATTCTTACCATCGGCATGTGTCGGATCTGTTTAGCTCAGTGATGGACATATCTTCCTTGGCCATCAAGGCCTGGGGTGGGACTCGAACCCAGAGCTTCTGGCTGAGAGGCAAGAATACTATCCATTGAGCCACAAGAGCTTCCACCGCCTTGCTGGTACCATTCCAGTAAATCTCCTTTGCCTCCTGTCCAAAACACGTGACATCCTTTCCATTTTGATTTGATTTGATTTATTATTGTCACATGTATTGGGATACAGTGAAAAGTATTGTTTGATTTATTATTGTCACATGTATTGGGATACAGTGAAAAGTATTGTTTCTTGCGCGCTATACAGACAAAGCATACCGTTCATAGAGAAGGAAAGGAGCGAGTGCAGAATGTAATGTTACAGTCCTAGCTAGGGTGTAGAGAAAGATCAACTTAATGCAAGGTAGGTCCATTCAAAAGTCTGATGGCAGCGGGGAAGAAGATGTTCTTGAGTCGTTTGGTACGTGTCCTCAGACTTTTATATCTTTTTCCCAACGGAAGAAGGTGGAAGATTTGATTTGATTTATTGTTGTCACATGTATTAACATACAGTGAAAAGTATTGTTTCTTGCGCGCTATACAGACAGAGCATACCATTCATAGAGAAGGAAAGGAGAGAGTGCAGAATGTAGTGTTACAGTCATAGCTAGGGTGTAGAGAAAGATCAACTTAATGCGAGGTAGGTCCATTCAAAAGTCTGACAGCAGCAGGGAAGAAGCTGTTCTTGAGTCGGTTGGTGCGTGACCTCAGACTTTTGTATCTTTTTCCCAACGGAAGAAGGTGGGAGAGAGAATGTCCGGGGTGCGTGGGGTCCTTAATTATTGCTTTGCAGAGGCAGTGGGAAGTGTAGACAGAGTCAATGGATAGGAGGTTGGTTTGCGTGATGGATTGGGCTACATTCACGACCTTTTGTAGTTCCTTGCGGTCTTGGGCAGAGCAGGAGCCATACCAAGCTGTGATACATCCGGAAAGGATGCTTTCTATGGTGCATCTGTAAAAGTTGGTGAGAGTCGTAGCGGACATGCCAAATTTCCTTATTTCCATGCAGCGAACGAGAGTGGGCAGCATGAAATTCTCCTTTCTGGGTGAAATTCTTGCCACTGCATTTCCTGTGGATGTCTCTGAAAATGAAAGGGAAAAAATAAACGATTTCAGAAGATCACATACCGAGCTGTGGCTGCTCTTAGAAGAGTGAGTGCTTTTGTTTGAAAACAAAGTGTAGCCCAAGGCTGCAGATGTAATGGTAATTGAATAACATGAAGGAATGTTAAATGACCAGATAATGAGGGGTTGCTCATTGATGGATGGCCACATTTGTGTTTGCACATGTCGGGAAATACGAGACTAAGTGGGGTTGGCGTAGAGTAGACTCAAACCAGAAGCAATGAACCAGTCTATCCAAGTATGTAACTGTCTGGGCAGTTTTACATAGAAACTAGAAGCAGGAGGAGGCCATTCGGCCCTTCGAGCCTGTCTGCCATTCACTTTGACCATGGCTGATCATCAAATTCAATATCCTGATTCCCCCCCATATCCCTCGATCCCTTTATCCCCAAGAGCTATATCTAATTTCTTCTTCAAATCCGACAACGTTTTGGCCTCAACTACTTTCTGTGGGAGTGAATTCCACACATTCACCACCCTCTGGGTGAAGAAATTTCTCCTCACCTCAGTTCTAAATGGTTTACCCTTATCCTCAAACTATGACCCCCTAGTTCTGGACTCCCCCCACCATCGGGAACATTCTTTCTGAATCTACCCTGTCTAACCCTGTTAGAATTTTAGAAGTTTCTGTGAGATCTCCTCTCACTCTTCTAAACTCCAGTGAATATAATCCTAACCGACTTAGTCTCTCCTCATATGACAGACCTGCCATCCCAGGAATCGGCCTGGTAAACCTTCGCTGCGCTCCCTCTATAGCAAGGACACCCTTCCTCAGATGAGGACACCAAAACTGCACACAATACTCCAGGTGTGGCCTCACCAACGCCCTGTACAATTGCAGCAAAACATCCCTATTCCTATACTCAAATCCTCTCGCTATGAAGGCCAACATACCATTTGCCTTCTTTACTGCCTGCTGTACCTGCGCGCTTACTTTCAGCGACTGATGCACGAGGACTCCAAGGTCTCGCTGAGTATCCACCTCTCCCAATTTACACCCATTCAAATAATAATCTGTCTTCCTATTATTGCTACTGAAGTGGATAACCTCACATTTATCCACATTGTACCGTATCTGCCATGCAGATGCCCACACACTCAGCCTGTTAATACAGTGGGATGAGCACCTTCAGATTAGCCTGAAGAGAGAACAGTGATTATTGAGACAGAATCTGTCACATCATAACTCACCTCCTGAGCTTTTCCACCATCTACAAGGCACAAGTCAGGAGTGTGATGGAATACTCCCCACTTGCCTCAAGAGGTTGGACATCATTTAGGATAAAGCAGCCTGCTCGATTGGCACCTCATCCACTATCTTAAACATTCACATCCTCCACCACCGACGCACTGTGGCGGCAGTGTGTGTACCATCTACAAATTGCAGCAGCTTTTCAAGGCTCCTTCGACAGCACCTCCCAAATCCATGACATCTCCCATCTAAAAAGACAAGGGCAGTGGACAAGTGGGAACACCACCAGCTCTTGGGCTCCCCTCCAAGTTACATTGTGGCTTGGAATTATATCATAATTCCCTGTTGCTGGGTCAGGGAACTGCCTCCCTAATAGCACGCTGAGTGTACATCCACCACTGCAAGCCATTCAAGACCACCGCCTTCTCAAGGGATAGTTAGAGATGGATAACAAAGGCTGGTCTCGCCAGCAACACCCACATCCAGTGAAGGGATAAAACAGGACGGGGGAGCAGGTGCCTGCCAGAATGCGTGCATGTGGATCATAGAATCCTACAGTACAGAAAGAGACCATTTGGCCCATTGAGTCTGCACCGACCACAATCCCACCCAGGCCCTACCCCCAGATCCCTTCATATTTTACCCACTAATCCACGCATCTCAGGACATTACGGGGCAATTTTTTAGCATGGCCAATCAACCTAACCCGCACATCTTTGGACTGTGGGAGGAAACCGGAGCACCCGGAGGAAACCCACGCAGACACGGGGAGAATGTGCGAACTCCACACAGACAGTGACCCAAGCCGGGAATCGAACCCAGGTCCCTGGAGCTGTGAAGCAGCAGTGCTAACCCACTGTGCTACCGTGCCGCATGTTACATTGGTGTGCACAGGTCTGAATGTTTGTGTGGTGTGTGTGTTAGTGTTGAAGGACTTTAACAAGCAGCGGACAAAATAAGACCCACTATGTTCTGGTGATTCTTCGAAGCGTTTGATGGGTTTCTCGTTCCTGGCAGTTATAAGCTGACTAGCGATTGGGTCAATAATGCTGCATGTTCCTTACTGACAGCTTGTCGGCTGAAGGAAAATGAATTGCGGCAATATTGGTCTCGGAGTGGGGGAATTATTGATCTTTCTCTCCTGGAGGTGTGATTTTATGTTTCCAATTATTTGCGGTGCAACAGGATGGAGGATTTTCCTATGCGACACTGAGTCAAAATGGAGGTCTAAAGGCTAACGCAATGTCTTGAGACGCCGCAATATGGTCATTGCTGTTACCCACACAATGAGACCAGTCAAGCAGACTGAAGCCATATGTTTTATGTGGGATCTAAGATCACCAATCTACACTAATGGGGACGAAATAGAAATTGTCGAGAGCTTCAAATTTCTAGGTGTCCAGATCACCAACAACCTGTCCTGGTCCCTCTACGGGGACGCTATAGTTAAGAAAGCCCCACCAACGCCTCTACTTTCTCAGAAGACTAAGGAAATTTGGCATGTCCGCTACAACTCTCACCAACTGCTACAGATGCACCATAGAAAGCATTCTTTCCGGATGTATCACAGCTTGGTATGGCTCCTGCTCTGTCCAAGACCGCAATAAACTACAAAGGGTCGTGAACGTAGCCCAGTCCATCAATCAAACCAGCCTCCCATCCATTGACTCTGTCTACACTTCCCGCTGCCTCGGCAACGCAGCCAGCATAATCAAGGACCCCACGCACCCCGGACACACTCTCTTCCACCTTCTTCCGTCGGGAAAAGGATACAAAAGTATGAGATCACGTATCAACTGACTCAAGAACAGCTTCTTCCCTGCTGCTATCAGACTTTTGAATGGACCTACCTCGCATTAAGTTTATCTTTCAAGAGGCGACTGTATTCGAGAGGCGGCTGGATATAGCATTTGGGGCGAACGGGATCAAAGGTTATGGGGAGAAAGCAGGATTAGGCTATTGAGTTGGACGATCAGCCATGATTGTGATGAATGGTGGAGCAGGCTCGAAGGGCCGAATGGCCTCTTCCTGCTCCTATCTTCTATGTTCCTATGTTTCTCTACACCCAAGCTATGACGATAACACTACATTCTACACCCTCTCCTTTCCTTCTCTATGAACGGTATGCTTTGTCTGTACAGCGCGCAAGAAACAATACTTTTCCCTGTATACTAACACGTGACAATAATAAATCGAATCAATTTATCATCAGTAGAGATGTAGGCCGGAGTTTTCCCGCCCCGCCCACCAGGGGAATCGGAGTGTACGAGGGGTGGACCATGGAAAGGTCCATTGACCTCGGCTGGAATTTTACAGATTCCAGACTAACGAGGCCATAAAATCCCGTTCGTCATTGCTTTCCCTTCATGCAGCAAAAAGAGAGAATTAGCATTTCTGCTGTATCTTTTGCTGCCATGGAGGTGTTGGGCCGAAGGGCCTCCTCCCCTGCTCTGTGACCTCAGGGTATCTCAGAATGCTTCCTGGCCCATGAAGTAAAGGGAAGCAGGAGTAGACTCTTCGGCCCATTGAGCCTGCTCCGCCATTCAATATGATCATGGCTGATCTTGGGGTTCAACTCCACATTATTGCCCACTCCACATATCCCTTCATTCCTTGAGAGACCAAAAATCCCACCTATCCCAGCCTTAAATATATTCAACGATGCAGCAGCCACAACCCTCTGGGATAGAAAATCCCAACGATTCACAACCCTCTGAGTGAAGAAATTTCTCCTCATCTCGGTCCTAAGTTATCAGTCCCTTATCCTGAAACAGTGCCCACCCCCAGCTAGGGGAAACAATCTCTCAGTATCCACCCTATCAAACCTCTTCAAAATCTTGTATGTCTCAGCGAGATCACCTCTCATTCTGATTTGATTTGATTTGGTTTATTATTGTCACATGCATTAGTTTGCAGTGAAAAGTATTGTTTCTTGCGCACTATACAGACAAAGCATACCATTCATAGAGAAGGAAAGGAGAGAGTGTAGAATGTAGTCATAGAGGTTTACAGCATGGAAACAGGCCCTTCGGCCCAATTTGTCAATGCCACCCTTTTGTTTTCAAACCCCTAAGCTAATCCCAATTGCCCGCATTTGGCCCATATCCCTCTATACCCATCTTACCCATGTAACTGTCTAAATGATTTTTAAAAGACAAAATTGTACCTGCCTCTACTACTATCTCTGGCAGCTTGTTCCAGACACTCACCACCCTCTGTGTGAAAAAGATTGCCCCTCTGGACACTTTTGTATCTCTCCCCTCTCACCTTAAACCTATGCCCTCTAGTTTTAGACTCCCCTACCTTTGGGAAAAAATATTGACTATCTAGCTGATCTACGCCCCTCATTATTTTATAGACCTCTATAAGATCACCCCTCAACCTCCTATGCTCCAGAGAAAAAAGTCCCAGTCTATCCAGCCTCTCCTTATAACTCAAACCATCAAGTCCCGGTAGCATCCTAGTAAATCTTTTCTGCACTCTTTCTAGTTTAATAATATCCTTTCTATAATGGGTTGGTACCTGGGATTTGGGTTGGTACCTGGGATTTCGATGTTGTGGCCATCTCGGAGACATGGATAGAGCAGGGACAGGAATGGTTGTTGCAGGTTCCGGGGTTTAGATGTTTCAGTAAGTGCAGGGAAGGTGGTAAAAGAGGGGGAGGTGTGGCATTGTTAGTCAAGGACAGTATTACGGTGGCAGAAAGGACATTTGATGAGGACTCGTCTACTGAGGTAGTTTGGGCTGAGGTTAGAAACAGGAAAGGAGAGGTCACCCTGTTGGGAGTTTTTTATAGACCTCCGAAAAGTTCCAGAGATGTAGAGGAAAAGATTGCAAAGATGATTCTGGATAGGAGCGAAAGTAACAGGGTAGTTGTACTGGGGGACTTTAACTTTACAAATATTGACTGGAAAAGCTATAGTTCGAGTACTTTAGAGGGGTCGGTTTTTGTCCAGTGTGTGCAGGAAGGCTTCCTGACACAGTATGTAGATAGACCAACAAGAGGCGAGGCCACATTGGATTTGGTACTGGGTAATGAACCAGGCCAGGTGTTAGATTTGGAGGTGAGCACTTTGGTGACAGTGACCACAATTCGATTACGTTTACCTTAGCAATGGAAAAGGGTCGGTATATACCAAAGGGCAAGAGTTATAGCTGGGGGAAAGGAAATTATGATGCGATTAGGCGAGATTTAGCTGGCATAGGTTGGGGAAGGAAACTGCAGGGGATGGGCACAATTGTAATGTGGAACTTGTTCAAGGAACAGCTACTACACGTCCTTGATAAATATGTCCCTGTCAGGCAGGGAGGAAGCAGACGTGTGAGGGAACTGTGGTTTACTAAGGAGGTTGAATCTCTTGTGAAGAGGAAGAAGGAGACTTATGTTAAGATGAGACGTGAAGGCTCAGTTAGGGCGCTTGAGAGTTACAAGTTAGCCAGGAAGGACCTAAAGAAAGAGTTAAGAAGAGCCAGGAGGGGACATGAGAAGTCTTTGGCAGGTAGGATCAAGGAAAACCCTAAAGCTTTCTATAGGTATGTCAGGAGTAAAAGAATGACTAGGGTAAGATTAGGGCCAGTCAAGGACAGTAGTGGGAAGTTGTGCGTGGAGTCTGAAGAGATAGGAGAGGCACTAAATGAATATTTTTTGTCGGTATTCACACTGGAGAGGGACAGTGTTGTTGAGGGGAGTACTGAGATGCAGGCTGTTGGACTGGATGGGATTGATGTTCATAAGGAGGAGGTGTTAGCAATTCTGGAAAGGGTAAAAATAGATAAGTCCCCTGGGCCGGATGGGATTTATCCTAGGATTCTCTGGGAGGCTAGAGAGGAGATTGCAGAGCCTTTGGCTTTGATCTTTGTGTCGTCATTGTCTACAAGAACAGTGCCAGAAGACTGGAGGATAGCAAATGTTGTCCCCTTGTTCAAGAAGGGGAGTAGGGACAACCCTGGTAATTATAGACCGGTGAGCCTTACTTCTGTTGTGGGCAAAGTATTGGAAAGGATTATAAGAGATAGGATTTATAATCACCTAGAAAGGAATAATTTGATTAGGGATAGTCAGCACGGTTTTGTGAAGGGTAGGTCGTGCCTCACAAACCTTATTAAGTTCTTTGAGAAGGTGACCAAAGAGGTGGATGAGGGTAAAGCGGTTGATGTGGTGTATATGGATTTCAGCAAAGCGTTTGATAAGGTTCCACATGGTAAGCTTTTACAGAAAATACGGACACATGGGATTGAGGGTGATTTAGTGGTTTGGATCAGGAATTGGCTAGCTGTAAGAAAACAAAGGGTGGTGGTTGATGGGAAATATTCATCCTGGAGTTCAGTTACTAGTGGTGTACCGCAAGGATCTGTTTTGGGGCCACTGCTGTTTGTCATTTTTATTAATGACTTGGATGAGGGCGTGGAAGGATGGATTAGTAAATTTGCGGATGACACTAAAGTCGGTGGAGTTGTAGACAGTGCGGAGGGAAGTGGCACGTTACAGAGGGACATAGATAAGCTGCAGAGCTGGGCTGAGAGGTGGCAAATGGAGTTTAATGCGGAAAAGTGTGAGGTGATTCGCTTTGGAAGGAGTAACAGGAATACAGAGTACTGGGCTAATGGTAAGATACTTGGTAGTGTGGATGAACAGAGGGATCTGGGTGTCCATGTGCATAGATCCCTGAAAGTTGACACCCAGGTTGATAGGGTTGTTAAGAAGGCGTACGGTGTGTTAGCTTTTATTGGTAGAGGGATTGAGTTTCGGAGCCAGGAGGTCATGCTGCAACTGTACAAAACTCTGGTGCGGCCGCATTTGGAGTATTGCGTACAGTTCTGGTCGCCGTATTATAGGAAAGATGTGGAAGTGTTGGAAAGGGTGCAGAGGAGATTTACCAGGATGTTGCCTGGTATGGTGGGAAAATCGTATGAGGAAAGGCTGAGGGGCTTGAGGTTGTTTTCGTTAGAGAGAAGGTTAAGAGGTGACTTAATAGAGGCATACAAGATGATCAGAGGATTAGATAGGGTGGATAGTGAGAGCCTTTTTCCTCGGATGGTGATGGCTAGCACGAGGGGACATAGCTTTAAATTGAGGGGTGAGAGATATAGGACAGATGTTAGAGGTAGGTTCTTTACTCAGAGAGTAGTAAGGGCGTGGAATGCCCTGCCTGCAGCAGTGGTGGACTCGTCAACGTTGAGAGCGTTCAAGTGGTTATTGGATAAACATATGGATGATATTGGAATAGTGTAGATTAGAGGGGCTTTAGATTGGTTTCACAGGTCATAGAACATAGAACATAGAACATTACAGCGCAGAACAGGCCCTTCGGCCCACGATGTTGCACCGACCAGTTAAAAAAAAAACTGTGACCCTCCAACCTAAACCAATTTCTTTTCGTCCATGAACCTATCTACGGATCTCTTAAACGCCCCCAAACTAGGCGCATTTACTACTGATGCTGGCAGGGCATTCCAATCCCTCACCACCCTCTGGGTAAAGAACCTACCCCTGACATCGGTTCTATAACTACCCCCCCTCAATTTAAAGCCATGCCCCCTCGTGCTGGATTTCTCCATCAGAGGAAAAAGGCTATCACTATCCACCCTATCTAAACCTCTAATCATCTTATATGTTTCAATAAGATCCCCTCTTAGCCGCCGCCTTTCCAGCGAAAACAATCCCAAATCCCTCAGCCTCTCCTCATAGGATCTCCCCTCCATACCAGGCAACATCCTGGTAAACCTCCTCTGCACCCTCTCCAAAGCCTCCACATCCTTCCTGTAATGTGGGGACCAGAACTGCACACAGTACTCCAAGTGCGGCCGCACCAGAGTTGTGTACAGTTGCAACATAACGCTACGACTCCTAAATTCAATCCCCCTACCAATAAACGCCAAGACACCATATGCCTTCTTAACAACCTTATCTACTTGATTCCCAACTTTCAGGGATCTATGCACACATACACCTAGATCCCTCTGCTCCTCCACACTATTCAAAGTCCTCCCGTTAGCCCTATACTCAACACAACTGTTATTCCTACCAAAGTGAATTACCTCACACTTCTCCGCATTAAACTCCATCCGCCACCTCTCGGCCCAACTTTGCAACCTGTCTAAGTCTTCCTGCAGACTACGACACCCTTCCTCACTGTCTACCACACCACCGACTTTGGTGTCATCAGCAAATTTGCTAATCCACCCAACTATACCCTCATCCAGATCATTAATAAATATTACAAACAGCAGTGGCCCCAAAACAGATCCCTGAGGTACACCACTTGTAACCGCACTCCATGATGAATATTTACTATCAACCACCACCCTCTGTTTCCTATCCGCTAGCCAATTCCTGATCCAATTTCCTAGATCACCCCCAATCCCATACATCTGCATTTTCTGCAGAAGCCTACCATGGTGAACCTTATCAAACGCCTTACTAAAATCCATATATACCACGTCCACTGCCTTGCCCCCATCCACCTCCTTGGTCACTTTCTCAAAAAACTCAATAAGGTTAGTAAGGCACGACCTACCTGCCACAAAACCATGCTGACTATCACCTATCAATTCATTACTCTCCAAATAACTATAAATCCTATCCCTTATAATTTTTTCCAACATCTTGCCGACAACAGAAGTGAGACTCACCGGTCTATAATTCCCGGGGAAGTCTCTGTTCCCCTTCTTAAACAATGGGACAACATTCGCTAACCTCCAATCTTCTGGTACTATACCAGAGGCCAACGACGACCTGAAGATCAGAGCCAGAGGCTCTGCAATCACTTCTCTTGCCTCCCAGAGAATCCTTGGATAAATCCCATCCGGACCAGGGGATTTATCTATTTTCAGACCCTCCAGAATATCCTGCACATCCTCCTTATCAACTGTAATACTGTCTATTCTACTCCCTTGCAACCCAGTGTCCTCCTCAGCTATATTCATGTCCCCTTGCGTGAACACCGAAGAGAAATATTGGTTCAATGCTTCACCAATCTCCTCCGGTTCCACACATAACTTCCCTCTGCCATCTATAACTGGCCCTAAACTTGCCCTAACCAACCTTCTGTTCTTGACATACCTATAGAACGCCTTAGGATTCTCTTTAACCCTATCCGCCAAAGTCTTCTCATGTCCCCTTTTAGCCCTTCTAAGCTCGCTCTTCAACTCCCTCTTAGCCAATCTAAAGCTTTCTAGTGCACTACCCGAGTGCTCACGTCTCATCCGAACATAAGCCTCCTTTTTCTTTTTAACCAACAAAGAAACATTTTTGGTGCACCACGGTTCCCTAGCCCTACCAATTCCTCCTTGCCTGACAGGGACATACCTATCACAGACTCGCAGTAGCTGCTCCTTGAAAAAACTCCACATGTCGGACGTTCCCAGTCCCTGTAATCTCCTAGTCCAACCTATGTTTCCTAATTCTCTCCTAATAGCCTCATAATTACCCTTCCCCCAGCTAAAACCACTGGCCCGAGGTTCATGCCTATCCCTTTCCATCACTAAGGTGAACGTAACCGAATTGTGGTCACTATCACCAAAATGCACACCAACTTCCAAGTCTAGCACCTGGTCTGGCTCATTTCCCAGCACCAGATCCAATATAGCCTCACCTCTAGTTGGCCTGTCTACATACTGAGTCAAAAAACCTTCCTGCACGCTTTGAACAAAAACTGACCCCTCTAACGAGCTAGAGCTATAACAATTCCAGTCAATATTAGTCAAGTTAAAATCCCCCATACCAATTGCCCTATTACTTTCACTCCTAAGCAGGATTGACTCCGCAATCCTTTCCTCAACCTCTCTAGAACTTTTAGGAGGTCTATAAAAGACTCCCAACAGGGTGACCTCTCCTCTCCTATTTCTAATCTCCGCCCATACTACCTCAACAGATAAGTCCTCATCAAACCTCCTCTCTGACACTGTGATACAATCTCTGACCAATAATGCTACCCCTCCCCCTCTTCTACCTCCTTCCCTACTTCGACTAAAACATTTGAACCCCGGGACCTGCAGCATCCATTCCTGCCCCTGCTCTATCCATGTCTCTGAAATAGCCACAACATCGAAGTCCCAGGTACTGATCCACGCTGCAAGTTCACCCACTTTATTGCGAATACTCCTGGCATTGAAGTATACACATTTCAAACCCTGCTCCACCCCACCTCTGCAATGCCGTGCATTGCAGTCCCCATCCATGCATCCCTCACTTTCAGCCCCACTACTCAGGATCCCTCCCCCCCCCCGAATCAGTTTAAACCTCCCTGCATGGCCTTAGCAAATTTACCCCCCAGGATATTGGTCCCCTTCTGATTAAGGTGTAGACCATCCTTCTCATAGAGGTCACACCTTCCCCAGTACGAGCCCCAATTGCTTAAGTACCTGAACCCCTCCCTCCTGCACCATCCCCTCAGCCATGAATTCAAACCTTCCCTCTCCCTATTCCTCTCTAAACTATCCCGTGGTACAGGCAAGAGTCCAGAGATAACCACTCTGTCAGTCTTGGCCTTTAGTTTCCACCCCAACTCCATAAATCCCTGCCTAATATCCCCTTCCCCATCGAGGGCCGAAGGGCCTGTACTGCGCTGTAATGTTCTATAATAGGGTGACCAGAACTGTACACAGTATTCCAAGTGTGGCCTTACTAATGTCTTGAACAGCTTCAACAAGACGTCCCAACTCCTGTATTCAATGTTCTGACTGATGAAACCAAGCATGCTAAAAGCCTTCTTCACCACTCTGCCCATCTGTGACTCCACTTTCAAGGAGCTATGAACATGTACCCCTAGATCTCTTTGTTCTGTAACTCTCCCCAATGCAGTTGCAGTTATCATAGAATCATAGAAACCCTACAGTGCAGAAAGAGGCCATTCGGCCCATCGAGTATGCACCAACCACAATCCCACCCAGGCCCTACCCCCATATCCCTACATATTTCACCCGCTAATCCCTCTAACCTACGCATCTCAGGACACTAAGGGACAATTTTAACATGGCCAATCAACCTAACCCGCACATCTTTGGTTATAGCTAGGGTGCAGGGAAAGATCAGCTTAATATATGGTAGGTCCATTCAAAAGTCTGATGGCAGCGGGGAAGAAGCTGTTCTTGAGTCGTTTGGAATGTTATCACAAACTTTTATATCTTTTTCCCAACGGAAGAAGGTGAGATCAAACAAAACCTCTGAATCTCATTGGTAACATGCTACCTTCCCTCCTGCCAGTTCCAATACGTTATTTCATGGAGGAAAGCTCCATTGTGCTTGCTGGTAGGATTACTGAGAGATTGTTTCCCCGAGCTGGGGGACACAGAGGAGGTTCACAAGAATGATTCCAAGAAGAGGGATTAGGTTGCTAGCCAGGGAACAGCGCTATGACATACAAAGATATGTCGAGGGACAGGTAGCGTTGGGGAGGTTGCAGAATGACTTGGATGGGTTAGGAGAGTGGGCAAAGAAGTGGCAGATGGAATACAACGTGGGAAAGTGTGAGGTTATGCACTTTGGAAGGAAGAATAGAGGCGTAGACTATTTTCTAAATGGGGAAAGGCTTCGGAAATCTGAAGCACAAAGGGACTTGGGAGTCCTGGTTCAGGACTCTCTGAAGGTTAACGTGCAGGTTCAGTCGGCAGTTAGGAAGGCAAATTCAATGTTAGCATTCATTTCTAGAGGGCTAGAATACAAGAGCAGGGATGTACTTCTGAGGCTGTATAAGGCTCTGGTCAGACCCCATTTGGAGTATTGTGAACAGTTTTAGGCCCCATATCTAAGGAAGGATGTGCTGGCCTTGGAGGGGGTCCAAAGGAGGTTCACAAGAATGATCCCAGGAATGAAGAGCTTGCCATATGAGGAGCGGTTAAGGAGTCTGGGCCTATACTCGATGGAGTTTGGAAGGATAAGGGAGGATCTAGTTGAAACTTACAGAATACTGCGAGGCCTGGATAGAGTGGACGTAGAGTTCACTCGTGGGAGAGACTAGAACTCGAGCACACAACCTCAGAAGGAAGAGACGATCCTTTAAAACTGAGATGAGGAGAAATTTCTTCAGCCAGAGAGTGGTGAGTCTTTGGAACTCGTTGCCACAGAGGAGGCCGGGTCATTGAGTGTCTTTAAGACAGAGATAGATAGGTTCTTGATCAATCAGGGGATCAAGGGGTTACGGGGAGAAGGCAGGAGAATGGGGATGAGAATCATATCCGCCATTATTGAATGGCAGAGCAGACTCGATGGGCCGAATGGCCTACTTCTGCTCCTATATCCTCTAGTTTTATGGTCTTACTCATTTATGACTGAATACTCAGTAACGTTCCTCACCAGTACAAGACTTCAACACCAACTTAAGCTGCACAGTGCGGCCTTTATCTCACAGCAAACGACAGGGCGCCCGACTAAATGTCCCCAGGGATCCTTAAGCGGTGGTCGGATTTTTTAAAGAAGCCAAGTTTTCAGCACAGTGGTTTGGAAGAGAAACTCCGAGAAATGTGCTGGCTGTAAACATTGCTTTGGGTAATGTGTTTACAGCGTGTTACACAACTCGGGGAATCCAAAATAGAAGCGTGGGGGAATTGCTTTCATTACCACTGCTCTGCTCTTTGCACTGCACAATGCACTGGCTGTTCCCGAGCACCGTGGCCAAATGGCTATTCTTCAGCAAGCCCCGACACTAAGTGGCAAAGCGGGCTCTTCTGTCATGCATCATTTTACAGCCAAAGCCAGAAGCTGTCTCGATAAAAGCAAATTACTGCGGATGCTGGAAGCTGAAACCGAAAGATGCTGGAAAATCTCCGCAGGTCTGGCAGCATCTGTGGCACAGTGGGTTAGCACTGCTGCCTCACAGCGCCGGGGACCCGGGTTCGATTCTGGCCTCGGATTACTGTTCTTGTGGACTTTGTACATTCTCCCCATGTCTGAGTGGGTTTCCTCCGGGTGCTCCGGTTTCCTCCGAAAGACGTGCTGGTTAGGTGCTAAATTCTCCCTCAGTGTAACCCGAACAGGAGTGTGGCGACTGGGGGATTTTCACACTAACTTCATTGCAGTGTTAATGTAAGCCTACTTGCGACACTAATATATAACCTTTAAGATTGGTGGGTGTTTCGACATGGGTGGCGCAGTGGTTAGCACTGCTGCCTCACAGCGCCAGGGACCCGGGTTCGATTCCCGCCTCGGGTTACTGTCTGTGTGGAGTTTGCACATTCTCCTCCCGTGTCTGCGTGGGTTTCCTCCGGGTGCTCCGGTTTCCTCCCACAGTCTGACCCCAACAGTGTGGCGACCAGGGGAATTACACAGTAACTTCATTGCAATGTTAATGTATGCCTTACTTGTGACTAATAAATAAAGTTTAAAGTTTTTTTAGATAAAGCGTCTGTAAGGAGAGAAAAGAACTGACCTTCATCTGGACTCGAATAGTCAGCTCTTTTCTCTCCTTACAGATGCCAAATCTGCTGAGATTTTCGAGCATTTTCTCTTTTAGTTCCAGAAGCTGTCTCCTCCAGACATCCATATCTAGCTGGGATCTCTGTCGACGGAGCAGCAGTAGAGACCGTGCTCGATATTCCCCCCTTTGTTTCAATTTGCAAGATGCTGAGAGCAGTTATCACAGCTCCTGTTCACTCAAAAGCAACCTTGTTTAATTCATGGGCTTACTAACCTGTGTTGCTACCTCGAGTGATTTGTGCTTCTGTACTCCGAAGATGCCCTTTCTTCTTTTTTTGATTCATTCGTGGGGCATGGGTGTCGCTGGCCGGGCCCAGCATTTATTGCCCATCCCTAGTTTCCCCTTGAGAAGGTGGTGGTGAGCCGCCATCTTGAATCGCTGCAGTCCACGTGCTGTGGGTTGACCCACAATGCCGTGAGGGAGGGAATTCCAGGATTTTGACCCAGTGACTGCGAAGGAACACCGATATATTTCCAAGTCAGGATGGTGAATGGCTTGGGAAGAGATATCTAAGGCGGGATTTTTTTGTGTAGCCCGCCGTGTGTTTTGTCATGTCGGGAGTGGCCATTGGCTGGCAGTGGGATCGTCAGGTCCCGGAGTTTTCAACGGAGTTTCCTAGTGAATGCACCCCTTGGTGTCAGGAAACCCGCGACACTTGGCATGTCAGCTACAACTCTGATGCTCCGTGGAAAGCATTCTTTCCGGATTTATCACAGCTCGGTATGGCTCCTGCTCTGCCCAAGACCGCAAGAAACTACAAAGGTTGTGAACGTAGCCCAATCCATCACGCATTCAGCCTCCCATCCACTGACTCTGTCTACACTTCCCGCTGCCTCGGCAAAGCAGCCAGCATAATCAAGGACCTCTCTTCCACCTTCTTCCTTCGGGAAAAAGATACAAAAGTCTGAGGACACGTCCCAACTGATTCAAGAACAGCTTCTTCCCTGCTGCCATCAGACTTTTGAATGGACCTACCTCGCACTAAGTTGATCTTTCTCTACACCCTAGCTATGACTGCAACACTACATTCTGCACTCTCTTGTTTCCTTCTCTATGAACGGTATGCTTTGTCTGTGTAACGTATATCTGTATATCATAGAATCCCTACAGTGCAGAAGGAGGGCACTTGGCCCCTCGAGTCTGCACCAACAACGGTCCCACCCAGGACCTATCCCCGTAACCCCACATATTTACCCTGCTAGTCCCCCTGACACCAAGGGGCAATTTAGCATGGCCAATCCCCCTAACCTGCACATCTTTGGAGTGTGGGAGGAAACCGGAGCACCCGGAGGAAACCCATACAGACACGGGGAGAACGTTCAGACTCCACACAGACAGTGACCCGAGCCGGGAATCGAACTCGGGTCCCTGGAGCTGTGAGGCAGCAGTGCTAACCGCTGTGCCACCATGCCGCCCAAATATATATACCAATACATGTGACAATAATAAATCAAATCAAATCCAAAAGGTGCCATGCCTAGTGATGAAAAATGTCTCAACTCTTCCAGCCAGAAAATGCATCACCTCATATTTATTTACATTGATTTATGTTGAAATTCATTTGTCAACTGCACACCCATTCATTATCAATGTCTTCAATTATACCAGGCGTTCTACGGAAAAGAATAATACAGAGGAAATCACCATAATATCAGGTGCAGCAGAAGGAGTGTCAGTAGGCAGGTCGCTTGGATCCAAGATAGCCAGTAAACAAGAGTGGGAAAAAATATTGTATTTAGACAGTGACCACCGGCGCTCTCAAAGTGCTTTCCAGCCAATGGATTATGTTTTGAACTGTCATTACTGTTGCAATGTAGGAAGTGTTGCAGCCAATTTACACTCAGCAAGCTCCCAGAACCAATTAATGACCAGATAATCTGGGATGTTTTTGTATAATAACTCCCCTGCTCTTCTTCGATAGGAACACAGTAATTAGGAGCAGAAGTTGGCAAATTCAACCCTTCGAGCCTGCTCCGCCATTCAATCAGATCATGGCTGATCTCTTCCTGGTCTCAAATCCACCTGTTCCCCATATCCCTTTAACCCGTTTTCTATCAGAAATATATCTATCTCCTTCTTGGAACTATTCAACAATTCCGACTCCCCCGCGCTATGGGGCAGCGAGTTCCACAAACTCACCACCCTCTGCGAGAAGTAGTTCCTCCTCATCTCAGTGTTAAATCTACCGCCTCTCAACCTATACCTGTGGCCTCTGGTTCGAGATTGCCCCACAAGGGGAAACATTTGGTCGACATTTACTTTATCAATCCCTTTTAAAATTTTATACACCTCGATCAGATTCCCCTCTCATCCTTCGAAACTCCAGCGAGTACAAACCCAAACTGTTTAATCCCTCCTTGTACGTCAACTCCTTCATCCCCGGAATCAATCTGGTGAACCTCCTCTGAACTGCCTCCAAGGCCACCACATCCCTCCTCAAATAAGGAGACCAAAACTGGACACAATACTCCAGATGTGGTCTCATCAACACCCTGTACACCTTTTGCATCCACCCAGGCAGGCAGATGAGAGGCAGTGCTGGGTAGACTAATGGGACTGAAGGTGGATAAGTCCCCGGGTCCGGATGGAATGCATCCCAGGGTATTGAAAGAAATGTCAGAGGTAATAGTGGATGCGTTAGTGATTATTTATCAAAACTCGTTGCATTCTGGGGTAGTGCCGGTTGATTGGAAAACGGCTAATGTTACGCCGCTGTTTAAAAAAGGAAGGAGACAAAAGGCGGGTAACTATAGGCCGGTCAGCTTAACGTCTGTAGTAGGGAAAATGCTGGAATCCATTATTAAAGAGGAGATAGCAGGGCATCTGGATAGAAATGGTTCGATCAATCAGACGCAGCATGGATTCATGAGGGGAAAGTCGTGCTTGACGAACATGTTGGATTTTTATGAAGATGTGACTAGGGCGGTTGATGGAGGAGAACCGGTGGATGCGGTGTTTTTGGATTTCCAAAAGGCGTTTGATAAGGTGCCCCATAAAAGGCTACTGAAGAAGATTAGGGCACACGGAGTTGGGGGTAGTGTGTTAAAGTGGATTGGGGACTGGCTATCTGACAGGAAGCAAAGAGTCGGAATAAATGGGTGTTTTTCCGGTTGGAGGAAGGTAACTAGTGGCGTGCCGCAGGGATCGGTACTCGGGCCGCAACTATTTACCATTTATATAGATGATCTGGAGGAGGGGACGGAGTGTAGGGTAACGAAGTTTGCAGACGACACAAAGATAAGTGGAAAAGTGAATCGTGTGGAGGACGGAGAAGATCTGCAGAGAGATTTGGACAGGCTGAGTGAGTGGGCGAGGATATGGCAAATGGAGTATAACGTTGAGAAATGCGAGGTTATACACTTTGGAGGAAATAATAACAAATGGGATTACTATCTCAATGGAAACAAATTAAAACATGCTACCGTGCAAAGGGACCTGGGGGTCCTTGTGCATGAGACGCAAAAGCCCAGTCTGCAGGTACAACAGGTGATCAAGAAGGCAAATGGGATGTTGGCCTATATTGCGAAGGGGATAGAATATAAAGTAAGAAGTTTAACAACACCAGGTTAAAGTCCAACAGGTTTATTTGGTAGCAAAAGCCACACAAGCTTTCGAGGCTCTGAGCCCCTTCTTCAGGTGAGTGGGAATTCTGTTCACAAACAGAACTTATAAGACACAGACTCAATTTACATGAATAATGGTTGGAATGCGAATACTTACAACTAATCCAGTCTTTAAGAAACAAAACAATGGGAGTGGAGAGAGCATCAAGACAGGCTAAAAAGATGTGTATTGTCTCCAGACAAGACAGCCAGTGAAACTCTGCAGGTCCACGCAACTGTGGGAGTTACAAATAGTGTGACATAAATTCTGATTCTAGGATCGCATGATAAAGACTCAGGAGGAAAAAAGCAGAAATATTTATGTGAAATAGTGTGACATAAACCCAATATCCCGGTTGAGGCCGTCCTTGTGTGTGCGGAACCTGGCTATCAGTTTCTGCTCCGCGACTCTGCGCTGTCGTGTGTCGCGAAGGCCGCCTTGGAGAACGCTTACCCGAATATCAGAGGCCGAATGCCCGTGACCGCTGAAGTGCTCCCCAACAGGAAGAGAACAGTCTTGCCTGGTGATTGTCGAGCGGTGTTCATTCATCCGTTGTCGCAGCGTCTGCATAGTTTCCCCAATGTACCATGCCTCGGGACATCCTTTCTTGCAGCGTATCAGGTAGACAACGTTGGCCGAGTTGCAAGAGTATGTACGGTGTACCTGGTGGATGGTGTTCTCACGTGAGATGATGGCATCTGTGTCGATGATCCGGCACGTCTTGCAGAGGTTGCTGTGGCAGGGTTGTGTGGTGTCTTGGTCACTGTTCTCCTGAAGGCTGGGTAGTTTGCTGCGGACAATGGTCTGTTTGAGGTTGTGCGGTTGTTTGAAGGCAAGAAGTGGGGGTGTGGGGATGGCCTTGGCGAGATGTTCGTCTTCATCAATGACATGTTGAAGGCTCCGGAGGAGATGCCGTAGCTTCTCCGCTCCGGGGAAGTACTGGACAACGAAGGGTACTCTGTCCACTGTGTCCCGTGTTTGTCTTCTGAGGAGGTCGGTGCGGTTTTTCGCTGTGGCGCGTTGGAACTGTTGATCAATGAGTCTAGCGCCATATCCTGTTCTTATGAGGGCATCTTTCAGCGTCTGGAGGTGTCTGTTGCGATCCTCCTCATCCGAGCAGATCCTGTGTATACGGAGGGCTTGTCCGTAGGGGATGGCTTCTTTAACGTGTTTAGGGTGGAAGCTGGAGAAGTGGAGCATCGTGAGGTTATCCGTGGGCTTGCGGTACAGTGAGGTGCTGAGGTGACCGTCCTTAATGGAGATGCGCGTGTCCAAGAATGCAACCGATTCCGGAGAGTAGTCTATGGTGAGCCTGATGGTGGGATGGAACTTGTTGATGTCATCATAGAGTTGTTTCAGTGATTGTTCACCATGAGTCCAAAGGAAGAAAATGTCATCGATGTATCTAGTGTATAGCACCGGTTGAAGGTCCCGTGCGGTGAAGAAGTCTTGTTCGAACCTGTGCATGAAGATGTTGGCATATTGAGGTGCAAATTTGGTCCCCATGGCTGTTCCGTGTGTCTGGATGAAGAACTGGTTGTTGAAGGTGAAGATATTGTGGTCCAGGATGAAGCGGATGAGATGTAAAATTGCATCTGGAAACTGGCAGTTGTTGGCGCTGAGCACTGAGGCCGTTGCAGCAATGCCATCGTCATGGGGGATGCTGGTGTAGAGTGCTGAGACATCCATTGTGACGAGGAGCGCTCCTGGTTCAACTGCTCCATGTGTGCCGAGTTTCTGTAGGAAGTCCGTCGTGTCGCGACAAAAGCTGGGGGTTCTTTGTACAATGGGTTTCAGGATGCCCTCGACATAGCCGGAGAGGTTCTCGCACAGGGTCCCATTGCCCGATACGATGGGACGGCCGGGTGTGTTTGCCTTGTGTATCTTCGGGAGGCAGTAGAGATCTCCAACGCGGGGAGTACGTGGGATGAGAGCACGGAGGGTGTTCTGAAGGTCCGGATCAAAGGTCTTGATCAGAGTGTTGAGTTGACGGGTGTGTTCTTTGGTCGGATCTGCAGGTAACTGTCTGTAGTGTTCCTCGTTGTTGAGTTGTCGGTACACTTCTTTGCAGTAATCCGTTCTGTTCAGTATGACGATGGCCCCTCCTTTGTCTGCTGGTTTGATGACAATGTTGCGGTTGGTCTTGAGAGCGTGGATGGCGTTACGTTGTGCTTGGGTGATGTTCGGGGCTGTCTTGTGAGTGCGGCTGATGAATTTGGTGTTGACGCACCTCCTGACGGCTTGGGCATACATGTCAAGTCGAGGGCAGCGGCCTTCCGGAGGAGTCCAATTCGACTCTTTCCTCTTCGGATGCACTGCGGATCTCTCTGTCGGCTGTTCCAGTTCATTGGCTGTCTCATTGTGTTCGTTGTTGGCCTCTTGGGGTTTGTGGAAGAACTCCCTCAGCCGCAGCAAACTACCCAGCCTTCAGGAGAACAGTGACCAAGACACCACACAACCCTGCCACAGCAACCTCTGCAAGACGTGCCGGATCATCGACACAGATGCCATCATCTCACGTGAGAACACCATCCACCAGGTACACGGTACATACTCTTGCAACTCGGCCAACGTTGTCTACCTGATACGCTGCAAGAAAGGATGTCCCGAGGCATGGTACATTGGGGAAACTATGCAGACGCTGCGACAACGGATGAATGAACACCGCTCGACAATCACCAGGCAAGACTGTTCTCTTCCTGTTGGGGAGCACTTCAGCGGTCACGGGCATTCGGCCTCTGATATTCGGGTAAGCGTTCTCCAAGGCGGCCTTCGCGACACACGACAGCGCAGAGTCGCGGAGCAGAAACTGATAGCCAGGTTCCGCACACACAAGGACGGCCTCAACCGGGATATTGGGTTTATGTCACACTATTTCACATAAATATTTCTGCTTTTTTCCTCCTGAGTCTTTATTATGCGATCCTAGAATCAGAATTTATGTCACACTATTTGTAACTCCCACAGTTGCGTGGACCTGCAGAGTTTCACTGGCTGTCTTGTCTGGAGACAATACACATCTTTTTAGCCTGTCTTGATGCTCTCTCCACTCCCATTGTTTTGTTTCTTAAAGACTGGATTAGTTGTAAGTATTCGCATTCCAACCATTATTCATGTAAATTGAGTCTGTGTCTTATAAGTTCTGTTTGTGAACAGAATTCCCACTCACCTGAAGAAGGGGCTCAGAGCCTCGAAAGCTTGTGTGGCTTTTGCTACCAAATAAACCTGTTGGACTTTAACCTGGTGTTGTTAAACTTCTTACTGTGTTTACCCCAGTCCAACGCCGGCATCTCCACATCATAGAATATAAAAGCAGGGATGTCTTGATGCACCTGTACAGGGCATTGGTGAGGCCGCAGCTGGAATACTGTGTGCAGTATTGGTCCCCTTATATGAGGAAGGATATATTGGCATTGGAGGGAGTGCAGAGAAGGTTCACCAGGTTGATACCGGAGATGAGGGGTTTGGATTATGAGGAGAGGCTGAGGAGATTGGGTTTGTACTCGTTGGAGTTTAGAAGGATGAGGGGGGATCTTATGGAGACTTATAAGATAATGCGGGGGCTGGATAGGGTGGAGGCGGAGAGGTTCTTTCCACTTAGTAAGGAAGTTAAAACTAGAGGACACAGCCTCAAAATAAAGGGGGGTCGGTTTAAGACAGAGTTGAGGAGGAACTTCTTCTCCCAGAGGGTGGTGAATCTCTGGAATTCTCTGCCCACTGAGGTGGTGGAGGCTACCTCGCTGAATATGTTTAAAGCACGGATGGATGGATTCCTGATCGGTAAGGGAATTAAGGGTTATGGGGATCAGGCGGGTAAGTGGTACTGATCCACGTCAGATCAGCCATGATCTTATTGAATGGCGGGGCAGGCTCGAGGGGCTAGATGGCCTACTCCTGCTCCTATTTCTTATGTTCTTATGTTCTTATGAGGACTCTGCTGGAAGCTCAACCGAGAGACAGCGCCTCCGACAGTGTAGCACTCCTGCACCGGAGTGTCAGCATTGAGTGTTGTGCTCAGGTCCTGGAGTGGGACATGAACCTTGCAATTTGGAGGCAAGTGCGCCACTAACTGAGCCACATACGAGACACTTCAATGGGAGAAAACTGAAGTTCTGGGACCTAAATGTTAAGATGAAAAGGCTGAGAGGAGAATTAATCTAGGGGTCACGGGCTCACGGTGAGAGGGGCGAGGTATAACTCAGATATCAGAGGGACGTTTTTTACACAGAGAGTGGTGGGGGCCTGGAATGCGCTGCCAAGTAGGGTGGTGGAGGCAGACACGCTGACATCGTTTAAGACTTACCTGGATAGTCACATGAGCAGCCTGGGAATGGAGGGATACAAACGAATGGACTAGTTGGACCAATGAGCGGCACAGGCTTGGAGGGCCGAAGGGCCTGTTTCCTGTGCTATACTGTTCTTTGTTCTTTGTGTTCAAAATCATGAGGGGGTCTTAAGAAAACAGATAGAGGAGAACTGTTCCCATTGGAAAAAAGGTTGAGAACCAAAGGACACCAATTGAAGGTGATTGGAGAAAGAACCAGGCTGGCACTGTAGCATAGTGGTTAGCACTGCTGCTTCACGGCGCCAGGGTCCAGGTTCAATTCCGGCCTCGGGTGACTGCCTATGTGGAGTTTGCACATTCTCCCCGTGTCTGCGTGGGTTTCCTCCGGGTGCTCCGGTTTCCTCCCACAGTCCGAAGATGTGCGGGTTAGGTGGATTGGCCATGCCAAATTTCCCTTTAGTTAATGAGATTAGCAGGGTAAATATGTTATGGGGATAGGGCCTGGGTGGGATTGTGGTCGGTGCAGACTCGATGGGCCAAATGGCCCCTTTCTGCACTGTAGGGATTCTATGATTCTATGACATGCGGTGAATAAGTTGGATTTGGAATTCACTGCCCCAGAGGGTGTTGGAGGCAGACTCGATTTGGATTTTCAAAAGAGAATTGGATAATTATCTGAAGGGAAAAGGTTCGTAGGGCTACAGAGAAAAAGCGGGAGAGTGGGACTCATGAAGTTGCCCTCATGAAGAGCCAACACACACACACACGAGGGAGGGAGTACAGAGAAGGTTCACCAGGTTGATACCGGAGATGAGGGGGTTAGCTTATGAGGAGAGATTGAGTAGATTGGGCCTGTACTCGTTGGAGTTTGGAAGGCTGAGGGGAGATCTTATAAAGACATATAAGATAATGAAGGGGCTAGACAGGGTAGAGGCAGAGAGATTCTTCCCACTTAGAAAGGAAACAAGAACTAGAGGGCACAGCCTCAAAATAAAGGGGGATCAGTTTAGGACAGAGTTGAGGAGGAACTTCTTCTCTCAGAGGGCAGTGAATCTCTGGAATTCTCTGCCCATTGAAGCAGTGGAGGCTACCTCGTTAAATATGTTTAAGTCACAGGTAGATAGATTTCTGATCAATAAGGGAATTAAGGGTTATGGGGAGCGGGCGGGTAAGTGGAACTAAACCACTATCAGATCAGCCATGATCTTATTGAATGGCGGAGCAGGCTCGAGGGGCTAGATGGCCTACTCCTGCTCCTATTTCTTATGTTCTTAAATGGCCTCCTCCTGTGTGTGCTGCTAACTTAAACTAATGTTCTCACACACCTAGCCCTCTGTCATCAGTCACTCCGTTCCAGATCTGTACAGATGTTGTAATCTGTGAACACCACCCAATAGATTCTGGCGTTATCAAGCCGTTTGCGAAGGCTGGAGTTGGGATTTAATGCAATGGTACATAATTGTTACAGTTATCAAGTGAATTTGTGA
The DNA here is from genome assembly GCF_964213995.1 of Mustelus asterias. Lineage (NCBI taxonomy): Eukaryota > Metazoa > Chordata > Chondrichthyes > Carcharhiniformes > Triakidae > Mustelus > Mustelus asterias. Next base: position 57,091,802 of record NC_135822.1, read on the forward strand.
TTCACTGTGTAACTTACTACTTAAACAAGGAACCCCTGGAGATTCCAAAACTATGAACAAGGCATGAATCCTTCTTTTCCAAATTCTTGCATTTAAGGGGAAGCTGGATAAGCAAACCAGGGAGAAGGGAATGGAGGGTTACACTGAGCCGGATGAGGATGGACGGGAGGGGGCTGGAGCGGGGCATAGACAGGCTGAACGGCCTGCGTCTGTACTGTATTCAACCATCAATTCGGATATTGAGCAGCGCCCCAGCGCCCAACTGGCAATTGCATCGTTGAACATGTCACTCGCTCCGTTTAGTTGTGTAAGTCAAGGTCAGCGAAGGATCAACTGGTGCAGCACGGTGGCGCAGTGGGTTAGCACTGCTGCCTCTCGGCGCCAGGGACCCGGGTTCGATTCCCGGCTTGGGTCATTCTGCACATTCTCCCCGTGTCTGCGTGGGTTTCCTCCGGGTGCTCCGGTTCCCTCCCACAGTCCGAAAGACGTGCTGGTTAGGTGCTAAATTCTCCCTCGGTGTAACCCGAACAGGCGCCGGAGTGTGGCGACTGGGGGATTTTCACAGTGACTTCATTGCAGTGTTAATGTCAGCCTTACTTGTGACACTAATAAATAATCTTTAAGATTGGTGGGTGAGTGTAAATTCAAGATGGCGCACTGAATGAATGGACGTCATTTTGTACCTTTTTGGCCATTCAGAAATCAGAAGGCTAAAGGCAGCTTCAGCAATTAAACACAGGCGCTCATTTTGTACATTATTGCTTTTGACCTTGAGCTACGTGAAAAAAAAACCTTTCCATCTGAATTGGAAACATCTGGAGATAGCCATCTGTCTCCCTAACTATGTCCCAATTTCCAGAATCTTTGTCTTCCCCCCCCTCCCCCTCCCCCCCCCACACCTCTCTCTCCTGGCGCACATACCTGCGGAAAACTGGCAAGACGCATTGGCCGAGCTTCCAGGCTGGACTGGCTGATGTCGCGAGTCCTGGGATAAAGCTCGCACACACACCCACACACACTGGAGCACTGAGCAGCAGCCAGGTATTCCAGGAAGGTGACTGGGGTCAAAAGTCTACACATTCCTGAATGATGCATTCATTAACGGCCTCCAAAATATTGTGATGTCCGATCCGAGGCTGTGTGCAAACAGAGCAGCAGCCAGCTCAGCAGAGCTCAGAGACCCACCATGACACTCGAAATAGGGGCAGGAGTAGGCCCAGGCCCCTCGAGCCCCTTCCGCCATTCAGGAAGATCATGGCCAACCTCAACTGCATTCTGCTGTCTGCTCCCCATAACCCTTGTTGATCTAAAACCTATCTATCTCGGCCTCGAATATATTCAGTGACTCCACTTTTGATTTTGATTTGATTTATTATTGTCACATGTACTGGGATAGAGTGAAAAGTATTGTTTGATTTATTATTGTCACATGTACTGGGATACAGTGAAAAGTATTGTTTCTTGCGCGCTATACAGACAAAGCATACCGTTCATAGAGAAGGTATTGAGAGAGTGCAGAATGTAGTGTTACAGTCACAGCTAGATTTGATTTGATTTATTATTGTCACATGTACTGGGACACAGTGAAAAGTATTGTTTGATTTATTATTGTCACATGTACTGGGATACAGTGAAAAGTATTGTTTGATTTATTATTGTCACATGTACTGGGATACAGTGAAAAGTATTGTTTGATTTATTATTGTCACATGTATTGGGATACAGTGAAAAGTATTGTTTGATTTATTATTGTCACATGTACTGGGATACAGTGAAAAGTATTGTTTGATTTATTATTGTCACATATATTAGGATACAGTGAAAAGTATTGTTTGATTTATTATTGTCACATGTATTGGGATACAGTGAAAAGTATTGTTTGATTTATTATTGTCACATGTACTGGGATACAGTGAAAAGTATTGTTTGATTTATTATTGTCACATGTACTGGGATACAGTGAAAAGTATTGTTTGATTTATTATTGTCACATATATTAGGATACAGTGAAAAGTATTGTTTGATTTATTATTGTCACATGTATTGGGATACAGTGAGAAGTATTGTTTCTTGCACGCTACACAGACAAAGCATACCGTTCATAGAGAAGGAAAGGAGAGAGTGCAGAATGTAGTGTTACAGTCATAGCTAGGGTGTAGAGAAAGATGAACTTAATGCAAGGTAGGTCCATTCAGAAGTCTGACAGCTGCAGGGAAGAAGCTGTTCTTGAGTCGGTTGGTACGTGACCTCAGACTTTTGTATCTTTTTCCCGACGGAAGAAAGTGGAAGAGAGAATGTCCGGGATCCACTTCTCTCTGAGGAAGAGCATTCCACAGACTAATGACCAAGAGAAAGATCTTTTCACCTCCATCTTAAATAGAGGACCCCTAATTTTTGTGTCCCCCAGTTCTAGACTCCTCACAAGGGGGAACAGCCTCTCAGCATCCACCCTGTCAAGGATCTTATATATTTCAATAAGATCACCTCTCATTCTTCTGAACTCCAACCTGCCCAACCTCTCCTCATAGAACGTTGAGGGGAGGCGATGGCGTAGTGGTATTATCACTAGACTATTAATCCAGAAACTCAGCTAATGTTCTGGGGACCCAGGTTCGAATCCCGCCACGGCAGATGGTGGAATTTGAATTCAATTTTTAAAAATCTGGAATTAAGAATCTACTGATGACCCATTGTCGGAAAAACCCATCTGGATCCTTTAGGGAAGGAAATCTGCCATCCTTACCTGATCTGGTCTACATGTGACTCCAGAGCCACAGCAGTATGGTTGACTCTCAACTAATCTTGGGCAACTAGGGATGGGCAATAAATGCTGGCCAGCCAGTGACGCCCATGTCCCAAGAATGAATTAAAACAAAATCCCCTCAATTCAGAAATGAGTCAAGTGAACCTTCTTTGAACTGCTTCGAATGCACCCGTATCCTGGAGACCAAAACAGTACACAATACTCCAAATGCAGCCCAGCTAAGGCCCAGTATAACTCCAGTTCTCTATTTTTTCTCCTTGCAATAAATGCTGACATTTATCTCCAGGGATTGTTGCTAAGCTTGAGCCCCCATCTTGTGGTCCGAGAGATGAGGGTGCTATTGGGTTGAAAGGACTTGGTCATGTCTGGTACTGTTGTGACAGAACTCCCACTTACCTGACGAAGGAGCAGCGCTCCGAAAACTCGTGGCATTTGCTACCAAATAAACCTGTTGGACTTTAACCTGGTGTTGTGAGACTTCTTACTGTTGTGACAGTACAGGAACTGCTGGATGAAAAAAAGACCAAAGTCTCGTTCACCGTCGACCATGCTGGTAGCAGTGTGATAACTTGTTGGCTAAGCCTAGCAATGAGTCTGGGCAGAGAAGGATGCCACCCTTATAGGCAATGGCAATTGATGCAGGCGGCAATGGATGGCAGGCAGCAATGGATGGCACAGTGGCACAGTAGTTAGGGCAGCATGGTGGCACAGTGGTTAGCACTGCTGCCTCACCATGGCAGGGACCGGGGTTCGATTCCAGCCTTGGGTCACTGTCTGTGTGGAGTTTGCATGTTCTTCCGTGTCTGCATGGGTTTCCTCCAGGTGTTCTGGTCCCCTCCCACACTCCAAGTTAGGTGGATTGGCCATGCTAAATTGCCCCTTAGTGTCCAAAGATGTGTAGGTTAGGTGGATTGGCCATGCTAAATTGCCCCTTAGTGTCCAAAGATGTGTAGGTTAGGGGGATTGGCCATGCTAAATTGCCCCTTAGTGTCCAGAGCAGGTCCAAAACAGACACCATTTCCCTGGCCCTGCACTCAACCCTGGAACGCCTAGATAACAAGGACACCTATGTCAGTCTCTTATTTATTGACTACAGCTCAGCCTTCAACACTATTATTCCCACGAAACTCATCTCCAAACACCGTGGCCTGGGCCTCGGCACCTCCCTCTGTGACTGGATCCTGAATTTCCTAACTCACAGACCACAATCAGTAAGGATAGGCAACAACACCTCCTCCATGAACATCCTCAACATCAGTGCCCCACAAGGCTGTGTCCTTAGCCTCCTACTATACTCCTTATACACCTATGACTGTGTGGCCAAATTCCCCTCAATTTTCAAGTTTGCTGACGACACCACCGTAGTGGGTCGGATCTCAAACAATGATGAGACAGAGTACAGGAATGAGATAGAGAATCTGGTGAACTGGTGCGGCAACAATAATCTCTCCCTCAATGTCAACAAAACAAAGGAGATTGTCATCGACTTCAGGAAGTGTAAAGGAGAACATGCCCCTGTCTACATCAATGGAGATGGAGTAGAAAGGGTCGAGAGCTTCAAGTTTTTAGGTGTCCAGATCACCAACAACCTGTCCTGGTTCCCCCACGCCGACACTATAGTTAAGAAAGCCCACCAATGCCTTTACTTTCTCAGAAGACTAATGAAATTTGGCATGTTAGCTACGACTCTCACCAACTTTTACAGATGCACCATAGAAAGCATTCTTTCTGGTTGTATCACAGCTTGGTATGGCTCCTGCTCTGCCCAAGACCACAAGGAACTACAAAGGGTCGTGAATGTAGCCCAGTCCATCACGCAAACCAGCCTCCCATCCATTGACTCTGTCTACACTTCCCGCTGCCTCGACAAAGTAGCCGGCATAATCAAGGACCCCACACACCCTGGATATTCTGTCTTCCAACTTCTTCCTTTGGGAAAAAGATACAAAGGTCTGAGGTCACGTACCAACTGACTCAAGAACAGCTGCTGTCAGACTTTTGCATGGACTTACCTTGCCTTCAGTTGATCTTTCTCTACACCTTAGCTATGACTGTAACACTACATTCTACACTCTCCGTTTCCTTCTGTATGAACGGTATGTTTTGTCTGTACAGCGCGCAAGAAACAATACTTTTCACTGTATGTTAATACATGTGACAATAATAAATCAAATCAGATCAAAGATGTGTGGGTTAGGTGGATTGGCCATGCTAAATTCCCCCTTAGTGTCCAAAGATGTGTAGGTTGTGATGCACTATCAATAAGGCGAAAGACTACCGATATGCCAATATAAGTGTAGGCTTTTATTCACAACAGAATCAGGAGCAGATCCCAACAATTAACCGACCTGGACTGAACAAGGGGGAGGAGACAGCCACCTTTATACTAGGTGCTGAGGGGAGGAACCAAACTGGAAGGGGATGTGTCCAGGTATGACAAACACACACAATGGTGGTCCATATAGGACAAAGGCACAACTGAGGTCCACCACATTCACCCCTTCCTTTTAAAAAACAACACGGGGGTGAAGCGGAAACAATATCACAAGTCCAGACGAACCGGTGGCTTGATCCGTCGTCGCGATCGTCGTAGTGCAGGTCGCAGAGTCGTCCGAGCAGGGAGCGATGTCGGCCCAGGCTCCGTACAGTGAGCGTCGAGAGAAGGCGCTGGGTGGTGTGAAGCGGACCGATCCGTCGTCCCGTCCAGTCGTCGGGTACTGCGTGGCGACGGCTCCGGCGACTCAAGCGAGCTGTACATAGGGGCGAGAGGAATGGGCTGTGGCCCTGGTGGCGTATGGGGAACAGTGGGAACCGGAGCTGGGGGGTGGGGGGCTGCAACAGGCTCTGGGCACACTACATTGGGGACAGGGACTGAGGGAGGAAGAGGCGTAGCAGTCTCCGAATGGACGACACCAGGGACCGTGGGGCGGAAGGACGTGGTGACCTCCGGGGCACCCGCGGGTGCCAAGTCACGGACAGAAACCGTGTCCTCCCGCCCATCAGGGTACGCTACATAAGCATATTGGGGATTAGCATGGAGCAGTTGGACCTCCTCGACCAAGGGATCTGCCTTATGGGTCCGGACATGCTTCCGAAGCAGGACGGGTCCCGGGGACATCAGCCAATCCGGGAGCGAAGTACCCGAGGAGGACTTCCTGGGAAATGAAAACATCCGCTCGTGAGGGGTCGTATTGGTCGCTGTGCACAAGAGTGACCTAATGGAATGTAATGCGTCCGGAAGGACGTCTTGCCAACGGCTGACTGGAAGGCCCCTAGACCGTAACGCTAATAGAACGGCCTTCCAGACGGTTGCGTTCTCCCGCTCTACTTGACCATTGCCCCTGGGGTTATAGCTAGTGGTGCGGCTGGAGGCAACGCCTTTGGCGAGCAGGTACTGCCTCAGCTCATCACTCATGAAAGAGGACCCACGGTCGCTATGAATATAGGCTGGGAAGCCGAACAGGGTGAAGAGCTTGTTCAGGGTCCGAATCACTGTAGCCGTGGTCATGTCCGAGCAGGGGAAGGCAAAAGGGAAACGTGAGTATTCGTCAATGATATTCAGGAAATAAACATTGCGGTTAGAGGAGGGGAGGGGGCCTTTAAAATCAACGCTAAGGCGCTCGAACGCGCGAGTGGCCTTCACAAGGTGCGCCCTACCTGGCCGGTAGAACTGCGGTTTGCACTCAGCGCAGACCCTGCATTGCCTGGTAATCGTCCGGACTTCCTCAAGGGAGAAGGGCAGGTTACGGGACTTGACAAAATGGAAAAATCTGGTGACACCCGGGTGACAGAGGTCGTTATGGAGGGACTGTAGCTGGTCTAGTTGGGCACTGGCACATGATCCACGGGACAGGGCGTCTGGGGGCTCATTGAGCTTCCCAGGCCGGTACATGATGTCATATCTGTAGGTGGAGAGCTCAATCCTCCACCGCAAGATCTTGTCATTCTTAATCTTGCCCTTTTGCCTGGTGTTAAACAGGAAGGCAACTGACCGCTGGTCCGTAATTAAGGTGAATCGTTGGCCCGCGAGATAATGGCGCCAGTGCCGGACGGCTTCCACGATGGCCTGGGCCTCCTTCTCGACGGAGGAGTGTCGAATCTCAGGGCCTTGTAAGGTCCGGGAAAAGAAGGCCACCGGACGGCCCCTCTGGTTAAGGGTGGCAGCTAGGGCAAAGTCAGACGCATCACTTTCCACTTGGAATGGGATGGATTCGTCCACAGCGTGCATCGCGGCCTTCGCGATGTCCGCTTTGATGTCATCGAAGGCCCGACGGGCCTCCTCCGCCAGGGGAAAAGAGGTCGATTTTAGAAGCGGACGGGCTTTATCTGCGTAACGGGGAACCCACTGGGCATAATAGGAGAAGAAGCCCAGGCATCTCCTCAGTGCTTTGAGGGTAGTAGGGAGGGGAAGCTGCATAAGGGGACGCATACGGGCTGGGTCGGGGCCAAGGACACCATTTTCTATCACGTACCCAAGGATGGCGAGGCGGCGTGTCCGGAAAACACACTTCGCCTCATTGTATGTGAGGTTCAGGAGAGTGGCCGTACGAAGGAATTTTTGTAGGTTGGCATCATGGTCCTGCAGGTCATGGCCGCAGATGGTGACGTTATCCAGATACGGGAAAGTGGCCCGTAGTCCGTGCTGGTCCACCATTTGATCCATGGCCCGTTGGAAGACTGAGACCCCATTGGTGACACCAAAGGGGACTCGGAGGAACTGGTAGAGGCGGCCATCCGCCTCAAAGGCAGTGTATGGGCGATCCTCCGAGCGGATAGGGAGCTGGTGGTAAGCCGATTTCAAATCGATCGTTGAAAAAACCCTATAGTGCGCGATGTGGTTGACTATGTCCGCGATACGGGGAAGAGGATATGCATCTAGTTGGGTATACCTGTTTATGGTCTGGCTGTAGTCAATCACCATGCGGTGTTTCTCCCCCGATTTAACTACGACCACTTGCGCCCTCCAGGGGCTGGTGCTGGCCTGGATAATCCCTTCCTGGAGCAAACGTTGTACCTCGGACCGAATGAAGGCCCGGTCATCCGCACTATAGCGCCTACTCTTGGTGGCTATAGGCCTACAATCCGGGGTGAGGTTATCAAATAACGGGGGGGGGGTGATCTTGAGGGTCGAGAGACTGCAGGTGGTGCGCGAGGGGCGCTGCCGTGACGGCGCCTTGCAGACGGAGAGCGGGGGATAAGGGCCATCATACTGCAGGGTGACGCTTCTATGATGGCTGAGGAAATCTAACCCCAGCAGTACAGCTGCGCAGAGTCGCGGCAGCACGAGGAGCCGAAAACGCTCGTAGACTGTGCCCTGTACCGTCAGCGTCACCAAGCAGCACCCGAGGACCTCCACTGAGTGAGAATTCGAGGCCATGGAGATGGTCTGGCTCCAGGGTCGCACGGGAAGGGCATATTGACGCACTGTGCGAGGGTGTATAAAACTTTCCGTGCTCCCACAGTCAAACAGGCAGTTTTCTGCATAACCATTTACCTTGATCTCCATTATGGACTTGGAGAGTTGATGTGGCTGCGACTGGTCCAGGCAAATCGATGCCACTGTTGAATTAAAGAAGAATCCATCTTCGTCGCCGTCTGATGACGTCACGGATGAAGCTTCCTGCTCAGCTTGCCTTGATGCCAGTCTCAAAGATGGCGACTCCCGCACTTCCGGTGACCGCATCAAAGATGGCGATTCCCGCACTTCCGGTGACCGCATCCAAGATGGCGATTCGCGCGCAGCCGCCGCCTGCATCAAAGATGGCCGCGCCCTCGGAGCACACATGGCTCCACGAGTCTTCAGAAGCGGCTTTGCTCTGCAGACTTTGACAAAGTGGCCTAGCTTACCGCATCCGGAGCAAATCGCGTCCTTTGCCGGGCAGTGACGCCGAGGGTGCTTAGGGAGGCCACAAAAGTAACATTTGGGCCCTGCTGGAGCAGCCGTCGCAGTGGAGCCGTCGGTGGAACGGGATCCAAGGTAAGACCCGAGATTATGGGAGGCTGCTTCTAACGTTTCAGCCATCGTGGCCGTTTTCCGGAGGTCTTGGTCATCTTGTTCCAGCAGACGCTGCTGGATGTATGTAGACTCAATGCCCGCAACGTAGGCGTCGCGGATCAGATCCTCCGTGTTCTGAGCTGCTGAAACAGCCTTACAGTCGCATGCTCGGGCGAGGACTCGCAGGGCGCGCAGAAATTGGGCGCACGATTCTCCTGGCTGCTGTTTGCGGGTAGTTAGGAGGTGTCTGGCGTAAACCACGTTAGGGCTCTTTCGGAACTGCCCTTTTAGGAGTTCGATAGCGTCCGCGTAAGTAGCAGCGTCCCGGAAGATTCCATAGACAGTTTCGCTTACCCGGGCGCGGAGCACGTGGAGTTTAGCAGCGTCGGTGTCGATGGCCGTAGCGGTGTCGACGAATGCTTCGAAGCAGTCCAACCAATGATCAAATTTATCAGAGGCTCCAACCTCTTGAGGGTCTAAAGCTAACTTGTCGGGTTTTAGAAACTGCTCCATACTAGTAACTGTTGTGAATAAAATTGATGCACTATCAATAAGGCGAAAGACTACCGATATGCCAATATAAGTGTAGGCTTTTATTCACAACAGAATCAGGAGCAGATCCCAACAATTAACCGACCTGGACTGAACAAGGGGGAGGAGACAGCCACCTTTATACTAGGTGCTGAGGGGAGGAACCAAACTGGAAGGGGATGTGTCCAGGTATGACAAACACACACAATGGTGGTCCATATAGGACAAAGGCACAACTGAGGTCCACCACAGGTTGGCAGATTGGCCATGCTAAATTGCCCTTTAGTGTCCTAAGTTGTGCAGGTTCGGTGGATTGGCCATGCTAAATTCCCCCTCAGTGTCCAAAGATGTGTAGGTTGGCAGATTGACCATGCTAAATTGCCCTTTAGTGTCCTAAGTTGTGCAGGTTCGGTGGATTGATCATGCTAAGTTACCCCTTAGAGTCCAAAGATGTGTAGGTTGTGGGTTGGGCCTGGGTAAGATGCTCTGTTCGAGAGTTGGTGCAGACCTGTTGGGCTGAATGGCCTCCTTTTGCACTGTGGGGATTCTATGGTTCCATGGTAAGCAGGTAGAATCCTGTGCCATTCTTTGTAAAATATATAGCTGCATAGAAGACTTTTGCAGTCATCCATCAAAGTGAATTTAAGTGTCATTATCTAAAATGGAACTCAGTGGCTAATTGTGTCAGTGTTGGAATCAGGGGCCTTGCGGCCCTTAGTGGGGCTAAGTCACATCGGATCATTATAAGGGACACACTCTGCGCAGTAAAGGCCATCCATCATCGTTTGAACTTCAAATGCTCCCTCAAATCTCACATCGATTGGCTTTAGGTAAGGAGAACATTATTATAGTCGGTTAACCAGCTCTGGGCCTATATTCTCCAGAGTTTAGAAGAATGAGAGTTGATCTCACTGAAGTATGCAAAATTCCTACTGGGCTTGATAGGGTGGATGTAGGAAGGATGTTTCCCCTGGCTGGGAAGGGTCTAGAACCAGGAAATAGAGTGCCCTATTTTGCCATTTTGATTCGAAGTGCTGGGCGGAATTGAATCTGGGAGTGTTTCAGATCCGACTTTTGGTCCCGCTCTGAGGCGCCCCCATACACACTCTGCCTGCAAAAATATCAGCGATTCCGAATCGCGCTGCACAAACCTGTGGGTGGGGGTGGGGGTGGGGGGTGGAGGGTGGGAGGGTGGGGGGGTGGGGGGTGGGGTGCATAACGCACCCGAAACCCTGCAGCTCCGATCGGCACCTCCAACTGCACATGCACAGGAAAATAAATGATAGAATGCTGTTCCCCTGCCACATCCCTCCCGGACCGGATAATGTCTTCCCCCTGGCCCCCACAGACATTGCCCCACCCCCACAACATTACTGACCCCCTTATCCCCCCCCCCCACAATCCCGCCAGCCAGACTGATCACGGGACCCTCCCCCCATTCCCCCTGCCCCACCGATCTCGGGCAGAGTGGCAGCGGACCCCCCCCTTCCCCCTCACTGATCACAGGCAGAGTGGCAGCGGAACCCCCCTTTCCCTCACTGATCACAGGCAGAGTGGCAGCGGAACCCCTCTTGCCTCTCACTGATCTCAGGCAGAGTGGCAGCGGACCCCCTCTTCCCCCCCACTGATCACAGGCAGAGTGGCAGCGGACCCCCCCTTCCCCCTCACTGATCACAGGCAGAGTGGCAGCGGACCCCCCCCTTCCCCCCCACTGATCACAGGCAGAGTGGCAGCGGACCCCCCCTTCCCCCTCACTGATCACAGGCAGAGTGGCAGCGGACCCATCCTCCACTCCCGCCTCCCCCCCCAAACCACCGATTTCAAGCAGAGAGCTGTCGGACCCACCTCCCCCGACCCCACCGATCTCAAGCAGAGAGCCGTCGGACACTCGACACTTACCTCCTCGCTAACCCTCACTGATGGAGTGCCCGAATCGGACTTTTATGGAACATGTCGGTTTTGCGCTGATTCTGGATGGGCGAACGCGGTGGTAAAGGGGGAAGTGTTGGTAAGGTTGGGCGTGCAGCCCACTAGGTCCATCTAAATGCATGCAAATGCATTTAAATGGCCGTCGCACCCGTTTCGGGCGCAGTCCCGATCGTGGCCATTTTTGGGCCTTGGTAAAGGGGGAACCAGCGCGGAGGCGGGAGTGGATCGCGCTACTCCCCTCATGCCTGACTTTACCAGGTTTTCCGCGCCCGAAAATGGGTGCAACACGATAGTAAAATCAGGCCCACAGTCTCCGGATGATAGGTCGGCCATTTAGATCTGAGATGAGGAGGAATGTCTTCACTCCGAGGGTGGTGAATCTTTGGAATTCTCTACCCCAGAGGGCTGTGGAAGCTCAATCATTGAGTACGTTCAGGATAGATTTCTAGATATTAAAGATATCATGGGATCTGGGGAAAGTGTGGTGAAAATGGTGTTGAGGTGGAAGATCGGCCTAGTTGTATGGCAGAGCAGGCTGGAGGGGCCTAATGGCCGACTTATGCTCCAATTTCCTGAGGTCAGTAGTGGCGCTATTGAACCGCTCTTCAATTTAGCATGGCCAATCAACCTATCCAAACTCCACACTGACCCAAGCCAGGAATTGAACCAGGTCCCTGGCACTGTGAGGCAGCAGTGCCAACCACTGTGCCACCCTGCTGCCCTAAAGGGGTGAGGGGAAAGCAGCCTGAGCAGGATTCTGGAGAAGCTTTAGGGAAACGCAGTGGACACACGGTCCTCGAGCTAGCTTTGGACTGTGGGAGGTAACCGGAGGGAATGCACGCAGACACAGGGAGAATGTGCAAACTCTACGCAATCCGGAATTGAACCTGGATCCCTGGCGCTGTTAGGCAGCGAACCACTGTGCCACCGTGCCGCCCCATTGGGACAGGACATACGCAGGAATATTCACCATGGTGTATGGGACAATATTTTGCCTGTAAGGTATGACTGTGTCAGGCAGCTGTTTGACTAAACAACTGCCCCCAGATGTTAGTAAGGAAGACCTTGGAGGTGGACAGGGCTGGGTTGGCTCCGTTTGGCTGTGTCAATGCCAGGTCGTCCGGCTGGTTTCATTCCTTATCGGGTTTTGTGAGGCGGTTTGATACAACCCAGTGGCTTGCTAGTCCATTCAGAGAGTGGTTCACAGGCAACCACATTGGATCTGGAGTCGTGTGTAGGCCAGGCCAGACTTCCTTTCCCAATGGGCCATCAGTGAATCAGATAAGCTAATCGATGATCGTTGTCACGGTTGCCATCACAGAGGCAAGCTTTATCATTCCAGATCTATGAATCGAACTTGAGTTCCACCAGCTGCTGCGTCCCTCGAGCATTCGTCTGGGCCGCAAGATTTACTCGTCCACATTCCTACAATGATTCCGCCTCCCGCGAATGTCTGTGAGAAGCAAGTGTTCCTTTACTGCAGAGGCCATGGGAATGAGTGTGCTGCTGTCACTCACACTGCAGGCCAGGCGAAAAGCTTTTAGTGTGAGAGGCAGCGTCAATGGATGCTGTATTTCTGAGAACTTCCCAGTTACTCACCCAGTTACTCAGTCCTGATGAACGAGGCAATTACTCACGTTAATCGCAGTGGCAAATTACAGTAATATCTCCTTGGAGTCCTGTGGCCACAGATTGGTAAGATCTCAGCCCCATCCGCTCTATTTCAGTTTATTTATTAGGGTCACAAGTAAGGCTTACATTAACGCTGCAATGAAGTTACTGTGAAAATCCCCTAGCCGCCACACTCCTGTTCGGGTTACACTGAGGGAGAATTTAACACCTAACCAGCACGTCTTTCGGACTGAAACCGGAGCACCCAGAGGAAACCCACGCAGACACGGGGGAGAACGTGCAGACTCCGCACAGACAGTGACCCGAGCCGGGAATCGAACCCGGGTCCCTGGCGCTGTGAGGCAGCAGTGCTAACCCACTGTGCCACCGTGCCGCCCCATTGATTCCACAGCACGCGGAAGAGATCGACGCTGGTGCTGTTCTTACAAGGGTTCATGACCACACTGATATAGACCATTAACAGGACAGCATCTTAAGGTGCTGCATTATAGAATCCCCAGAGTGGGATCTGGGGATAGTGTGGGGAAAATGGCCAACTTATGCTCCAATTTTCTATGGTCAGTAGTGGTGCTATTGAAACATTCTTCATGACAGACATTGAAGTCACCCACCCAGAGTACATTCTGTGCCGTTGCCACCCTGGGGCAGTGGTTAGCACTGCTGCCTCACAGCGCCAGGGACCCGGGTTCGATTCCCCACAATGCCATTGGGCCCATCGAGTCTGCTTCGACCACAATTCCACCCGGGTCCCACTCCCACAACCCCCATTTGCCCTAGCTAGTCCCCCTGACTCTAAGGGGCAATTTTAGCATGGCCAATCCACCTAACCCGCAAATCTTTGGACTGTGGGAGGAAACCGGAGCACCCGGAGGAAACCCACGCAGACACGGGGGGAGAACGTGCAGACTCCACACAGACAGTGACCCGAGCCAGGAATCGAACCCGGGTCTCTGGCACTGTGAGGCAGCCGTGCTAACTCACTGTGCCCCCCTAAAGCGGTGAGTGGAAAGCCGCCTGAGCAGGATTGTGGTGAAGCTTTAGGGAAATGGAATGGACACACGGTCCTTGAGGTAGGCTTTGCGAAGGCTTGTAAGAGAGGGAGGGATTTTGGAAGAAACTCCTGGAGCCTAAAGGGCCGAATCAGGTCACAAGAAAAAAATGTCTTTGTTTTATTTCATGCTGCCGAATCTTGAGAGCCAAGTTCCCAAATACAACAATAAATGCAAAATCCTGCGGATGTTGGAATCTGAAACAAAAACAGAAAAATGCTGGAAAATCTCAGCAGGTCTGACAGCATCTGAGGAGAGAGAATAGATCCATTGTTTCTAGTCTAGAGCTCTGACGAAGGGTCATCTCGACTCAAAACGTTGACTCTACCCACTCTCTCCAGGGATGCTGTCAGACCTGCAGAGATTTTCCAGCATTTTGTAACCAAATACAGCGGTGCCTTGTTGACCCCGAGGCGAACAACGTTTGCGAATGGCCTTCAGGGAAGGAAATCCACCATCCTTCCTGGGTCTGGCCTGCATGTGACTCCAGATCCACAGCAATGTGGTTGACTCTTAAACTGCCCTCTGCAACTACCCAGCCAGCCTTCTCAAGGGGAATTGGGGTAAGCTATGGCAAGAAACAGTGATACTCGCCATCCCAGGAATGAATCAGAGAGTGATATGGTGCCTCTCATGTAATGAGACTTAGTATGTTGCTCCACAGCATTCCAAAGCAAAATATGGCCGCAGAAGGCAATATTAAGCCAGCTGGCCAACATCTTGGCCAAAGAGTTGGGTTTTAAGCGTGTTAGAGGAAGAAAGCCAAACAGAGAGGCATAGTGAGGGAATTCCACAAATTAGTGCCCAAGGCAACTCAGGATTTGGCTATCAATGGTGGAGCATTCCTGAAAATGCTCAAGAGATCAGCATGAGAGGTGTGTGGGTGTCTGAAATTATGAGCGTCTAGAGAGGACTCCGAATTGACTCCTGGAGGTAGAACCATAGTATCCCTACAGTGCAGAAGGAGGCCATTCAGCCCATCGATCCCACCCAGGCCCTACATCCCCCTAACCCCACACATTTGCCCTGCTAGTTCCCCCTGACACGATGGGGCAACTTACCGTGGCCTAACCCGCACATCTTTGGACTGTGGGAGGAAACCGGAGCACCCGGCGCTGTGAGGCAGCAGTGCTAACCACCATAGAAATACAGGCCTTTCCTCTTTCACGAGGAGATGACTGAGAAGGGCCAGTACAATTTTTAAAAAAACTTGCATGCCCGTAGCACCTTTAACATAGTGCGGCAATCAGTTAAGTTGGATGTCGCAGTATCAGACAGTCATTACAGCATAGAAGGAAACCATTCTGCCTATGCCCATGTGGGCCCTCTGTAGAGCAGTGCAGTCAGTCCCATTCTACATAACGGTGTTACATAGCCCTGCAAGTTTATTTCCCTCAAGCGCCTATCCAGTTTCCTCCGAATATCATTGATTGTCTCTGCTCCCACAGCACTGGGAGGCAGCAAGTTCCAGGAGTGACACTGCTCCTGGGCGAGTGAGGCAGAAGTGGGCTGAATGGCCTCCCCCTCCTCTGTATATAAATTGTGACCCTTGCTCCGGACTGCTTTCCCATGAAGAATGGGCTTCGTGGCAGACGTACTCCTGGGAAACACCACCGGATGAGTCACTGCCTTCAGAATAGCCCGGGGCAGGAAATGGGACAGAAGTTAAACCAAAAACCCTTGAACTTTCTGCAGCCGAAGGGAAGACATGATGAGGCTCCAGCAGACAGTTCTTGAGATTTTCCCCACCACAATCCGTCTGATCCCTTCTCGTTTTAACTCCTTGTGGGCGATGACCATGAGTCACTTGTGAGCTGCAGCCAGATTATTTATGGTTACCCAGCAGATAATTCCACTGGCTGCACAGTTTCACCTTGGAATTGGAGACCATTTTGTCTTTTAAGAAGTGTTTAGACAGTTACATGGGTCAGATGGGTATAGAGGGATATGGGCCAAATGTGGGCAATTGGGACTAGCTTCGGTGGTTTTTTTAAAAAAAGGGCGGCATGGACAAGTTGGGCCGAAGGGCCTGTTTCCATGCTGTAAACCTCTATGACTATGCCCTCTACCTCCTTGTACAAACACTCAAACAGCCTGTGTGGTGCACAGCGAGTCTGCAGTTAGAGTCATAGAGGTTTACAGCATGGAAACAGGCCCTTCGGCCCAACTTGTCCATGCCTCACCTTTTTTTAACCCCTAAGCTAATCCCAATTGCCCGCGTTTGGCCCATATCCCTCTATACCCATCTTACCCATGTAACTGTCTAAACGCTTTTTAAAAGACAAAATTGTACCCGCCTCTACTACTACCTCTGGCAGCTCGTTCCAGACACTCACCACCGTCTGCGTGAAAAAATTGCCCCTCTGGACCCTTTTGTATCTCTCCCCTCTCACCTTAAACCCTCTAGTTTTAGACTCCCCTACCTTTGGGAAAAGAAATTGACTATCTAGCTGATCTATGGCCCCTTATTATTTTATAGACCTCTATAAGATCACCCCACAGCCTCCTACACTCCAGGGGAAAAAAGTCCCAGTCTATCCAGCCTCTCCTTATAACTCAAACCACCAAGTCCCGGTAGCATCTTTTCTGCACTCTTTCCAGTTTAATAATATCCTTTGTTCGAAAAGCGAGCAATTCTGCCTTCTCCAATAACTAAAGATCCCATGAACTTCTTTGGAGAGGCTAATTGATACGTTACATTGCCCGCAAGTGTATTTAATTAAATCTGTGTGGGTGTTGTTTGAATCAAAGAATTAGCCACTAATTACAGCTGCTGAGATGTGACGCTATAAAGGAGTTCTTGAGGAATGCTTCATATGTTGCTAGGTTCTGTGTAATTGAAGTTCCTCCAGGTGCTTGTTGTGGGTCTTGCCTCAGAAGGACAATGTGCTGTGAGGGAAGTGGTTTACATTTGGTCTTAAAAGGAGCAGACTGCTTAGATACTGAAACAGCCTGTGCCCACATTGCCACCCAATGTCTGGGGCAACATTCAGGCTTGGACTGATAAGGAGCAAGTAATGGTTGCGCCACACATTTGCCAACCAGTGACCATCTACAGAAAGAGAGAATCGAACCATCTCATCTTGACTTTAAATAGCATTACACCATTGATTTCATAGGATCATAGAATCCCTACAGTACAGGAGGAGGCCATTTGGACCATCGAGTCTGTACCGACCACAATCCCACCCAGGCCCTATTCCCGCAACCCTCATTTACCCTGCTAATCCCCCTGACAATTGGGTCAATTTATCATGGCAAATCCACCTAACCCGCACATCTTTGGAGTGTGGGAGGAAACCGGAGCACCCGGAGGAAACCCACACGGACACGGGGAGAACGTGCAAACTCCACACAGATAGTGACCCGAGGCGGGAATTGAACCAGGATCCCTAGCGCTGTGAGACAACAGTGCCGCCCCACTGTGCCACCGTGCCGCCCCACTGTGCCACCGTGCCGCTCCATCATCAACCTCCTCGGCGTCACCGTTGACTGGACACTTAACTGAACCAGCCACATAAATACTGTAGCTCCAGGAATGGGTCAGAGGCTGGGAATTCTACAACAAATGGGTGGCACAGTGGTTAGAACTGCTGCCTCACAGCGCCAGGGACCCTGGTTCGATTCCCAGCTTGGGTCACTGTCTGCGTGGAGTCTGCACGTTCTCCCCGTGTCTGCGTGGGTTTCCTCCAGGAGCTCCGGCTTCCTCCCACAGTCCGAAAGACGGGCTGGTTAGGTGCTAAATTCTCCCTCAGTGTCACCCAAACATGCGCCGGAGTGTGGCGACTGGGGGATTTTCACAGTAACTTCATTGCAGTGTTAATGTAAGCCTACTTGTGACATCACTATATAAAAAAAAACTTGAATAACTCATCTCCCGACTCCCCCAAAGCCTGTCCATCATCTACAAGGCACAAGTCAGGAGTGTGATGGAATACTCCCCACTTGCCTGGATGGGTGCGGCTCCAACAACACTCAGAACAAAGCAGCCCTGCTTAATTGGCACCACATCCACCAGCTTAACATTCATTCCTTTTACTACCACGGCACAGTGGCAGCAGTGTGTACCATATCCGAAAGGCATTGCAGCAACTCGCCAAGACTCCTCAGACCTTCCAAACCCACAACCTCTACCATCTAGAAGCACAAGGGCAGCAGATACATGGGGAACACCACCACCTGCAAGTTCCCCTCCGAGCCACTCACCATCCTGACTTGGAAATATATCGGCCGTTCCTTCACAGTCGCTGGGTCAAAATCCTGGAACTCCCTCCCGAACAGCGCTGTGGGTGTACCTACACCACATGGACTGCGAGAAGGGGGATTAGAGATGGACTAACTCTGGAATTTCTAGCGATGCCCATATGTTTTTTTCAAAAGGTCAGTTTTGCTCTTGATCCATAGAACGGTAGGAATTCTGGAATGGCCCACTTGGCTCATTCTGCAGCCACTGGTATGGGAACACAAGATAGTCTTAGATGCTATACAACTAGGAAACAGCCATTCTCTCCGCAGCCATTGGTGTTAGCCACATTACATGGTACAGTAGCTGAATGGTTACGGTCTTGAGCTGGCAACCCATTGCTTTCCGACCAGGGTTGATTGCGAAACTGAATTCAGCAAATCTGGTCATTCCTCGGGGCTGTCCCATTCACTGATATCCTTCAAAGAAATGTACTTCCCAACATTGAGTTCAAAAACTTTAGTCTGCGACCGTTCTCCTCCATCTTAACCTTATTTATTATACCCCATGCATTTTTTTGTTTCAATGCAAACCCTCCCTTCCTCTGCCGCCTTTTGATAGAATGATAGAATCCCTACAGTACAGAAAGAGGCCATTCGGCCCATCGCGTCTGCACCGACCACAATCCCACCCAGGCCCCACCCCCATATCCCCACATATTTTACCCACCAATCCCTCTAACCTACGCATCTCAGGGCACTAAGGGGCAATTTTTTTAGCACGGCCAATCACCCTAACCCGCACATCTTTGGACTGTGGGAGGAAACCGGAGCACCCGGAGGAAACCCACGCAGACACGAGGAGAATGTGCAAACTCCACACAGACAGTGACCCAAGCCGGGAATCGAACCCAGGTCCCTGGAGCTGTGAAGCAGCAGTGCTAACCACTGTGCTACCGTGCCGCCTTCCCCCAACACACACGCACACGCGCGCGCACACACACACACACGCACTCGCACTCACACACAGAAGGCCATTCGTCCCATCGAGTCTGCACCGACAACAATCCCCCCCCAGGCCCTACCCTCGTTAACCCCACATATTCACCCTGCTAATCCCCCTGACACTAAGGGGCAATTTAGCACGGCCAATCCCCCTAACCAGCAGGTCTTTCGGACTGTGGGAGGAAACCGGAGCACCCGGAGGAAACCCTCGCAGACGTGGGGCAGGGGGTGAGAACGTGCAGACTCCGCACAGACAGTGACCCAAGCCTGGGAATCGAACCCGGGTCCCTGGTGCTGTGAGGCAGCAGTGCTAACCACTGTGCCAGGATGGAGTGTGGTTTTTAGGATGCTTTGAGCAGTTGATGAGTGGGTAGAGAGAAACTTATTACTTCCGGTTGGACGCGGCCGGAACAAGTTTAAAATTAGAGCCAGGCTGTTCAGGATTATGTCAGGAAACACATCTTGACGGAAAGGCTAGTGGAAATCTGGACTCTTCCCCTCCAGAAGGCAGAGATTGCCGGGCAGAGGGGGGGGTGGTTAAACTGGAAATGTCAAAACTGAGGTGGTTACGATTTTTATTGATGTGGAGATGCTGGCGTTGGACTGGGGTGGGCACAGGAAGAAGTCTCACAACACCAGGTTAAAGTTCAACAGGTTTATGTGGAATCACGAGCTTTCGGAGCGCTGCTCCTTCATCAAGTGAGCGGAGAGATAGTTTTCACAAACACGGCATTATATATATAGACAAAGATACAATTGCAAGATAATGGTTGGACCATTTATCAACCATTATCCTGCGTTTGTGTCTTTGCCTATATATGCCGTGTTTGTGAAACTTACTTCTCCATTCACCTGACGAAGGAGCGGCGCTCCGAAAGCTCGTGATTCCACATAAACCTGTTGGACTTTAACCCGGTGTTGTGAGACTTCTCACTTGATTTTTATTGGACAGCTGTCTTAAGAGGTGTGGAAGCAAGGCAGGTAGGAAGAGCTTAGGTACAGAGCAGCCATGATCTAATTTGATAGCAGAGCAGGTTGAATGGCCTCCCCTTATCCCTGTGTCCTTGTGCTTCCCCTAGTGTCTGGATGATTCATAGCAGTGAAGTGCCCAGTGTTAACATAACTGTCGGAAGGGGCGGAGGTGTTGCGTTTTACTGTTACCTCTTCACATCTCAACTCAATAAAGTTATTTATTCATTAGTCACAAGTAGGCTTACATTAACACTGCGATGAAGTTCCTGTGAAAATCCCCTAGTCGCCACACTCCTGTTCGGGTTACACTGAGGGAGAATTTAGCACCTAACCAGTGCGTCTTTCGGAGGAAACCGGAGCACCCGGAGGAAACCCATGCAGACACGGGGAGAACGTGCAGACTCCACACAGACAGTGACCCCAAGCCGGGAATCGAACCCGGGTCCCTGGCACTGTGAGGCAGCACTGTGCCACCATGCAGAGCGTAGCTAATAGACTTGAGCTGTACATGTTTCACCTCACACTGCCTGGCCTCACTGTGGAAATGCCGCAATAGGCAGCGGCGGCTCCATCGAGATTGGAAGCAAGAAGGGCAGCTTCACAATGCTCTTGTGCATTAGCCCGTGACTCTTCCAGACAAGCCACCCCCCCCTCCCTCCCCCGGGACCTCCCGTACAGCTACAGCCCTTGCTGCTCTCGTGTGTTGTGTTCATGGCTGCAGTTCCATTTTATTCCCCTTTCTCCTAATCTGTGCTGTTTTTGAAATTGTGGGTGAAACGTGGCAGTAGCTCGCTGTTGCAAACATGCTGAGCGTTTGAAACTGGATCACGGGGCTGGTGGGGGTGGAATCTTGTCTGGGGCTGAACGGTTCTGAGTGAGTGGGATGTAATCTGCCCACATTGTTTGCATTAACGTCTCTGGAACATATTTAGTCGAAGCTGAAGTTTCAGTGAATTAGATGTGTATCCATGTCCACTCCTTTATCTTGTACTCTATAACGGTTTACCTAGCTGCTGGCTTCCCCCACCACCCCCCACAACCCCTCCCCATTACGAGGGAACTTGCCAAGGCTCAGACGACCCCCACCTCAAGTGGTTTTGGAACCTGGAATTCGATCGCACAAAGGGACTCCCACAAGTTTGCAAGATTGCTGGTGCCAGCAGGCGTTAAGTGAGGGATTTAGCAGATTCCACAGATACATTAATACTTTGGCAATCTATTTTTCGCCAGAAGCATTTTCCTTTTCTAACCTAATTGATGTTTTGTCCTCTCCAGTTCAAGGGTGTCCAGTGTGGCTCAGGTGGTGGCACTCCTGACTCTGAGTGCCAAGGTTGTGAGTTCCCGGAGTGGGACTTGAGTACAAAATCAAGTTCACACTGTAATACTGAAGGGAATGTTGTACTGTTGGGCTGAGATGTTAAACTGAGGCTGCGCTATTTCTCTTGGGCAGCTATAAAAAGATCCCACAGCTCCACTTTGAGGAAATGTCCTGGCCAATATTTATCCCTGGATTATCATCACGAAAACAGATGATCTGATCATTATCGCATTGCTGTTTGTTGGATTCATAGAATCATTGAATCCTGCAGTGCAGAAGGAGGTCATTCAGCATCGACTCTGCACTGATCACAATCCCACCCTATCCCCCGTAACCCCACGCATTTACTCTAGCTCGTCCCCCTGACACTAAGGGGCAATTTAGCATGGCCAATCCACCTAACCCACGCATCTTTGGAGTGTGGGAGAAAACTGGAGCACCCGGAGGAAACCCACACAGACACGGGGAGAACGTGCAAACTCCACACAGACAGTGACCCAAGCCGGGAATCGAACCCGGGTCCCTGGCGCTGTGAGGCAGCAGCGCTAACCACTGTGCCACCATGACATATTTCAACAGCAACCATACTTCATTGACTGTAAAGTGCTTTTGGGTGGTGTGTTTGTGAAAGGCGTTATAGAAATGCAAGATTTCTTTAACATATATTTTAAAGTTTATTTATTTATCAGTCACAAGTAAGGCTTACATTAACACTGCAATGAAGTTACTGTGAAATTCCACGAGTCGCCGCACTCCGGCGCCTGTTCGGGTGAATGCATCTAACCAGCACGTCTTTCAGACTGTGGGAGCACCCGGAGGAAACCCACGCAGACACGGGGAGAACATGCAAACTCCACACAGACAGTGACCCAAGCCGGGAATCGAACCTGGGACCCTGGCGCTATGAGGCAGCAGTGCTAACCACTGTGCCGCCCCATCAAATGACAATAGTGCTGGCTTAAATACTGACTCAAAATATTTATTCATAAGCTGGCAAATTTCCCATGGCCTTGCCGGCACTTGCTTTGCTGAAATAGTTTGTCATTCCATTGTTGTAGCAGGTTGGTGAGTGGTTACAACACCACACTTTGGGCAAATAAGAAGGAGCAATGTTACTGATGCGCGATATAACTCACGAGGCTAGAGATGCTCGAGGAAATAAAGGCTTTTATTTACTATTACAATGGAGCTACCATATATAGTACACGATCCCAGACTGAGGGGTCCCAGACAGAGCAGTGACCTTTATACCTCTCCCAGGAGGCGGAGCCCGACTGGGATGTACCATAATAACTATAATAGAGGTAGAACAGCCCAACCCTAACCCCAACAGTAACAAGTAGAACAACCCAACCCTAACCCCAACAGCAACATATATACAGACTCATAGTACTGGCCAGACCCTGGCTCAGTACTACCTGGTGGGAACCAACGATGGTTCACCACATTCACCCCTCCTTTGAAGACAAAGGCCGGCGGGGTACAAAAAAAACACAGAATAATTGGTCATCAGTCTATAAGTTCAGACGGTCAGGGGGACCGCACCGTCGTTGTGACCTCCTCAACACCGGCGATGACACCGGAGTAGGCACTCGCGGTGGCGTTCTCCCCAAGGCGGTGTCCAACGGCTCCTCCACTGTCTCACGGGCCGGTTGACCCCGAGGTGACGACAATCCGTTGAGCTCGGACACGCCTTGAAGTGGCGACCATTTCCTGGACTCAGGCAAGCTGTACACGGGAGTAAAAGGGTTAAGTGATGGTCCCGATGCTGCCCGCGCCGTGTCAGGAGGGGAAACAATAGTTGGGGAATCTCGAACAGGGGGTATGGGAGTGACAGGGGTTTCCAAGTCTCCTGCTGGCGCCAGGTCTCGAATCGAGACCGTGTCCTCTCGGCCGTCAGGGTATGCCACATAGGCATACTGAGGGTTGGCGTGAAGGAGATGGACCTGTTCAACCAAAGGGTCGGACTTGCGGGCCCTAACATGTCGCCGCAGGAGGACAGGTCCTGAGTATGTCAACCAAGACGGTAATGAGGTCCCAGAGGAAGACTTCCGAGGGAATGAATGGGGAGTAGCGTTGGTTGCCGTACACAGGAGTGAGCGTATGGAGTGGAGCGCATCAGGGAGCACCTCTTGCCAACGGGAGACTGGAAGGCTTTTTGACTTCAACGCCAGTAAGACAGCCTTCCAGACTGTAGCATTCTCACGTTCCACCTGTCCGTTACCCCTAGGGTTGTAGCTCGTGGTTCTACTAGAGGCAATCCCGTATGAGAGCAGGTATTGCCTCAAGTCATCGCTCATGAACGACGAGCCCCTATCGCTGTGGATGTAGCAGGGGTACCCGAACAGGGTGAAAAGATCACGAAATGCCTTGATAACCGTGGCAGCGGTTGTATCAGAGCAGGGAATGACAAAAGGGAATCTCGAGTACTCATCAATGATGTTGAGGAAGTACACATTCCGATCTGTCGAGGGAAGGGGGCCCTTAAAGTCCACACTCAGTCTTTCGAAGGGACGAGTGGCCTTAACGAGTTGTGCCCTGTCAGGTCGGTAAAAGTGCGGTTTGCATTCCGCGCATACCCGGCAGCTTCTAGTTATAGACCTGACATCCTCCACCGAGTAGGGTAGATTCCGGGCTTTTACGAAGTGGTAGAGCCGAGTGACCCCTGGATGGCAGAGGTCATTGTGGAAAGCCTGCAAACGGTCCTCCTGCATACTGGCGCATGTTCCACGCGACAGGGCATCCGAGGGCTCGTTGAGTTTCCCTGGACGATACATGATGTCGTAATTATAGGTGGAGAGTTCGATTCTCCACCTCAAGATCTTATCGTTCTTGATCTTGCCCCGTAACGTGTTATTGAACATGAACGCCACGGACCTCTGGTCCGTGATCAGGGTGAACCGTTTTCCCGCCAAGTAATGGCGCCAATGCCGGACGGCCTCCACAATGGCCTGGGCCTCCTTTTCCACCGCTGAATGTCGAATTTCGGGGCCTTGGAGGGTGCGAGAAAAAAAGGCGACGGGCCTGCCTGCCTGATTAAGTGTGGCGGCCAGGGCGAAATCAGATGCATCGCTCTCCACCTGAAAGGGGATGGACTCATCGACAGCGTACATCGTAGCTTTCGCGATGTCGGCTTTTAGTTTTTCAAAGGCCAAACGAGCCTCTGGTGCTAGGAGAAAAGAGGTAGACTTGATGAGCGGACGGGCTTTGTCCGCGTAATTGGGAACCCACTGTGCGTAGTAAGAGAAGAAGCCTAAGCATCTTCTCAGTGCTTTTGCGCTAGTGGGCAGGGGAAGTTCGAGGAGGGGACGCATACGGTCTGGATCAGGGCCGATGACCCCGTTTTCCACCACGTATCCGAGGATAGCTAGGCGGCGCGTGCGAAATACACACTTCTCCCTGTTGTAGGTCAGATTCAGGCGAGATGCAGTGCGTAGGAATTTAAGGAGATTGGTATCGTGGTCCTGCTGGTCATGGCCGCAGATGGTGACGTTATCCAGGTACGGGAAGGTAGCCCGCAGTCCGTTATGGTCCACCATTCGGTCCATAGCACACTGGAAGACCGAGACCCCATTGGTGACACCAAAAGGAACCCTTAGAAAATGGTACAAGCGACCATCCGCCTCAAAAGCCGCGTATTGTCGGTCCTCTGGGCGAATGGGGAGCTGGTGGTAGGCAGACTTTAGGTCGATGGTGGAGAACACCCGGTACTGCGCAATCTGGTTGACCATGTCAGATATGCGCGGGAGGGGATACGCATCCAGCTGTGTGTATCTATTAATGGTCTGACTATAGTCAATGACCATCCGGGGTTTGTTCCCACTCTTGACCACCACGACCTGCGCTCTCCAAGGACTAGCGCTAGATTGTATGATCCCTTCCTTGAGGAGCCGCTGAACCTCAGATTGAATGAAGATCCGATCCTCAGCACTGTAACGCCTACTCTTAGTCGCGATGGGCTTGCAGCCTGGCACAAGATTCTGGAATAGGGAGGGTGTGGTAATCTTAAGCGTCGAGAGGCTACAGGTCAATTTGGAGGCTGCGAGTCTCCCACTGAAAGCGGAGGGAGTGGCCCACCGTACTGTAGGGTTACACTCTTCAAGTGGACCATGAAATTTAGTCCGAGGAGTATTGGCGCGCAAACGTGCGGTAACACCAGGAGCTTGAAGCTCTCGTAAACCGTGCCCTGCACCGTTAAATTTACCACGCAACTCCCTAGCACGGTGACAGACCGGGACCTTGATGCCATCGAAATCGTCTGCTTGACAGGTTGGATCTGGAGGCCACACCGCTTCACAGCGTCTGGGTGAATAAAGCTCTCCGTGCTCCCGCTGTCAAACAGACAATAAATCAAGCGTTTGTTTACCTGTATGTCCATCATGGACTTGTCGAGTCTGTGAGGCTTTGCCTGGTCCAGGATGATCGACGCCACCGTTGGTTCGTGAGCGCCACTGCAGGCAGCTGAGATGGATGATGGTGACCCCTGCTGGTCATTCGCGGTCGGTGCCGACCAAAATGGCTGCTCCCATAGGTCGCACGTGGGCGAAGGCGCCAAAATCAGCGACCCCTGGTGGTCGCACGTCTCTTGCGACTCCGTCGTCTGTAATGGCGACGTCCTGGCCTCGCACGTGGAAGAAACCCTTGACGATGCCGACGACGAGGAACCCGGCTCCGGGGAGTTGCAGGCCGCACTGCTGTTCCTGGAAGTAAGTTTGGATCGACATACCTTCGAATAATGCCCCTTCTTGCCGCAGGTGGAGCACAACACTGCTTTAGCGGGACATCGCTGCCGAGTGTGCTTCACTCCCCCACAGAAGTAACACCGCGGGCCGCCTGGAGCTGCTGCCGTCGTCAGGCCCGAGTGTGGGCACGCTATCACGCAGCTTTTCAGACCCGGGGGACGAGGTGGGATCTGCGACTGCTCCTGCCATGCTGTCTCCACGTGGTCTTCGGGATACATCGCTAGGCTTTTGGAGGCCGTTTCTAGCGTATCCGCTAGTTCTATAGACTTAGTGAGATCGAGATTATCTTGCTCCAACAGTCGGAGTCGGATATAAGATGATCCGATTCCCGCCACAAACGCATCTCGAGCGAGGTCGTTCATGTTCTGGTCTGCCGACACTGCTTTGCAGTTACAGCTCCTGGCTAGCTGTAGGAGCTCGCACGCGTACTGTTCCGTCGTTTCGCCGGGCTGCCGTCGTCGAGTGGCTAAAAGATATCGAGCATGCATCTCGTTTGACGGTTTAATGTAGTGCTTCTTAAGAAGCTCGAGGGCCCCTTAGTAGTCGGTGGCCGCACGGATCGCTAAATATACAGTGTCGCTTACCCTCGCGTGGAGGACCCGGAGTCTGTCGTCGTCTGTGGTGACCGCTGCGGATGCTGCGAGGTAGTCCTGAAAACATTTCAACCAGTGGTCGAAGGTGTTAGAGGCGCCCGCCGCACGTGGGTCCAGCATAAGACGTTCGGGCTTTAACATTTGCTCCATACTCTCTGTATCGTTTTCCTTTTTTTTCAACGACGAGAGTTCAATTAATAGTAAATAAAATTGATGCGCGATATAACTCACGAGGCTAGAGATGCTCGAGGAAATAAAGGCTTTTATTTACTATTACAATGGAGCTACCATATATAGTACACGATCCCAGACTGAGTGGTCCCAGACAGAGCAGTGACCTTTATACCTCTCCCAGGAGGCGGAGCCCGACTGGGATGTACCATAATAACTATAATAGAGGTAGAACAGCCCAACCCTAACCCCAACAGTAACAAGTAGAACAACCCAACCCTAACCCCAACAGCAACATATATACAGACTCATAGTACTGGACGGACCCTGGCTCAGTACTACCTGGTGGGAACCAACAATGGTTCACCACAGTTACCAGTAATGTTAACCATTTATTTCAAAATTCTAGAGTCTGGAGGCATTGCCAGTTCAAGGATTCTAAATATATATATCAAAATATACATTCCCGAGCGCCTACTCTCACAACTGATTTGATTTGATTTATTATTGTCACATGTACTGGGATACAGTGAAAAGTATTGTTTGATTTATTATTGTCACGTGTACTGGGATACAGTGAAAAGTATTGTTTGATTTATTATTGTCATGTACTGGGATACAGTGAAAAGTATTGTTTCTTGCATGCTATACAGACAAAGCATACTGTTCATAGGGAAGGAAAGGAAAGGGTGCAGATTAGTGTTACAGTCATAGCTAGGGTGTAGAGAAAGATCAACTTAGTGCGAGGTAGGTCCATTCAAAAGTCTGACAGCAGCAGGGAAGAAGCTGTTCTTGAGTCGGTTGGTACGTGACCTCAGACTTTTGTATCTTCCTCCCGATGGAAGAAGGTGGAAGAGAGAATGTCCGGGTGCGTGGGGTCCTTGATTAGGCTGGCTGCTTTTCCCGAGGCAGCGGGAAGTATAGACAGAGTCAATGGATGGGAGGCTGGTTTGCATGATGGATTGGGCTACATTCACGATCTTTTGTAGTTCCTTGCGGTCTTGGGCAGAGCAGGAGCCATACCAAGCTGTGATACAACCAGAAAGAATGCTTTCTATGGGGCATCTGTAAAAGTTGGTGAGAGTCGTGGCTGACGTGCCAAATTTCCTTAGAAAGTAAAGGCGTTGGTGGGCTTTCTTAACCATAGTGTCTGCATGGAGGGACCAGGACAGGCTGTTGGTGATCTGGGCACCTAATAACCTGAGCAATACAGTTAGTCCCACTCCCCAAATATTTATCCCTCCAATTATTTTCTCCTGCAAGTTTTTATCCAAACCCTATTTGAAGCTACTATTGAATCTGCGTATCTACCGGCTGCCAGGCAGTGCATTCCAAATCCTAAAACAAATCGGCAGAAAAATAGGGGGCGATTCTCCCAGCCCAGTACAATGGGCCGGGAGACTTCAGCGGAGGTCGTGTAGCGGGCTTCCCACTGGAAGCCGTGGCCTCCCGAGCTTCTCTGGCAACCGGAATTCCGCCGTCGTCAGCTCTGGGAAATCGACGCGGAGCTGATAAAAATATTTAACTCTGATTAGCGGGCCCAGGACTGAAGTCACCCGCTGGCCTCTCCACCGCCCCCCCTGCCCCAGCAGATTTCCACTCCATCTGACGAAGGAGCAGCGCTCCGAAAGCTAATGGTATTTGCTACCAAATAAACCTGTTGGACTTTAACCTGGTGTTGTTAAAACTCTTACTGTGTTCACCCCAGTCCAACGCCGGCATCTCCACATCATGACCACCCCCTGCCGCCAGGAATGTTTCACTCCTGCGGGATTTACAACAGTTCCTCACTAACAGGGAGCTGACGGCCTGACTTCGCTGGAGTGAAGGATGAGCCATGGAGGCCCCCCTCAGGGGTAAGGGGGGGGGGTGCCCTCGGGCATTGCCCCAGGAGGTCAGGGAGTTGGGGGGGGAGAGATCGAGGCAAGGGTGGGGGGAGGGTCGGGGCTGGCCCGGACACGTCCCGGAGGCCAGTGATCGAGGGGTGATGGGCCAGCGGCCAGCAATACGGGGTCACAGGGCTGGCCAGTGATCGAGCTGGCCAGCGATCGGGAGTCCGGCAGTGCAGGGGCCACTGTGCATGCGCCAATCTCAGCGCTGACAGATCGGCCCATGCGCAGTGGCCCGCTCAGCGCTATGCTGCTGGCCTCTCCAGCGGGGATAGGCCCCACCCACAGCTTTTCATCATCGTGCTAAGAGTGCGGCAGATTCATTTTGAAAGTCCCGCAGAAAAAAGCAGCAGGATTTACTCCAGTTTCTACACCGAAAACCCCAATTATAGCACGTGTGAGCCGCATTGGAAACCTGATTGACAATCCTGAATTGGTTTTCAGTGTAATTCTTAGCACACTCGGGATTACCACATACTTTCACTTCCAGGGTCCTGTCCTTTAGGGACAAAAGGAACTTGTCCACACATTATTCCTTTTCTTCAACTAAACAAAAGCTTTAGGAACAGCCATTCCCTGGCACAGAGGAAACACCTTGACCAATCAGAGTTGACCTGCCTGGTTTGGATTTGAACAAAAC
The DNA here is from genome assembly GCF_964213995.1 of Mustelus asterias. Classification (NCBI taxonomy): domain Eukaryota; kingdom Metazoa; phylum Chordata; class Chondrichthyes; order Carcharhiniformes; family Triakidae; genus Mustelus; species Mustelus asterias. Next base: position 57,121,214 of record NC_135822.1, read on the forward strand.
TTGGCAGTTAACTGTTCCCTACTGCACTCCCATTTCAATCTGCCAATTAAAGTGCAGTGGCCAACCAATCAGCACTCTCTTCCCATGCGGCATAAATTGTTGTTGCCCTGTTACAGTTGGAAAATTCTTGCGATCTGTCCTGATGAGTGCAAGACGGAAAACTTTGATAGCACATCTCTTTTCTCCCCGCAATGCTCAAATTCTCTACTACCAAGCGACTACTTAATTCTCTCCCATCCCTCTCCAAAGCCATCACATCCTCTGAAGTCGGTGCCCAGAATTAGACACCATGCTCCAGCCTATCGCTTCATAGAGGGTTAGCATAACCTGGATTTTGCATTCTGTGCCTCTCTTTATGAAGTCCAGGATCCCGCGTGCTTCATTACTTTCTTGTCCCAGCATGGAAACTTCCATACTCTCCGTCTTGTTCCCTTGGGGATAAACATCAACTTGTGTGGGCGGTGGGGATGAATACAGGCAGCATCGGATCATCTGCCTAATAAGTAGCGGGTTGGCACGGTGACGCAGTGGTTAACACTGCTGCCTCACAGCTCCAGAGACCTGGGTTCGATTCCCGGCTTGGGTCCCTGTCCGTGTGGAGTTTGCACATGCTCCCCGTGTCTCCGTGGGTTTCCTCCGGGTGCTTGCTCCCACAGTCCAAGGATGTGTAGGTTAGGTGCATTGGCCATGCTAAATTGCCCCTTAGTGTCCTGGGATGTATAGATTAGAGGGATTAGCAGGGTAAATATGTGGAGTTACGGGGATAGGGCCTGGGTGGGATTGTTGTCAGTTCTGGCCTGATGGGCTGAATGGTCTTCTTCTGCACTGTAGGGTTTCTATGATTCTGAGTAGAAGCTAAATTATGGAGAGAGAATAGAGCCAACGTTTTGACGTGGGAGGCACGGGTGGCACAGTGGTTAGCACTGCTGCCTCACAGCGCCAGGGACCTGGGTTCAATTCCGGCCTCGGGTCACTGTCTGTGTGGAGTTTGCACATTCTCCCTGTGTCTGCGTGGGTTTCTTCCAGGTGCACCGGCTTCCTCCCACAGTCCAAAGATGTGCGGGTTTGGTGGATTGGCCATGCTAAATTGTCCCTCAGTGTCAGGGGGATTAGCAGGGTAAATACATGGTGTGATGGGAATAGATGAGTGTGATGGGTGGCACGGTAGCACAGTGGTTAGCACTGTTGCTTCACAGCTCCAGGGACCTGGGTTCGATTCCCGGCTTGGGTCACTGTCTGTGTGGAGTTTGCACATTCTCCCCGTGTCTGCGTGGGTTTCCTCCAGGTGCTCTGGTTTCCTCCCACAGTCCAAAAGATGTGCGGGTTAGGTTGATTGGCCGTGCTAAAATTGCCCCTTAGTGTCCTGAGATGCGTAGGTTAGAGGGATTAGTGGGTAAAATATGTAGGGATATGGGGTAGGGCTTGGGTGGGATTGTGGCCGGTGCAGACTCGATGGGCCAAATGGCCTCCTTCGGCACTGGAGGGTTTCTATTCTATTCTATTCTATAAAGAACCTGGGTGGGATTGTTGTCAGTGCAGACTCGATGGGCCGAATGGCCTCCTTCTGCACTGTAGGGATTCTATGATTCTGAATAAAAGCTAAATTATTGATCAGTAGGCATGCAAATCAAGTAAGTAGAAACTTCAGGGGCAATTTGGGTTGACCAACTAATGCTGGTCTTGCCCACATTCCAGGGAAGAATGCACTTTTACAAAGTTGGAAATCAGGACCTGTTTTTACAGTGAAGATTATGGATTTGCTGAAATGAATTGTAGACCATTAGTCATACATGAAGTCTTGAACCATCATCAAGGCTTAATGACCATTGTCCCAACCCTACGCTAAGATTGCAGCCTTCAAACCACTGCCGTAACATCTATTATTATGTCTAATTTGGACTGCGGAGTTTTTCTTAACCCTCCCAAGGTTCCAGCCATGGCATCCAGCGCCAGGAACTAAACTCGAGCTGTTTCTGAAACCAGCAATTGGATTATTACTTTAAGGAGGTTGTTGTGTTAGCTTCAAGTGAGGGGACAAATTCTTGGTTTGCCTTCATCTTCCATTGGCAGATTTTTTCTGACCACCTCCAACGCCCCCCCACACCTCCCCCGCAACATATCTCATCACCAAATCTATCGCCTTCGTCAGACACTAGGTTAGGTGGATTGGTCATGCTAAATTGCCCCTGAGTGTCAGGGGGGCTAGCTAGGGTAAATGCATGGGGTTATGTGGATGGGGCTTGAGTGGATTGTGGTCGGTGCAGACTCGATGGGCCGAATGGCCTCCTTCTGCACTGTAGGGATTCTATGATCAGTTCAGACAAAGAACAAAGAAGAAAGAACAAAGAAAATTACAGCACTGGAACAGGCCCTTCTGCCCTCCAAGCCTGCACCGACTAGGCTGCCCGACTTAACTAAAACCCCCTACCCTTCCATATCCCTCTATTCCCATCCTATTCATGTATTTGTCAAGACGCCCCTTCAAAGTCACTATCGTATCCGCTTCCACTACCTCCCCTGGCAGGGAGTTCCAGGCACCCACTACTCTCTCTGTGTAAAAGATCTGCCTCGTACAACTCCTTTAAACCTTGCCCCTCGCACCTTAAACCTGTGCCCCCGAGTAATTGACTCTTCCACCCTGGGGAAAAACTTCTGACTATCCACTCTGTCCGTGCCTCTCATAATCTTGTAGACTTCTATCAGGTCTCCCCTCAACCTCCGTCGCTCCAGTGAGACAAACCAAGTTTCTCCAACCTCTCCTTATAGCTAATGCCCTCCAGGCCAGGCAACATGCTGGTAAATCTTTTCTGTACCCTCTCCAAAGCCTCCACATCCTTCTGGTAGTGTGGCGACCAGAATTGAACACTATATTCCAAGTGTGGCCTAACTATGATTCTACAAAGCTGCAACATGACTTGCCAATTTTTAAACTCAATACCCAGGCCGATGAAGGCAAGCATGCCATATGTCTTCTTGACTACCTTCTCCACCTGCATTGCCACTTTCAGTGATCTGTGTACCTGTACACCCAGATCCCTTTGCCTATCAATACTCCTAAGGGTTCTGCCATTTACTGTATATTTCCTATCTGTATTAGATCTTCCAAAATGCATTACCTCACATTTGTCCGGATTAAACTCCATCTGCCACCTCTCCGCCCAAGTCTCCAACTGATCTATATCCTGCTGTATCCTCTGATGGTCCTCATCGCTTTCCGCAAATCCACCAACCCTTGTGTCGTCCGCAAACTTACTAATCAATCCAGTTACATTTTCCTCCAAATCATTTGTATATATTACAAAGAGCAAAGGTCCCAGCACTGATCCCTGAGGAACACCACTTGTCACAGCCCTCCATTCAGAAACACACCCTTCCACTGCTACCCTCTGTCTTCTTTGACCAAGCCAGTTTTGTATCCACCTTGCCAGCTCACCTCTGATCCCATGCGACTTCACCTTCTGCACCAGTCTGCCATGAGGGACCTTGTCAAAGGCCTTACTGAAGTCCAAGTAGACAACATCCACTGCCCTACCCTCATCAATCATCTTCGTCACTTCCTCGAAAAACTCGATCAAGTTCGTGAGACACGACCTCCCCTTCACAAAACCATGTTGCCTCTCACTAATACGTCCACTTATTTCCAAGTGGGAATAAGTTCTGTCTCAAAGAATCCTCTCCAATAATTTCCCTATCACTGATATATGGCTCACCGGCCTGTAATTACCTGGATTATTCTTGCCAACCTTCTTAAACAAAGGAACAACATTGGCTATTTTCCAATCCTCTGGGATCTCCCCTGTAGCCAATGAGGATACAAAGATTTCTCTCAAGGCCCCAGCAATTTCCTCCCTTGCCTCTCTCAGTATTCTGGGGTATATCCCATCAGGCCCTGGAGACTTGTCTACCTTAATGTTTCTCAAGAACCCCAATACCTCCTCCTTTTTGATCTCAACATGACTCAAACTATCTACACGTCCTTTCCCAGACTCATCATCCGCCAAGTTCTTCTCTTTGGTGAATACTGACGCAAAGTACTCATTTAGTACCTCGCCCATTTCCTCTGGCTCCACGCATAGATTCCCTCCCTTGTCCTTGAGTGGGCCAACCCTCTCCCTGGCAACCTCTTGCTCTTTATATATGCATAAAAAGCCTTGGGATTTTCCTTAATCCTGCTGGCCAGTGCTTTTTCGTGACCCCTTTTAGCCCTTCTTACTCCTTGCTTAAGTTTCTTTCTACTTTCCTTGTATTCCACACTTGCTTCGTGCGTTCCCAGCCTCCTACCTTTGACAAATGCTTCCTTTTTCTCTTTGACTCGGCTCACGATATCTCTCGTTATCCAAGGTTCCCAAAACTTGCCATACTTATCCTTCATCCTTACAGGAATGTGCCGGTCCTGAATCCCTATCAACTTACACTTGAAAGCCTCTCACATGCCAGATGTTGATTTGCCCTCAAACATCTGCCCCCAATCTACATTCTTCAGTTCCTGCCTAATATTGTTGTAATTAGCCTTCCCCCAATTTAGCAACTTCACTTGAGGACTACACTTATCTTTATCCATCAGTACCTTAAAGCTTACTGAATTATGGTCACTGTTCCCGAACTGCTCCCCTACTGAAACATCGACCACCTGGCCAAGCTCATTCCCCAATACCAGGTCCAGTATGGCCCCTTCCCTAGTTGGACTATCTACATACTGTTTCAGGAAGCCTTCCTGGATGCTCCTTACAAACTCTGCCCCATCCACGCCCCAAGCACTAAGTGAGTCCCAGTCAATATAGGGGAAATTAAAATCTCCCACCACAACAACCCTGTTACTTTTACACCTTGCCAAAATCTGCCTACATATCTGTTGCTCAATCTCCCGCTGGCAGTTGGGTGGCCTATAGAAAACCTCCAATATTGTGACTACACCTTTCCTATTCCTGAGCTTTACCCTCCACAAAAGTTGTGGGTTCAGCTCCCACTCCAGAGACACGGGCACAGAAATCGAGGGCGGCACGGTGGCACAGTGGTTAGCCCTGTTGCTTCACAGCGCCAGGGACCCGGGTTCAGTTCCCGGCTTTGGGTGACTGTCTGTACGGAGCCTGCACATTCTCCCCATGTCTGCGTGGGTTTCCTCCGGGTGCTCCGGTTTCTCCACATTCCAAAGATGTGCCATGCTAAATTGCCACTTAGTGGGGTTACAGGAATAGGGGCTGGATGGTCGATGCAGAGTTGATGGGCCAAATGGCCTCCTTCTGCACTGTAGGGATTCTATGATTCTATGATTCCCAGTGCAGTGCTGAGGGGGTGCCGCACTGTTAAAGGGTCTCACCTTTCAAATGAGACATTAAACCGAGACTCCCTCTACCCTCTCACACGGACGTAAAAGATTCCAGGGGAGTTATCCTTGGTGTCTGATGCACCATCAATCAAGCAAAGACTAGTTTGTATGCAAGAACAAATAGGCTTTTATTTGCAAAAGACTTGGAGCACACCCATGCCGATGAACCGGTCCAGACTGAGGCTGGGGGGTGGGGAGCAGTCGCCTTTATACCTGGACCCGGGGGGTGGGGGAGAAGTCTCGGGTAGGGCCGGCAGGGATGTTTCCAGGCATGTCACATATACAGGTAATAAGCTAACAGTGGTTTACCACAGTGTCCTGGCCTGAAAAAGAACTATTGCCTCTCAACCAAAGTCACTGGGGACAATTTTCCAGCCCCCAGTTCACCTTGGATGCAAATCCCGTTATGGTTGCTAACTCTCGCGAGGAGGTCTCAACGGGATTTGCACCATGGAGATCTCAGAATGAGGTAATCCCATCCTCACGGGACTGGGTTTACAAAAGCCAGTCGTGATGATCAGACCACGGGCTCGGAGTGAGCGAAGGAAAATGGCTGGGCGCTGTCAACTCTGGGGGGCTTCCCAATATTGGGGGGGGGGGGAGAGCAGTGGCAATGGTGGGAGGAAGTGGGGTAATGTCTGCACTGGACGGGGAGGGGGGGGAACTGGGGAGGGATGACTCTGATCCTCCGATGCGGGTGATGTTGGGGGAGGCAATCTTTTTTGGAACAGGCCTTGCCGGAGGCGCGCCGTTCAGGATCGATGGTGCAAAACACGCCCTTGCTTTTTGTCTGACAAAGTGTCAGAAGATCTGGAGAGAAAGATGTGCTGTTTTGGTGGCCATGCTACAATGCCACGTAGCATCAGGGGGATTAGCAAGGGTTAATACATGGGGATACGGGGATAGGGCCTGGGTGGGATTGTGGTCGGTGCAGACTCGATGGGCCGAATGCAGAAGGAGGCCATTCAGCCGACCACAATCCCACCCAGGTCCTATCCCCATAACCCCATGCATTTTACCCTAGTCAGTGTCCCTTACACTATGGGGCAATTTAGCACGGCCAATCCACCTAACCCGCGCATCTTTGGACTGCGGGAGGAAACCGGAGGAAACCCACGCAGACACGGGGAGAACGTGCAAACTCCATACAGACAGTGACCCGAGCCGGGAATCGAACCCAGGTCCCTGAGGCAGCAGTGCTAACCACTGTGCCACCGTGCCGCCCGCTATGGGATTCACTTCTGAAATGGAAACTGACAGAAATGCATGTTGTTTGGATCCACATCGCTCTGTTTGTTTAAAACTCTGAGTGTTACTTGCGTTGCCAAAAGAGCCTCGTGACGACACAAAGCAGTTATTACCGATTTTGAGTTATTACCCAGTTGATTGTATTGTGAGCTGCAGCGTTGCCTGGGTATTTTTAAATTTACAGGAAATGTCTCTGCCTTGTAAATATTGGGTGTGTTTAAATAACTCCCTGATGGTTTGCTTTGGAAGCTGCGCCGATGAAGTCTGCCTCCTAGTTTTCTCTATATATTTCAGTGTGTGCAATGAGGATTTGTTTAACTCATCAGCCATCTATCAGGGAAAGAGCTGCGGACATCTCTCGAATCCAGTCATTGCTCTCAATCCCTGAACTCTACCGTCTTTCTTTGGCGAAACTTTCTCATATGTGCGCTGTGCTGTCTGTCTATCTCTCTCATTTTCTCTTACACTGTCTATCTCTCACACTCTATGTCCCACTCTCACACCACTTTATCTCTATCTGTCTGCCTCACACTCTGTCACTCATAGAATCATAGAGGTTTACAGCATGGAAACAACCCCTAGGCCCAACTTGTCCAACCCCTAAGCTAGTCCCAATTGCCCGCGTTTGGCCCATACCCATCTTACCCATGTGACTGTCTAAATGTTTTTTAAAAGACAAAATTGTACCCGCCTCTACTCCTACCTCTGGCAGCTTGTTCCAGACACTCACCACCCTCTGTGTGAAAAAATTTCCCCTCTGGACCCATTTGTATCTCTCCTCTCTCACCTTAAACCTATGCCCTCTAGTTTTAGACTCCCCTACCTTTGGGAAAAGATATTGACTATCTAGCTGATCTGTGCCCCTCATTATTTTATAGACCTCTATAAGTTCACCCCTCAGCCTCCTACGCTCCAGAGAAAAAAGTCCCAGTCTATCCAGCCTCTCCTTATAACTCAAACCATCAAGTCCCGGTAGCATCCTAGTAAACCTTTTCTGCACTCCCCCTCTCTCACACCATCCTTTATCTCTGTCTGTCTGTCTCTCACGTACTGTCTCTACCTCTCTTTCTCTTACTCGCTCTCTCTCACGCCATTCTACCTGTCTGTCTCTCTCTCTCTCTCATGTACTGACTCTCTCTCTCACGCACTGTCTCCCCCTCTCTCGCTCACTCTCTCACCACTCTCTCTAACTGTCTGTCTCTCTCTCTCACTGTCTCTCCCTCACACTCGCTCTCACACCACTCCCTCTATCTCTCTCTCTCTCACGCAATGTCTCTCCCTCTCTCGTTCACTCTCACACCACTCTCTCTATCTGTCTCTCTCACGCACTGTCTCTCGCTCTCTCACTCACTCTCTCTATCTATCCGTCTATCTCTCTCTCACGCACTGTTTCTCTCTCTCTCACTCACTCTCTCTATCTATCCGTCTGTCTCTCTCACGCACTGTCTCTCCCTCTCTCACTCCCTCTCACACCACTCTCTCTATCTGTCTCTCCCTCTCTCTCACTCTCACACCACTCTATCTCTCTTTCTCTATCATGCACTGTCTCTCCCTCTTTCACTGACTCTCACATCACTCACTCTATCTCTCTCTCTCTCTCTCCCGCTGTCAATCACCGTCACACCAATCTCTCTATCTGTCTCTCTTACGCACTGTCTCTCACTCTCACACCACTCTCTCTATCTGTCTGTCTGTTTCTCTCTCTCTCACGCACTGTCTCTCCCTCTCTCGCTCACTCTCACACTACTCTCTCTATCTCTCTCTCTCTCTCTCTCCGTCTCTCCCTCTCTCACTCACTTATACTCCATCTAGTATCATTATGATTAGTGCTTCAATGAACTTCCATCCCGGTTCCCTGGATAGCATTACAACAGTGACTACTTCCTGAAACACTTTGGGACATGCTGCGGGTGTGATAAGTGCTATATAAACACAAGTCTTGATTTTCATCCCTTGCAATTCCTGCTGCCTCTCCCTGCGACATTTTCACAGGGTTGAAGGAATGGTTAGAATCATAGAATCCCTACAGTGCAGAAAGAGACCATTCGGCCCATCGGGCCTGCTCCGACAACAATCCCACCCAAGCCCTATCCCTGTAACCCCATGTATTTTACCCTGCTAATCCCCCTGACACTAAGGGGCAATTTAGCATGGCCAATCCACCTAACCTGCACATCTTTGGACACTAAGGGGCAATTTAGCACGGCCAATCCACCCTAACCTGCACATCTTTGGGCACTAAGGGGCAATTTACCACGGCCAATCCACCCTAACCTGCACAGCTTTGGACACTAAGGGGCAATTTAGCATGGCCAATGCACCTAACCTGCACATCTTTGGACACTAAGGGGCAATTTACCACGGCCAATCCACCCTAACCTGCACATCTTTGGACACTAAGGGGCAATTTAGCACGGCCAATCCACCCTAACCTGCACATTATTGGACACTAAGGGGCAATTTAGCATGGCCAATCCCCCTACCCTGCACGTCTTTGGACATTAAGGGACAATTTAGCATGGCCAATCCACCTAACCCACAAATCTTTGGACACTAAAGGACAATTTAACATGGCCAATCCACCTAACCCGCACATCTTTGGAGTGTGGGAGGAAACTGGAGGAAACCCACGGAGACAAAGGGAGAATGTGCAAACTCCACACCGATAGTGACCCAAGCCGGGAATCGATCCCAGGTCTCTGGCGCTGTGAAGCAGCAGTGCTAACCACTGGGCCAGCATGCCACCCATTATTGCACTACCTTGCGCTGTAACCCATTCTATACCAGGACCTCAGACCGTGGAACGCTTTGTGGTCGATCAGGATTTCTACATTTTATATTCCTCAAACTAGGAACTCTAAACAGTCTGTCAAGGATATAGTAGTTGCTATGTTACTGGATTTAGTAAGACAGAGAACTGGACTAATAATCCAGAGACACAAGTTCAAATCCCACTATGGCAGCTTGGACATTTAAATTAATAAATATCAGACAAAAAGCTAGTCTCATTAATAATAATCATGAAACTGCTGGATTGTCATGGAATACCAGTTTAGTTAATTGATGGAGGAAATCTGCCATCCTTAGCTGGTCTGGCCTACATGTGACCCCAGACCCGTAGCAATGTGGTTGACTCTTAATACCCTGCCTGGTGAAATGGCCCAGTAATCCACTCAATGCTACTCAAGAAGGTGGCTCACCACTACCTCGAGGGCAATTAAGGATGGGCGGTAAGTGCTGGCCTTGCCCAGTGATGTCCACACCCCGCGGATACATAAATGGGTGCTTTTCTGGTTGGCAGTTGGTGACTAGTGGCGTGCCGCAGGGATCGGTGCTGGGGCCTCAACTGTTTACCATTTACATAGACGATCTGGAGGAGGGGACCGAGTGTAGGGTAACAAAGTTTGCGGATGACACAAAGATGAGTGGGAAAGCGAATTGCGTGGAGGATGCGGAAAGTCTGCGGGGAGATTTGGATAGGCTGAGCGAGTGGGCGAGGATCTGGCAGATGGAGTAGAACGTTGACAAGTGTGAGGTTATCCACTTTGGAAGGAATAATAGTAAAATGGACTATTATTTAAATGGTGAAAAATTACAACATGCTACTGTGCAGAGGGACCTGGGGGTCTTTGTGCATGAATCGCAAAAACTCAGTTTGCAGGTGCAGCAGGTGATCAAGAAGGCAAATGGAATGTTGGCCTTTATCGCGAGGGGGATAGAATATAAAAGCAGGGAGGTCTTGCTGCAATTGTACAAGGTCCTGGTGAGGCCGCAACTGGAGTACTGTGTGCAATTTTGGTCCCCTTATTTGCGAAAGGATATATTGGCCTTGGAGGGAGTACAGAGAAGGTTCACCAGGTTGATACCGGAGATGAGGGGGTTAGCTTATGAGGAGAGGTTGAGTAGATTGGGCCTGTACTCGTTGGAGTTTAGAAGGCTGAGGGGAGATCTTATAGAGACATATAAGATAATGAAGGGGCTAGACAGGGTAGAGGCAGAGAGATTCTTCCCACTTAGAAAGGAAACAAGAACTAGAGGGCACAGCCTCAAAATAAGGGGGAGTCAGTTTAGAACAGAGTTGAGGAGGAACTTCTTCTCTCAGAGGGTGGTGAATCTCTGGAATTCTCTGCCCATTGAAGCAGTGGAGGCTACCTCGTTAAATATGTTTAAGTCACAGGTAGATAGATTTCTGATCAATAAGGGAATTAAGGGTTATGGGGAGCGGGCGGGTAAGTGGAACTGATCCACTTCAGATCAGCCATGATCTTATTGAATGGCTGGGCAGGCTCGAGGGGCTAGATGGCCTACTCCTGCTCCTATTTCTTATGTTCTTATAAGTAATAATACTTTGAGCCCACTCTCTGTGATTGTGGTTCCGGACTGCTGGAAAAGGCGAGGACTCCGTCTTGCCAGGTGTGTACTGCCACGTACCAGAGCCAACAGTATTCCATTTGGAAAACTCTGGGCTTGATTTCCTCCCTGAGGTTCATGGAAATTTGTACGACGGGAACTTGCCAAGTCAACTGGGAAGCGTTCACGTCTCGCTTCTTTTCAAGATGAGAGAGCTCAAGAGAGCAAGCAATGCTGTCAACCAAGAATTCTGTCCAATTAATCTTGCAGTTTAGATTAGTGAAGGGGCTTTAGTGGCGTGGAAAGCCTGGGGCTTTTCCTCCGTGAAGCAGAGGGGGTGACAAGGGGAGATTAAATAGAGGTGTTCTGAAATGTGTAAGGTTTTAAAGGAGCTGGTGAAAGTTCTGTTCCATTGGCAGGAGTGTTGCTCACTCGGAGGACACAGATTTACGTTAATTGGCAAAGAAGTGAAATAAGGACTATTTTTATGTGCGAGCTGTGGTGTTCTGGGATGTGCCTTGCCCGAGAGGCCGGAGGAGGCGGACTCAGTTCTGACTTTTCAAACTGAATTTGGACAAATAGCTGAAAAGGGAAGATTTGCAGAGAGAAAGCAGGGGGAGTGGGACAAGAAAGCAAATTCCTGCGGATGCTGGAATCTGAAACCAAAAGAGGAAATGCTGGAAAATCTCAGCAGGTCTGGCAGCATCTGTAAGCAGCATCCGGGAGGCGATGGCCAAATGGTATTATCGCTCGACTATTAATCCAGAAACTGTTCTGGGGGAATCTGGGTTCGAATCCCGCCACGGCAGATAGTGGAATTTGAATTCAACAAAAAATATCTGGGAATTGAGAATCTATTCATAGAATCACAGAAACCCTACAGCACAGAAAGAGGCCATTCGGCCCATCGAGTCTGCACCGACCACAATCCCACCCAGGCCCTACCCCCATATCCCTACATATTCTACCCACTAATCCCTCTAATCTACGCATCCCAGGACACTAAGGGGCAATTTTAGCATGGCCAGTCAACCTAACCCGCATATCTTTGGACTGTGGGAGGAAACCGGAGCACCCGGAGGAAACCCACGCAGACACGAGGGGAATGTGCAAACTCCACACAGACAGTGACCCAAGCCGGGAATCGAACCCAGGTCCCTGGAGCTGTGAAGCAGCAGTGCTAACCACTGTGCTACCGTGCCGCATGATGACCATGAAACCATTGTCGATTGTCGGAAAAACCCATCTGGTTCACTAATGTCTTTTAGGGAAGGAAATCTGCTGTCCTTACCTGGTCTGGCCTACATGTGACTCCAGAGGCACAGCAATGTGGTTGACTCTCAACTGCCCTCCAAGGGCAACTAGGGATGGGCAATAAATGCTGGCCCAGCCAGCGACGCCCATGTCTCCTGAATGAATAAAAAAGAGAGAAAAGAGTTGATGTTTCGAGTCCTGATGACGCTCTGTCAGCTTTGACACAGGGTCATCTGGACCCGAAACGTCAGCTCTTTTCTCTCCTTACAGATGCTGCCAAACCCGCTGAGATTTTCCAGCATTTTCTCTTTAGGTTCGGGGAGTGGAACACTTTGTTTAGTTTTTTCATTGCTCCCTTCTAGGTCAGTTGCTAATTTGAGTTGGTATCTCAATTGAAATGGGAGATTAGTAGTTTTCTTTGTTAGCCAAAGCATTAAGGGATCACAGATCAGCTATGATTTCATTGAATGGTGTTCAGGTTCAAGGATGGCTTCTTCCTGTTCCTACACCAATGATGGGCTGACTGGCCTCCTCCTGTTCCTGCGACCCAGTGATGGACTGAATGATCCCCTCCTGTCCCTATTCCAATGATTGGCTGCATACCCTCTTCCTGTTTCTATTCCCCAGTGATTGGCTGCATACCCTCCTCCTGTCCCTATTCCCCAGTGATTGGCTGCATACCCTCCTCCTGTCCCTATTCCCCAGTGATTGGCTGCATACCCTCCTCCTGTTCCTATGCCCCAGTGATTGGCTACATACCCTCCTCCTGTTCCTATGCCTGTGATGGGCTGAATGGCCTTCTCCTGATCCTACGTCCCAGTGATGGGCTGACTGGCCTCCTCCTGTTCCTGTGACCCAGTGATGGAGTGAATGGCCTCCTCTTGTTCCTATGCCCTATTGATGGGCTGAATAATCCCCCGCTGTCCCTATGTTCCAGTGATGGGCTGTCTGGCCTCCTCCTGTTCCTGTGTCCCAATGATGGGCTGTCTGGCCTCCTCCTGTTCCTGTGTCCCGGTGATGGACTAAATGCCGTCCTCCTATTCCTGTGTCCCAATGATGGGCTGCATGACCTCATCCTGTTCCTGTGTCCCAATGATTGGCTACCTGTCCTCCTCCTGTTCCTGTGATCCAATGATGGGCTGAATGGCTTCTACAATGTTCCCATCATTGCATCTGCTTAACTCCACATGACAAAGTGAATATTGCTACATTGTCATGTCGGCAGTTGAGCTTCTCCAACTCCCCTCTTCCTTTTTGACTGTGAAAATTGAAAACTATAGTGGCTTTATCAAAACTAAATCCTTCTTAAAACGAACGTGCAGCAGAATTAAAAAAATTACTGCCAGTCACTTGGTAGCACAGAACTTAAATATCGCTGAAAAGAGAGGCACAAGGCTTGACCATGTTCCTTTTGTTTGCAGGGAATGGATGATTATCTTGAAGTGGTTGTTAGTGCAGCTATCGGCGCACTCAGGATTATTCAGCAAGTGCTACCAAATCTTGGAATCACACCCAATAATAGACAATTTGTTTTGGGTTTAGCAAGCACGGGTTTGTACCCTGCCTGTTACAAAGGAACCGATGTTTAACTTGATCCGCCAGTCGCTGGGACGTGTGGATCAAACAGCACTCGCAAAACTAAAAAGGTTCTGTTGGATGTGATTTGGGCAGCACTTGCCAAACAATCCTAAGTGTGCTAACGGCTACACTAACAACCAGTTTAAGATAACCAGTCGAGATGGTGCAGTGGTTCATTTCTGCTTAATGGATGTGTTGTACATCGGGAGCCATTCTCTGCTAACAACAAGAAAATACAGCGGAGAACAACAGTATTCAGGAAATTAGTCTTAAGTCCTGGAGACTTCAGGACGATTCTGATGGGCTGGGAAGTGTAATGACTTCGATCAGGCCATTGAGGTTGGCTTATTGGAGTATGAGCTCCCTGATTAAGGACCCCCCCTCCCCCCCCCCCCCCCCCACCCCCTCACCATCTTGGGGACCTGGGGTGGAGGGTGCTACACGCAGCAGTACCTTACAATCATAGGTTGTACCGGTTCACGGGCTCCCAAGTGTGTCCTTTTTGCAACCTTGTGGAACCCGTGGACCATGTCTATGTTCTGTGTTCTAGGCTGCACAACCTTTTCAGTTTCCTGAGAAACCTTTTGTTGATGGTTTGTTTGCACTTCAGTCCCACGCTCCTGATCTACGGGCGCTCGGTGCGGAGGGGGGGGCGGCGGGGAAGGAGGAGGACCTCCTCGTGAACCTGGGCCTGGCAAGGCTGCCATCTACAGGTCCAGGCAGCGGGCGATCGAGGGGGTCGTCCAACCCGACTGTCTGCCCCTCTACCGCGGCTACATTCGCGGCCGGGGTGTCCCTGGAAAGGGAGCATGCGGTGTCCGAGGGCACTGTTAATGCCTTCCATGGGTACCGCAGGGACTGGGGTGCATTAATGACCCCTTTAATCACATTTTAATTTGATGTTTTAAGTTTCCTTTCCGCTTTGTCTTTTGTTTCGGGTGGTTCCCCTCCTTTTAGGGAGCTGTCCCTTTTGCGTTGTCCCTAGGTTAATTTGATTTTGTTTATTTGGTTGGACACAGAGTTCTCTGATTAAGGAGCCAATTGATTGGCCAATCAGGAAGTCTTTGCCTTGTTCTTAACCTGGAATGTCAGTTCCTCTGGCACCCCCGGAGATATTCCGAACTTGGAATATAGTGTTCAATTCATGTCGCCACACTACCAGAAGGATGTGGAGGCTTTGGAGAGGGTACAGAAAAGATTTACCAGGATGTTGCCTGGTATGGAGGGCATTAGCTATGAGGAGAGGTTGGAGAAACTTGGTTTGTTCTCATTGGAACGATGGAGGTTGATAGGAGACCTGATAGAAGTCTACAAGATTATGAGGGGCATGGACAGAGTGGATAGTCAGAAGCTTTTTCCCAGGGTGGAAGAGTCAATTACTAGGGGGCATAAGTTTAAGGTGCGAGGGGCAAGGTTTAAAGGTTTTCTACACAGAGGGTGGTAGGTGCCTGGAACTTGCTGCCGGGGGAGGTAGTGGAAGCAGATACGATGGTGACCTTTAAGGGGCGTCTTGACAAATACATGAATAGGATGCAAATAGAACGGTATGGTCTCCGGAAGGGTAGGAGGTTTTAGTTCAGTCGGGCAGCATGGTCAGTGCAGGCTTGGAGGGCCAAAGGGCCTGTTCCTGTGCTGTAATTTTCTTTGTTCTTTGTTTGTTCTATAGACTGCTAATTACTAGCACCCTGTGTACTGCTGTTAGAGTTTGTAAATAAAGGGATTTTGGTGAAGGGACTTCTGCCCCCAAAGACTTATGACAGGAACCCTCACTGTTTCCAATGAATGCCCTGGCCATGGAAGGTCTCAGCTGGACAAGGCCTACTGATCCTCAGTCTACAGAAGACTTTTTAAAAAACGCATTCCTGGCATTAGCGCATCGCTGGCTAGGTCAGAATTTATCTCTACTTGTCCTCAGGAAGCTGGTGATGCTAAGCCTTCTTGAACTGCTGCAGTTCCATGTGCTGTAGCTCCAGCCACAGCGTTTCTTTTCCCTGTAGCACATTGATTCAGCTAAAAGAATTGTGAGGCCATCTCATAGGGCAGTTAAGTGTCAACCGCATTGTTGTTAGTCTGGAGTCTGGTAAGCGGCAGATGGAATTTAACAATGAAAAGTGTGAGGTGATCCACTTTGGAAGGAGTAACTTGACAAGGAAGTATTCAATGAACCACATGACACCAGGAAGTTCTGTGGAACGAAGGGACCTTGGCGTGTTTGTCCATAGATCTCTTAGTAGGGTGGCAGAAAAGGGCATTATTACAATTTATTTATTAGTGTCACAAGTAGACTTACATTAACATTGCAATGAAGTTACTGTGAAAATCTCCTGGTCACCACTCCAGCACCTGTTCGGGTACACTGAGGGAGAATTTAGCATGGCCAATGCACCTAACCAGCGGGCATGTTAGTCGGATGTTGAAAAAGACATATGGGACACTCGCCTTTATCAATTGAGGCTAGTTACGAAAGCAGGGAAGTCATGTTGGAGTTGTATAGAACTTTAGTGAGGCCACAGCTGGAGCACTGTGTACAGTTCTAGTCGCCACATTATAGGAAGGATGTGATTGCACTGGAGGGAGTGCAGAGGTACCTGGATGAGCACTTGGCACGTCATAACATTCAAGGCGATGGGCCAAGAATAGAGTTTAGGTGTTTCTCATGTGTCAATGCAGACTCATTGGGCCAACGGGCCTCTTACGCACTGTATGATTCTGAGTCACATACAGGCCAGATCAGGTAAGGATGGTAGAATTCCTGCCTGAAGGGAATTGATAAATTGTGCAGTCCAATTGTTTTGTGGTCATTATGAATGAGCCTGATAGTTTAATTCCAGATTTATTAATTAATTGAATTTAAATTCCCCCAGCTGCTATGGTGGGATTCGAACTCATGCCTCACCACTGTGATATTGAACCTCTAACTGTGATGATCTTAAGCGACAAGTATTGGAACATTCCTTAGCTCTCACAGCCTTTCTTTCATTTTATACATTTTTCAAAAACAGACTTGCCTTACACGTCAGACTCTTTCCCCCCTAAGCTTGATGGTCCCTGCGGTAGAATGCCTTTAGGAAGTAAAGCATCCTTTAGCCTCGAGAAAGGGAGGTGAAATCCCTTGTTTTACTGCAACTTAATCCATTTGGCGCACAACACTGCTCCAGAGGCGGCTGGTGTTAGAGGGCTTATCCGCACTCAAGGATTAGAGAGGTGATTGAGTCCATTTCATTGACACATCAAAGACCAATGCGATAACCCAAGGGTCAGGTATGTATCTTACAGATGCAGTCAAGAGTTGTGCCGATATGGTTCATAAATGACCTGGATGAGGAAGTGGAGGGATGGGTTGGTAAGTTTGCCGACGACACGAAGGTTGGTGGGGTTGTGGATAGTCTGGAGGGATGTCAGAAGTTACGGAGGGACATAGATAGGATGCAAGGGCGGACAAGTGGCAGATGGACTTCAACCCAGATAAATGCGTAGTGGTCCATTTTGACAGGTCAAATGGGATGAAGGAGTACAATATAAAGGGAAAGACTCTTAGTACTGTAGAGGATCAGAAGGACCTTGGGGTCCTGGTCCATAGGACTCTAAAATCGGCCCTGCAGGTGGAGGAGGTGGTTAAGAAGGCGTATGGTGTGCTGACCTTTATCAATCGAGCGATTGAGTTTCGGAGTTCGGGGATAATGATGCAGCTATATAAGACCCTCGTCAGACCCCACTTGGAGTACTGTGCTCAGTTCTGGTCGCCTCATTACAGGAAGGATGTGGAAAAGATTGAACGGGTGCAGAGGAGATTTACAAGGATGTTGCCTGGATCGAGTGGCATGCCTTATGAGGATAGGCTGAGGGAGCTCAGTCTTTTCTTCTTGGAGAGACGTAGGATGAGAGGAGACCTAATAGAGGTATATAAGATGTTGAGAGGCATAGATCGGGTGGATTCTCGGAGGCTTTTTCCCAGGGTGGAAATGGCTGCTACGAGAGGACACAGGTTTAAGGTGCTGGGGGGTAGGTACAGGGGAAATGTTAGGGGGAAGTTTTTCACACAGAGGGTGGTGGGCGAGTGGAATCGGCTGCCGTCAGGGGGTGGAGGCAAACTCAATGGGGTCTTTTAAGAGACTCCTGGATGAGTACATGGGACTTAATAGGATGGAGGGTTATAGGTAGGCCTAAAAGGTAGGGATATGTTCAGTACAACTTGTGGGGCTGAAGGGTCTGTTTTGTGCTGTGGTTTTTCTATGTTTCTAAGTTTTTGTTGAAAAAATTAGTGTATCAAAACAACTTTGAATCACCTAACCTTTGTGCTTTGTGATCTAGTCTGTGGTCTGCTGTATACCCTCCTGTGAAGTCTGTTTCACCTCTTGTTTTGAAGGCACCAACCATCGTTAAGAAAAGTTCCACATTTCCACTCTCACTGCAATCCCTAACACAACTGGCCATTCAACACTTGGGAACGTAGGCGTTGAGTGTCCACAGATTATCATCTTTGGACCCTTGCCATGCATATACACACACACACACACACACACAGAGTGAGCACAGACACTTAGCTATGCATAAGCACACATACTTTCTCACATACCTACACCTACATGCACACTGTCATATCAACACACACATGCACTCATGTACTTACACAAATGCAATCTCTCACACATACTTATACACACTATCGCGCATATACTGCACACACATACATGCACACACACTGTCACACACATGCCTTCACACACATGCGTATACATAAACACTCTCACAAGTCTCACACACACTGTCACTCGTGCTCAAATACACAGATTGTGTAGGGCGGCACGGTGGTTAGCACTGCTGCTTCACAGCACCAGGGATCTGGGTTCGATTCCCAGCTTGGGTCACAGTCTGTGCGGAGTCTGCACATTCTCACTGTGTCTGCATGGGTTTCCTCCGGGTGCTCCGGTTTCCTCCTACAGTCCAAAAGATGTGCGGGTTAGGTGCTAAATTCTCCCTCAGTGTAACCCGAACAGGTGCCGGAGTGTGGCGACAGTGACTTCATTGCAGTGTTAATGTAAGCCTACTTGTGACTAATAAATAAACTTTAAATGCACCCTTTCTCACATGAATGCTTGCTCATATTACTGCACATACAGATGTACCTGCACTGTTTGCCCATGCACTCACATACACAGATTTGCGCACCCATACACTCTGTCATATACATAAATATGAATGCGCATCTGCCACAAATACACGTACATACACCATCTCAAATACACCCAGTTCCATTCACACAAAAACGCAAGGACACCCATGCACACACACTCTCAATCGCTACTTGCTAGGTTTGGGATGAGCTAACTCAATTGGACTGAAATCTCCCCATCATTGGAGCATGTACCTATTGTACATTTTTTTAATTCACTGGTGGGACATGGGCGTCGCTGGCTGGGCCAGCATTTATTGCCCATCCCCAGTTGCCCAAGGGCAGTTGAGAGTCAACCACATTGCAGTGGCTCTGGAGTCACATGTAGGCCAGACCGGGTAAGGACGGCAGATTTCCTTCCCTAAAGGACATTAGTGAACCAGGTGGATTTTTCCAACAATGGTTTCATGGTCATCAGTAGATTCTTAATTCCAGGTTATTTTTTAATTGAATTCAAGTTCCACCAACTGCCGTGGCGGGATTCGAACCCGGGTCCCCAGAACATTAGCTGAGTTTCTGGATTAATACTCTAGCGATAATACCACTAGGCTATCGCCTCCGCACTGCAGGGAGGATGGATCACACTAGACAGGGTGGAGAGGATTTAGCCTAGGCTTGAGAATTTTAGTCATGAGGAAAGATTAAATAGACTGGGATTATTTTCTTTGGAACAAAGAAGGCTAAGGGATTCGAACCCGGGTCCCCAGAACATTAGCTGAGTTTCTGGATTAATGGTCGAGCGATTATACCACGAGGCCATCGCCTCCCCTAATTGTGTGTTGGTAATTATGATGGAACAAACTGGGAACATGCTGGATGAGTTAGCATCTCACTTTAAATTCTCATGGTGATACCCATCCAACTGAAATTAAATTATGAACATCTCTTTTTATTCTCTCTCTCTCTCTGTTTCTCAGATCAGCTAACTGGCCTGCACTCAAACGGAACGAGCCTCCTGTGGGATAGCAGAGATGACCGAACCAACACCAATACACGGAGAGGTAAAACCAGTAGTGCTGTGCTAACCAAACTCATTGGGCTTAATTGGAGAGTGTAAGTGGGCAGGAATCCCACTCCTGCCCCATCACTATTCAGTGAGCTGCTTCGGAAGTGAACATTCCGGGGGGTCCATCTTGGCGCCTTAGTTGAATAATTGCTGGCATTCACCAAATGCCCGTGTGGGTGAGGTGTCAAGCGGGCCGTATTCCCAGTGAGAATTGACGTGATCAGCAGGGCTCAGTGGGGGGAAATTCAATGATGGATGAGGGGAAAAGTAAAAATAAAGTTTATTTTTATTAGTCACAAGTAGGTTTACATTGACACCGCAATGAAGTTACTGTGAAAATCCTCTAGTCTCCACACTCCTGTTCGGGTACACTGAGGGAGAATTTAGCACCTAACCAGCGCGTCTTTTGGACTGTGGGAGGAAACCAGAGCACCCGGAGGAAACCCACGCAGACACGGGGAGAATGTGCAGACTCCACACAGACAGTGACCCAAGCCGGGAATCGAACCCGGGTCCCTGGCACTGTGAGGCAGCAGTGCTAAACATGGGTGGCACGGTAGCACAGTGGTTAGCACTGCTGCTTCACAGCTTCAGGGACCTGGGTTCGATTCCCGGCTCGGGTCACTGTCTGTGTGGAGTTTGCAGATTCTCCTCGTGTCTGCGTGGGTTTCCTCCGGGTGCTCCGGTTTCCGTCCACAGTCCAAAGATGTGCGGGTTAGGTTGATTGGCCATGCTAAAATTGCCCTTAGTGTCCTGGGATGCGTCGGTTAGAGGGATTAGTGGGTGGATATGGGGGTGGGGCCTGGGTGGGATTGTGGTCGGTGCAGACTCGATGGGCCGAATGGCCTCTTTCAGTACTGTAGGGTTTCTAAGATTCTAACCACTGTGCCCTCCATGTTGTACAAAGAGGGAGAATTTATTCGAATGGCGCCCTTGCCACCACAGGAAAACCTGGGGGCCATCCTGAAAGAGAATGCTGGACAATCTCAGCAGATCTGGCAGCAGACTCTCCTTTGGTTTCAGATTTTAGAAACCGCGGTAATTTGCTTTTATATGGGTGCCATCCTGGCTGAGTTGGTGAGACTCAGGTTTTGGAGCGGCACTTGAGAGACTGAATCTATCCTGATCCTTCAGTGCATTACTGAGGGAGTGCTGCACTGTCAGAGGTGCTATAGGTGCCAAGTTAAGTCGAGGTCCGCTCTTCCTGTTCCAGTGGTTAAGGTCGATGCTTATGATCCACAAGGAGGAAGAATGGGAGTTCTTCTGATGTCCTGGGATCGTAACCCATTGCCAACCAACCCCACCAGGACGAGGTCCATCTTGATGTTGCTGTTTGTGCAATTTAATTGTGCGCTCAGTGACTGCCCTGCTCACTTGCATAGCAACAGTTGCCATGCTACAGAACCACTGGCAAGATAGGATGTCATTTGTCCCATCGTCTGCACGCCGGGGTGAAGTGGGATATACGGTGGCACAGTGGCCAGCACTGCTGCCTCACAGCGCCAGGGACCCGGGTTCGATTCCCCGGCTTGGGTCACTGTCTGTGTGGAGTCTGCACGTTCTCCCCGTGTCTGCGTGGGTTTCCTCCAGGTGCTCCGGTTTCCTCCCACAGTCCGAAAGATGATGTGGAGATGCCGGCGTTGGACTGGGGTGGGCACAGTAAGAAGTCTCACAACACCTGGTTAAAGTCCAAAGTTTTATTTGGAACCATGAGGTTTCGGAGCGCTGCTCCTTCACCAGGTGATTCCAAATTCCAGGATGGATTTGGGACAGAGTCAATAGAGAAACACTGTTCCCATTGGCGGAAGCTCGAAACTCAGAGATTCAAGGTGCCTTAGGAGAAGAACCAAAGTTTATTTGTTAGTCACAAGTAGGCTTACATTAACACTGCAATGAAGTTACTGTGAAAATCACCACACACCGGTGCCTGTTCGGGTTACACTGTGGGAGAATTTAGCACCTAACCAGCGCGTCTTTCAGACTGTGGGAGGAAACCGGAGCACCCGGAGGAAACCCACGCACGGAGAACGTGCAGACTCTGCACAGACAGTGACCCGAGCCGGGAATCGAACCCGGGTCCCTGGCATTGTGAGGCAGCAGTGCTGACCACTGTGCGGATGGAGTTTTTGAAGGATGGGGGAGGGGGAAATCTCACTGAAACTTTACTGAAAGGCCTGGATAGAGTGGACGTGGGAAAGATGTTTCCATTAGTCGGAGAGACTAGGATCCGAGGGCACAGCCTCAGAGTAAAGGGACAACCCTTTAGAACTGAGATGAGGAGGAATTTCTTCAGCCAGAGGGTTTGGTGAATCTGTGGAAATCATTGCCACAGAAGGCTGTGGAGGCCGGGTCATTGAGTGTCTTTAAGACAGAGATAGGTAGGTTCTTGATTGGTAAGGGGGGGGGTCAAAGGTTATAGTGAAAAGGTGGGAGAATGGGGTTGAGAAACTTATCAGCCCTGAGTGGTGGAGCAGACTCGATGGGCCAAATGGCCTAATTCTGCTCCTATATCTTATGGTCTTATGAGGAAAAGTTTTCTCACGCAGCGAGTAATTAGGATCTGGATTGCACTGTCTGAGAGTGTGGTGGAGACAGATTCAATCAAGGCTTTTGAAAGGGAATGGGATAATTATATGAAGAAAAAATAAATTATGAGGGAAGGGCGGGTGGTGTGGGACTAGCGAAATTGGTCTTACAGAAAGCTGGCATGGGGTCCAATGGGCCGAAAGGCCTCCTCCTGTGGCATAACCGTTCTATGTTCCTATCTTCTTACTCGGCTGATGTGACTTTGGAGCAGATGTTTTCCTTAGAATTTTGTCCCCACTCCCCAGCGATATCAGGAGGAGACAGGGATCACCGGATTGGGTAGAATTCCCCTCTCCAGTGCATTACTGAACTCCCAGATAACTGACTTCAGCTCCAGGTTTCTTTTTGGTGTTTGTGCTCTCGCCATATTCTCAGACATCTTCCTGCTTCTGCGTAGGTGACAGACTCCGGAATGGCAGGGGAAAGTCCGCTCGGCGGAGGGGCAGAAAGTTCCGGAAGAACGAGACCCGCAGTCGGACGCGCCGAGCATCCACCTCCCGGCCCGAGCGAGTCTGGCCTGAGGGAGTGATTCCTTATGTGATTGGAGGAAACTTCACTGGTGAGTGTTACCCGTTTCTTGGATGGGAACTTTCTGGACCAATCAGCTCACTGATCTGGGATCCTGCGAGACGATACAAAAATATTCCTGAATATTGCTGAAACGAGACACATATTGGCGAAGCTTTTTTGTCTCGTACTCATCAGGACAAACGCAAGAATGCCAAATTTCAAACGATCACAACAATTTGTACTCCAAGGGCCTTTCTGCACCAGTAACTATGCTAACAACTAATTTAAGATCAGTTAAGCTCATAACGTGGCTCATTTATACATGCTCGAAGGTTCACACACTAATACACAGGGACCCATTGTCTGCAAACAAAAGGAATATGTTCAAGCCATGTACCCTTGAATTAGCCAAGAACTTGGTGAGTGTATAGTTCCCTACTACTTTCTCCATGGTAACAGCTTGGCCAATCGGAGTTGACTTGCCAACCAATCACCACCCCTTTCTCCTGTAGGATAAATTGTCCTGATGAGTACAGGACAAAAAGCTTCAGTAGCATGTCTCTCTTTTCAGCAAGCATATTCTTAATTGCAACATGATCCCTCTGGGGTTTCATATCTCCATTTTAGATAAAGAATGTAGAGGCACTGGACAAAGTGCAAAGGAGATTCACAAGGATGAGACAAAACCTGGGAGGTTATACCAGTCATCAGGAAAGGATGCACAAGCTGGCTCTTTCCTTTAGAAAAGTGAAAGCTGAGGGGTTGATAGAGAATGTTTCCATTCAGGAGAGTATCCAAAAACTAGGGGCCTTAAAATATCCCGAAACTCAGAGAATCAGAGAAACCCTACAGTCCAGAAAGAGGCCATTCAGCCCATCGAGTCTGCACCGACTACAATCCCACCCAGGCCCTCCCCCCATATCCCTACATATTTACCAACTAATCCCTCTAACCTACACATCTCACGACACTAAGGACAATTTTTAGCATAGCCAATCAACCTAACCCGCACATCTTTGGACTGTGGGAGGAAACCGGAGCACCCGGAGGAAACCCATGCCCTAACAGCACTGTGGGTGTACCTACATCACTCAGAGCAAAGAACGGTACAGCACAGGACTAGGCCCTTCGGCCCACCAAGCCTGCACCAACACATGACGTCTTTCTAAACTGGACCTTTTGCCTCTAGGCGGCCCGTTTCCATCTACTCCCTGCCCATTTATGTATCTGTCAAGATGGCTCTTGAATGTTGCTATTGTATCTGCTTCCATCACCTCCTCTGGCAGCGCATTCCAGGCACTTACCACCCTCTGTGGAAAAGAACTTGCCTCTCACATCTCCTTTAAACTTTCCCCCTTTTATCTTAAACCTATATCTCCTACCAATTGACATTTCTACCCTGGGAAAAAGACTCCGAATATCCATTCCATCCATGCCTCCTGTAATTTTGTACACTTCTATCAGCTCGCCCCTCAGCCTCCGATGTTCAAGTGGAAACAAACCAAGTTTGTCCAATCTCTCCTCATAGTTAATGCCCTCCATACCAGGCAACATCCTGGCAAATCTTTGCTCCAAAGCTTCCACATCCTTCTGGTAGTGTGGCGACCAGAACGGTACACAATATTCCAAGTGCGGCCTAACTAAAGTTCTTTACAGCTGCAACATGACTTGCCCATTTTTATGCTCTATGCCCCAACCGATGAAGGGAAGCATGCAGTATGCCGCCTTGACCACCTTATCCACTTGTGGTGCCATTTTAAGGGGAACTGTGGACCTGTACGCCCAGATCCCTCTGCATGTTAATGCTTCAATTCAAGAAAGCGACTCACCACCACCTCAAGGGCAACTAGGGATGGGTAAGAAATGCCAGCCTTGCTGGCAACACCCACGTCCCATGAAAGAAATCCAGCAGGGAATCCAGGAGAAGTCTCTTTACATGAAGAGTGGTTCCAATGTGGAGCTCACTACCGACTGATGATAGTGAGGGGAAAGCTTGGTAAGTCGATGAGGGAGTAGGGGTGATGGAAGGATGAGCTGATGTTGGGTGAGAGGAGGCTTGTCTGGAGCATTAACGTTGGCACAGACCAGGTGGGCCAAATGGCCTAGCTCTGTCCTGCAAATTCAATGCAAAGGTTGGCATTGCCAAAGGCTGGAATATTGGTAAAATCTACTGGACACCATGGCCACATCTAGGGCAGAGGGACACCAAGGACTTTGGGAAGAACGCTGGAGGGGCAATGACTTTGCAAGTGAAAGTACAGCTCACCAGACTAAGCAAAGAGTTGGCATAAATGGGTCTTTTTCTGATTGGCAGTCAGTGACTAGTGGGCTTCCGCAGGGATCTGTGCCAGGACCCCAACTGTACACATTATATATTAATGATTGGAAAAGGGAACTGAATACATTATCTCCAAATTTGCAGATGATACGAAGTTGGGTGGGAGGGTGAGCTGGGGGGAGGATGCAGAGTTCCTTCAGTATGATTTGGACAGGCTGAGGGCATGTACATGGCAGATACATAATAATGTGGATAAATGTGAGGTTATCCACTTTGGAAGACAGATTATTACTTGAATGGGTGTAAATTGAGAGAGGTGGATACTCAGCGAGACCTTGGAGTCCTCGTGCATCAGTCGCTGAGAGTAAGCGCGCAGGTACAGCAGGCAGTAAAGAAGGCTAATGGTATGTTGGCTTCATAGCGAGAGTATTTGAGTATAGGAACAGGGATGTTTTGCTGCAATTGGAGCAGCCTTGGATCCTTTCTGTCATCTTGTTTTGACAGTATGGATGGGGGGATATATATATTGAAATATTTTCCCAAATTTTTGACTGTTAGGGTTTTAGCCCCTGAGATTATAATTTTGACATTATCTTCCAAAGGGAATTCCTCTAATTCTGTGCAATGTTCAGATGAAAACAAGATGACAAAGGATCCAAGGCTGCTCCAGAGGCAGAGTAGCTGCACCCAACGTTGCCCATGCAAATCACATTCATAAGTAGGGGCACATCTGCTGTGGAATGTGAGAGAAGAGTTGCCAATGCAAGCTTCTTTTCACTATGGTTGATTTCCCAGATTTAGTAATCTCCTTGAATCTTATTTCCAACCAAGTTCCACCACGGGGACAATTCTTCCAAGTTCACCACATGACTGAACATTTGAGCACCTGGCCCATGGCTACAGGGACATCAACAATCCAGTTGCAGATCACAAATGTATTCTGCAGCTCACTAATTGCTCACTAGGACACTGTAGTTTAATTACCTTTCCCATAGATAATTAGGCAGCACAAAGAAGATGCTACATTATTTTCAGTTTGCAAGATTCTCCCAAGTCCATCCTCTCCGCTAACCCCCCCGCCCCACCACCCCCCCCCCCCCCCCACCGCCCCCACCACCCCATCCTCCCCGCTCTCTGCTCTCTCTGCTGTTTTTTTCTCCCTGTCCGGGCGCGCTGCTTCGGATTTATTTCGAGCTGCGCGTGCGCAGTTCAGAGCTCCGATCGTTCTGGCAGCGCTAAGCCCCGCCCACAGCACGGATCGGACCAGAGCCGGCAAAAAGCGCATGGACGCGCTGCAAAGAGGATTCTGGGCTCGGATCTGCATTACGCCAGGATCCGGCCCTTAGACTCCAAATGGTAAAATTCCCCCCCTGGAGTATTGTGTGCAGTTCTGGTCTCCTTTTCTGAGGAAGGATGTCCTTGCTCTCGAGGGAGCGCAGCGAAGGTTTACCAGGCTGATTCCGGGGAAGGCGGGACTGATGTATGAGGAGAGATTGACCAGGTTAGGATTGTTTTCGCTGGAGTTCAGACGAATGAGGGGGGATCTCATAGAGACTTATAAAATTCTAACAGGACTAGACAGGGTAGATGCAGGGAGGATGTTCCCAATGGTGGGGGAGTCCAGAACCAGGGGTCACAGTCTGAGGATTCGGGGTAGACCATTTAGGACGGAGGTGAGGAGACATTTCTTCACCCAAAGAGTGGTGAGCCTGTGGAATTCATTACCACAGGAAGTAGTTGATGCCAAAATATTGAATGTATTCAAGAGGCGGCTGGATATAGCACTTGGGGCGAATGGGATCAAAGGTTATGGGGAGAAAGCAGGATTAGGCTATTGAGTTGGACAATCAGCCATGATTGTGATGAATGGCGGAGCAGGCTCGAAGGGCCGAATGGCCTCCTCCTGCTCCTATCTTCTATGTTTTAACTCCTTGAAAATAAGCAATGTTTGCTTTCTGGGGTAGAATGTGGCAGAATATAGTTTGTGCGTCTTGTTGACCTGGGCTTGCCTGTCACAATAACCTCCATTAGACGACAAAGCGAGAAAGTCCAATCCAGCACCTATGGGTGCCAATAATTCTCAACGCGGCTTCCAGGAACAAGACAGCAGGAAGTGGGTGAAGAGCAGGGAAACGGTCAGTGGCCCCATGTGGCGTTTGGAACGGTATGTCTCAGTGTAGGTATGCACTCTGAAGCTATCCCGCAGCTCACGCTGTCTCCTCTGCCTATCTGTAACAATTGATTGGAGTCTGCGCTGTTTTACAGGGACCCAGAGAGCTATCTTCAGGCAGGCGATGAGGCACTGGGAGAAGCATACCTGCGTCACCTTCCTGGAACGCACAGATGAAGAGAGCTACATCGTTTTCACATACAGACCCTGTGGGTAAGTATCTGTGAGGAGCTGGACCTCCGGCACAAGCACAGTTAATAACCTTTCATCCAGGGTTGCTGTAAAAAGAGGAGGTTGGTGGGACTATCATCGATTCCCTACAGTGCAGATGGAGGCCATTTGGCCCATCGAGTCTGCAGCGACCACAATCCCACCCAGACCCTCTCCCCATAACCCCACATATTTACCCTGCTAATCTCCCTGACACGAAGGATCAATTTAGCATGGCCAATCCACCTAATCTGCACATCTTTGGACACTAAGGGGCAATTTAGCATGGCCAATCCACCTAACCCGCACATCTTTGGACACTAAGGGGCAATTTAGCATGGCCAATCCACCTAACCTATACATCTTTGGACACTAAGGGGCAATTTAGCATGGCCAATCCACCTAACCCGCACATCTTTGGACACTAAGGGGCAATTTAGCATGGCCAATCCACCTAACCCGCACATCTTTGGACACTAAGGGGCAATTTAGCATGGCCAATCCACCTAACCTATACATCTTTGGACACTAAGGGGCAATTTAGCATGGCCAATCCACCTAACCCGCACATCTTTGGACACTAAGGGGCAATTTAGCATGGCCAATCCACCTAATCTGCACATCTTTGGACACTGAGGGGCAATTTAGCATGGCCAATCCCCCTGACCTGCACATCTTTGGACACTAAGAGGCAATTTAGCATGGCCGATCCCCCTGACCCGCACATCTTTGGACACTAAGGGGCAATTTAGCATGGCCAATCCACCTGACCTGCACATCTTTGGACACTAAGGGACAATTTAGCATGGCCAATCAACCTAACCCACACATCTTTTGGATTGTGGAGGAAACTAGAGCACCCAAAGGAAACCCACGCAGACACGGGGAGAATGTGCAGACTCCACACAGACAGTGACCCGAGGCCAGAATCGAACCCGGGTCCCTGGCGCCATGACTCAGCACTGTGCCACCGTGCCGCCCTGACTAACTGGAGAGTTATTTCAAAGAGCTAGCATAGACATGTTGGGCAGAACGGCCTCTTTCTGATGGGCTTGCGACCATAGGTAGTTCCATACATACAGTATTGGGGCAATTCGATTCACCTGGGTTGCAGGGGGTGGAATATTAGAAGCAAAATCAGATTTTTCAGCCTTGAATTTGATTTCATTTAAAACAGTAACAGCTGAAGTTTTATAGCTCGTACAAATAGTTTCTCCAGGGATTGACTCTGTTTCAGCAATGGGAAATAGCTTGGCAATCAAAACAGCATTTTAATGATATTGTTGCTCATAAAAGTGATGGATGTTCATTGAATCCAAGAATGATTAATGTTGGGAATTAAACACACCCATTTCAGAAAGCCAGTGCCAGAGCAGGTCCAACACAGGGTAAGGCACAGAGTAAATCTCCCTATTCACTGTCCCCATCAAACACTCCCAGGACAGGTGCAGCATGGGGTTAGATACAGCGTAAAGCTCCCTCTACACTGTCCCCCATTAAACAATCCCAGGACAGGTACAGCACGGGGTTAGATACAGAGTAAATCTCCCTATTCACTGTCCCCATCAAACACTCCCAGGACAGGTGCAGCACGGGGTTAGATACAGCGTAAAGCTCCCTCTACACTGTCCCCCATCAAACAATCCCAGGACAGGTACAGCACGGGGTTAGATACAGAGTAAAGCTCCCTCTACACTGTCCCCCATCAAACACTCCCAGGACAGGTACAGCACGGGGTTAGATACAGAGTAAAGCTCCCTCTACACTGTCCCCCATCAAACACTCCCAGGACAGGTACAGCACGGGGTTAGATACAGAGTAAATCTCCCTATTCACTGACCCCATCAAACACTCCCAGGACAGGTGCAGCACGGGGTTAGGTACAGAATAAAACTCCCTCTACACTGTCCCCATCAAACACTCCCAGGACAGTACAGCACAGGGTTAGATACAGAGTAAATCTCCCTATTCACTGACCCCATCAAACACTCCCAGGACAGGTGCAGCACGGGGTTAGATACAGAGTAAAGCTCCCTCTACACTGTCCCCATCAAACACTCCCAGGACAGGTACAACACGGGGTTAGATACAGAGTAAAGCTCCCTCTACACTCTCCCCTTCAAACACTCCCAAGACAGATACAGCACGGGGTTAGATACAGAGTAAAGCTCCCTCTACACTCTCCCCATCAAACACTCCCAGGACAGGTACAGCACGGGGTTAGATACAGAGTAAAGCTCCCTCTACACTGTCCCCATCAAACACTCCCAGGGCAGGCACAGCACGGCGTTAGATACAGAGTAAAGCTCCCTTTACACTGTCCCCATCAAACTCTCCCAGGACAGGTACAGCACGGGGTTAGATACAGAGTAGAAATCTCTCTACTCATTGAGATTCAGCTCCCCTCTACTAACATCCCCGAGTTCACCAATGTGACGTTGTTCATTGTTGGCATGGGATGAGATTGACATGGCTGCTGAGTGCACGCTCACCGGGGGGGGGGGGGGGGGGGGGGGGGGGGGGGGCAGAGTTGAGGTGGGTAAAATGGAATCACAACCAACCCTTGAATCCTTTTCCGAGTCACAGATGCAGGGCATTCAGTGCGCCATGCCTGTGCCAGCCCTTTGAAAGAGGTACTATATTGACATTGCATCGTGTGCAACCTTTGCAACCCGAGCAGTATTTTCCCTCACCACATTACAAGATCGATCGGAAGAAAGGAGCACATATTGAAGCTGGGCCTTGCTGAATGAACCCATTCAGTCAGTCCTACTCCAATTCGTATCCCTTTCAAAGTATTTACCCGATCCCTTTTATGAGTACGATTTGACTCGTGTCATAGGCAGTGGTTATATTGATGCCGTGCCCTGTGTGTGTACCAACACAGCTGCCCTGGCCTCCCAGTCTCAAACTGAGTTGAGTGCTGTTGACGCCGCACTGTTTTAGCCTCAGTATCACCGACTCTCAGAGCTGCCGCCCTAAAACAGCTGACAGTAAAAGAATCACTGACGGGCTACAGCAGAAGGCCATTCAGCCCATCACCTTCCCGTGCCAGCTCTCTACGGGAGCAATGCACCCATTTTTTGACCTCCCCCTCACTCAAGTGGATAGAGCTGTGAAGAAGGCCTATAGTGTGTTAGCTTTTATTAACAGGGGGTTGGCGTTTAAGAGCCGTGGGGTTATGCTGCAACTGTACAGGACCTTGGTGAGACCACATTTGGAGTATTGTGTACAGTTCTGGTCACCTCACTATAAGAAGGATGTGGAAGCGCTGGAAAGAGTGCAGAGGAGATTTACCAGGATGCTGCCTGGTTTGGAGGGTAGTTCTTATGAGGAAAGGTTGAGGGAGCTCGGGCTGTTCTCTCTGGAGCGGAGGAGGCTGAGGGGAGACTTAATAGAGGTTTATAAAATGATGAAGGGGATAGATAGAGTGAACGTTCAAAGACTATTTCCTCGGGTGGATGGAGCTATTACAAGGGGGCATAATATGCTCTTTATTTTTTCAGATAAAGCTCGGCACAACATCGTGGGCCGAAGGGCCTGTTCTGTGCTGTACTGTTCTATGTTCTATAACTATAGGGTTCATGGTGGGAGATATAGGAAGGATATCAGAGGTAGGTTCTTTACGCAGAGAGTGGTTGGGGTGTGGAATGGACTGCCTGCAGTGATAGTGGAGTCAGACACTTTAGGAACATTTAAGCGGTTATTGGATAGGCACATGGAGCACACCAGGATGATAGGGAGTGGGATAGCTTGACCTGGGTTTCAGATAAAGCTCGGCACAACATCGTGGGCCGAAGGGCCTGTTCTGTGCTGTACTGTTCTATGTTCTATATCTGCCAAATTTATTTTTCCCCTTTCAGTTAATGATCTTCTGAAAGCTACGATCGCCAAGGCTTGTTGATGCCCGCAGTCCCTCAGACGCGCTGAAGGGACGTTGGCTTCTCTTCCAGCTTCTTCAGCTGTTTTGCCTTCAGCTCCCAGCCAGCTGCACAAGCCCCGTGCTTTTGGGAAGGAAGCAGGAACGTGCTGCCTCCGACAAAAAGGCGGCCCTCCTCGGGGGCAACGGCAACAAATGAACCACTTCCCAAGAGGTGTCAAATGATGTCATGCACACTCGGGTCGAAGTGTTTGAATCATAAACATGGGCCAATTCCCCGTAGGTCCCCAACACTGAAACAAGTACCTTGGCCAGAGGGGATTTAACAGTTTCCTGTAGGAACAGATGTGGAGTGTTGTGGAGCCGTCATGAGCTGGTTGGTGTCAACAGGACTCCTTGGCCTGCCGCGGAGCTGCCCAAGACGAGGGACTAATGCCTTCCTCATGTTGGAAAAGCACCAGCAGCTTCATGTGGTGCGGGAGATCTGATTTATTCTCGTAGTGTGAGGCACATGAAGCCTGCAGGCTGTTGGGGAAGAACCAACAGGCAGAGTGTGAACGAGAGGCGGCTCAGTTAGGATCAGTCACATGAGTACAGAGCGCCAGAACGGGCCAATCTGCCACTTGGGCCTCTTCCATTCAGTGTCATTGGATCATGTCTAATATGTATCTCACCTCCATCCGCTTGACTTGACTCTTTGTCCCATAGCATCGGTAGACAACCAAAGTGTGTCAGCCTCAGGTTTGAAGTTTTCAGATGACCCCCACGGTTTGGTTTTTATTTTGGGGGGAGCTGGATTGAGGGCGCTGGGGGAAGAGTTCCATATTTGCTGGTTGTGTGAAGGACTGCTTCGTCTGATCACCATCCCCCGCACCTCCCCAAACAGCTTGGCTTTCATCTCAATTGAGGTCCCACATGGGCGGCACAGTGGGTTAGCACTGCTGCCTCACAGGGACCCGGGTTCGATTCCCGGCTTGGATCACTGTCTGTGTGGAGTCTGCACGTTCTCCCCGTGTCTGCGCGGGTTTCCTCCGGGTGCTCCGGTTTCCTCCCACAGTCTGAAAGACGTGTTGGTTAGGTGCTAAATTCTCCCTCAGTGTAACCCGAACAGGCACCGGAGTGTGGCGGCTAGGGGATTTTCACAGTAACTTCATTGCTGTGTTAATGTAAGCCTACTTGTGACACCAGAAATGTTCTGGAGGACCCAGGTTCGAATCCTGCCACAGCAACTTGTGGAATTTGAATTCTATAAAATTATCTGGAATTAAGAATCTACTGATGACCATGAAACCATTGTCGGAAAAACCCATCTGGTTCACTAATGTCCTTTAGGGAAGGAAATCTGCCGTCCTTACCCGGTCTGGCCTACATGTGACTCCAGAGCCACAGCAATGCGGTTGACTCTCAACTGCCCTCCGGCAACTAGGGATGGGCAATAAATCCTGGCCAGCCAGCGACGCCCATGTACCACGAATGAATAAATAAATAAATAAAAGATGCCAGGGCACTATTTTCAAGGCGAGTGGGGGAAGCTCTCCTGGGTATGTTTATCCCTCAAGCATATCATTTCCCAGAAATCCCTATAGTGCAGAAGGAAGCCATTTTGCCCATCTAACCTGCACTGACAACAATCCCTATCCCCGTAACGCTGCATATTTACCCTGCTAATCCTCCTGACACTTATGGACAATTTAGCATGGCCAATCAACCTAACCCACACATCTTTGGGCACTAAGGGGCAATTTAATATGGCCAATCCACCCAACCTGCACGTCTTTCGGACTGTGGAAGGAAACCGGGGCACTCGGAGGAAACCCACGCAGACACGGGGAGAATGTGCAAACTCCGCAAAGTCGGTGACCCAAGCCGGGAATCGAACCCGGGTCCCTGGTGCTGTGAGGCAGCAGTGCTAACCCACTGTGCCACCATAGTCCATCAGGAATGGAAGAAGGGGGCGTTGATAGGCTGAGATGAAGCAGGGCAAGAAGAGGCTTGTGTGGAGCATCAACACAGCATGGACCAGTCGGGCCGAATGGCCTGTGTCTGTGCTGTCCACTCTATGGAACAGAGTATTGGCTTCTGTTCAAAGGCTGGGGACAAATTAGCAGATTGAATCTGGGTTTGGTGTGTATCCTACTTCATATACCCTCCAATTATTTCCTTAGACTTGGCATGCCTTCATCCATAGGAATTGAAATGTTTTGGTTCTCATTAGGGCGGCACGGCAGCACAGTGGTTAGCACTGCTGCTTCACAGCTCCAGGGACCTGGGTTCGATTCCCGGCTTGGGTCACTGTCTGTGTGGAGTTTGCACATTCTCCCCGTATCTGCGTGGGTTTCCTCCGGGTGCTCCGGTTTCCTCCCACAGTCCAAAGATGTCCGGGTTAGGTTGATTGGCCATGCTAAAAATTGTCCCTTAGTGTCCTGAGAGGCGTAGGTTAGACGGATTAGCGGGTAAAATATATCGGGATATGGGGGTAGGGCCTGGGTGGGGTTGTGGTCGGTGCAGACTCGATGGGCCGAATGGCCTCTTTCTGCACTGTAGGGTTTCTGTGATTCGATGACATGTTGTTTGATGAGCTCTCTCTCTCTGCTTCCTGTTCTACAACTCGCTCTTCAACCCTCTTTCATTCAAAGAGATATTAATTAACACAATATCAGCTCCTTCGATGAACATCCGCAGATGTTCGGGAGGGTGGCATAGTGGTTAGCACTGCTGCCTTACAGCACCAGGGACCCAGGTTCGATTCCCGGTTTGGGACACTGTCTGTGCGGAGTCTCCCCGTGTCTGCGTGGGTTTCCTCCGGGTGCTCCGGTTTCCTCCCACAGTCCAAAGATGTGCGGGTTAGGCCATGCTAAATTGGCCCTTAGTGTCAGGGTAAATGCATGGGGTTGTGGGGATGGGGCATGGGTGGGATTGTGGTCGGTGCAGACTCGATGGGCCAAATGGCCTCCTTTTGCACTGTAGGGTTTCTATGTAATGAAGAGAGGGAGCTGGAGCAGTGAGAATTCATAGTGCTTCAATTCATTGCTGAAAAGTTATGATGGAAATTGAGGGTTAATGGGTTAAAAGTGGATTAGGGGTTAATTTTAACTTCAGCCACTCAATGTCCCCATTGGCATTGTCCAAAGTCAAACTGGCTGCCAGGGCACTGAGGTGGGACTGGTGGGACCTGGGGTATTCACTATTGGCGGAGCCTCGTTCATCCAAGTGAGGTTCTTGCTGTGCCTCCTAAGGCCTGGTCCCTTTCTCACAAAGGCTGTGTGTGGCTTGCTTCTGTGTGCAGCTGCTGCTCTTACGTGGGCCGGAGAGGCGGAGGACCCCAGGCCATATCCATCGGGAAGAACTGCGATAAATTTGGGATTGTCGTCCACGAGTTGGGCCACGTCATTGGGTTCTGGCATGAGCACACAAGACCCGACCGAGACCACCACGTGACCATCGTAAGGCAGAACATCCAACCAGGTAAGGGTGGCGACTACCTCTTACTTTGCACAAACACGCACACCTCACTGCGGCGCGTAACTCATCTCCTGACTCCCCAAAGCCTATCCACCATCTACAAGTCAGGAGTGTGATGGAATACTCCCCACTTGCCTGGATGGGTGCGGCTCCAACAACACTCAAGAAGCTCGACACCATCCAGGACAAAGCAGCCCCGCTTGATTGGCACCCCATCCACAAACACCCACTCCCTCCACCACCGACGCTCAGTAGCAGCAGTGTGGACCATCTACAAGATGCACTGCAGCAACTCATCCTTAGACAGCACCTTCCAAACCCACGACCACTTCTATCTAGAAGGACAAGGGCAGCAGATACATGGGGAACACCACCACCTGCAAGTTCCCCCCCAAGCCACTCACCATCCTGTCTTGGAAACATATCGGCCGTTCCTTCGCAGTCGCTGGGTCAAAATCCTGGAATTCCCTCCCTCACGGCATTGTGGGTCAACTCACAGCACGCGGACTGCAGCGATTCAAGATGGCGGCTCACCACCACCTTCTCAAGGGGCAACGAGGGATGGGCAATAAATGCTGGGTCCAGCCAGCGACGCCCGTGTCCCACGAACGAATAAACAACAACACGCACACACAACAAAGTCTTTCTGTGATTTGCACTTGGAAAGCCACGGCCTCACCTGCCCCTCGTTACAGACAGCTGTGCTTTTTTTTGGCCACTGGGCCATTCACGGTTGTCAAATCCCCTCACAGGGCAAGAGTACAACTTCCTCAAGATGGAGCCGGACGAGGTGGACTCGCTGGGGGAGACGTACGACTTCGACAGCATCATGCACTACGCCCGGAACACTTTCTCAAGGTTGGAACCTGGCCTTTATCATTTGTGACTAATTGGAGGCTTTTCCGGCCTCTCATTTGTTGGTGATTCTTTTCAGGAATGTACACATGCTCAGCAAGGAAATGGGAGTTGTTGACTTCAAGGGACACCTACTGTAAATGTCTCTCATTGTCAGAGGTAGAGCCATTGTCCATTAGGCTCCTAAAATCTCCAGGGATGCTCCAAAGATTCACTATTCTTTCTGTTCCCCTTTCTCCCCTCCCCAACCATTCCTATCCCCACTCTTCCTCATCCCTCCGAAGAGAGTGCCGCACTGTCTGAGGGGCAGTACTGAGGGAGTGCCGCACTGTCAGAGGGTCAGTACTGAAAGAGTGCTGCACTGTCAGAGGGTCAGTACTGAGGGAGCGCTGCACTGTCAGAGGGTCAGTACTGAGGGAGTGCTGCACTGTCAGAGGGTCAGTACTGAGGGAGTGCCGCACTGTCAGAGGGTCAGTACTGAGGGAGTGCTGCACCATCAGAGGGTCAGTACTGAGGGAGTGCTGCACTGTCAGAGGGTCAGTACTGAGGGAGTGCTGCACCATCAGAGGGTCAGTACTGAGGGAGTGCCGCACTGCCAGAGGGTCAGTACTGAGGGAGAGCTGCACCATCAGAAGGTCAGTACTGAGGGAGTGCTGCACTGTCAGAGGGTCAGTACTGAGGGAGTGCTGCACTGTCAAGGTCAGTACTGAGGGAGTGCTGCACTGTCAAGGTCAGTACTGAGGGAGTGCCGCACTGTCAGAGGGTCAGTACTGAGGGAGAGCTGCATTGTCCGAGGGTCAAGACTGAGGGAGTGCCGCACTGTCAGAGGGTCAGTACTGAGGGAGTGCCGCACTGTCAGAGGGTCAGTACTGAGGGAGCGCTGCACTGTCAGAGGGTCAGTACTGAGGGAGTGCCACACTGTCAGAGGGTCAGTACTGAGGGAGTGCCGCACTGTCAGAGGGTCAGTACTGAGGGAGCGCTGCACTGTCAGAGGGTCAGTACTGAGGGAGTGCTGCACTTTCAGAGGGTCAGTGCTGAGCGAGTGCCGCACTGTCAGAGGGTCAGTACTGAGGGAGTGCCGCACTGTCAGAGGGTCAGTACTGAGGGAGCGCTGCACTGTCAGAGGGTCAGACATGAGGGAGTGCTGCACTGTCAGAGGGTCAGTACTGAGGGAGTGCTGCACTTTCAGAGGGTCAGTGCTGAGGGAGTGCCGCACTGTCAGAGGGTCAGTACTGAGGGAGTGCCGCACTGTCAGAGGGTCAGTATTCAGGAAGTGCTGCACTGTCAGAGGGTCAGTACTGAGGGAGTGCCGCATTGTCAGAGGGTCAGTACTGAGGGAGCGCTGCACTGTCAGAGGGTCAGTACTGAGGGAGTGTCGCACTGTCAGAGGGTCAGTACTGAGGGAGTGCCGCACCGTCAGAGGGTCAGTACTGAGGGAGTGCCGCACTGTCAGAGGGTCAGTACTGAGGGAGCACTGCACTGTCAAGGTCAGTACTGAGGGAGTGCTGCACTGTCAAAGTCAGTACTGAGGGAGTGCTGCATTGTCCGAGGGTCAAGACTGAGGGAGTGCCGCACTGTCAGAGGGTCAGTACTGAGGGAGTGCCGCACTGTCAGAGGGTCAGTATTGAGGGAGTGCCGCACTGTCAGAGGGTCAGTACTGAGGGAGCGCTGCACTGTCAGAGGGTCAGTACTGAGGGAGTGCCGCACTGTCAGAGGGTCAGTACTGAGGGAGTGCTGCACTTTCAGAGGGTCAGTGCTGAGGGAGTGCCGCACTGTCAGAGGGTCAGTACTGAGTCAGTGCCGCACTGTCAGAGGGTCAGTATTCAGGAAGTGCTGCACTGTCAGAGGGTCAGTACTGAGGGAGTGCCGCACTGTCAGAGGGTCAGTACTGAGGGAGTGCCGCACTGTCAGAGGGTCAGTGCTGAGGGAGTGCCGCACTGTCAGAGGGTCAGTGCTGAGGGAGTGCTGCACTGTCAGAGGGTCAGTACTGAGGGAGCGCTGCACTGTCAGAGGGTCAGTACTGAGGGAGCGCTGCATTGTCAGAGGGTCAGTACTGAGGGAGTGCTGCACTGTCAGAGGGTCAGACATGAGGGAGTGCTGCACTGTCAGAGGGTCAGTACTGAGGGAGTGCTGCACTCTCAGAGGGTCAGCACTGAGGGAGTGCTGCACTGTCAGAGGGTCAGACATGAGGGAGTGCTGCACTGTCAGAGGGTCAGTACTGAGGGAGTGCTGCACTGTCAGAGGGTCAGTACTGTGGGAGTGCTGCACTGTCAGAGGGTCAGTACTGAACGAGCGGCAGTACTTGGGAGAGGTGCATTGTCTGAGAGGCAATATTGGGAGTTTGAGGCCTCTCCGAGAGATGTATTGAAGGAGTGCTGAAGCCCTGGGCTTTGCAGGAATTATTATCTGCTATCCTGGCGGATATAAAAGATCCTTTGGCACAATTCAAAGCACATCAGGTGAGTTCTCCTGGAATACTGGCCAACATTTAACTGGTGCATTCATCAGCTTACTATTTAACAAAGAACAAAGAAAATTACAGCACAGGAATAGGCCCTTCGGCCCTCCAAGCCTGCACCGACCATGTCTGAACTAAAACCCCCTACCCTTCCGGCGACCATATCCCTCTGTTCCCATCCTATTCATGTATTTGTCAAGACGCCCCTTAAAACTCACTATCGTATCCGCTTCCACTACCTCCACCCCGGCAGCGAGTTCCAGGCACCCACCACCCTCTGTGTAAAAAACCTGCCTCGTACATCTCCTTTAAACCTTGCCCCTCGCACCTTAAACCTGTGTCCCCCGAGTAATTGACTCTTCCACCCTGGGGAAAAAGCTTCTGACTATCCACCCTGTCCATGCCTCTCATAATCTTGTAGACTTCTATCAGGTCGCCCCTCGACCTCCGTCGTTCCAGTGAGAACAAACCAAGTTTCTCCAACCTCTCCTCATCGCTAATGCCCTCCGAACCAGGCAACATCCTGGTAAATCTTTTCTGTACCCTCTCCAAAGACTCCACAGCCTTCTGGTAGTGTGGCGACCAGAATTGAACACTATATTCCAAGTGCGGCCTAACCAAGGTTCTATAAAGCTGCAACATGAATTGCCACGAGGGAATATAGGCCTAGTCTACTCAGTCTCTCTGTAGAGGACAATCTCCTCCTCCTAAGGTGAACCTTCGTTGCATTCCCTCTGAGGTAAATATGTTCTTCCTTCGGTAAGATAATATGTGGGATCCTGCTGTGTATTTGTGTTAGTGACTGCAATTGACTGGTATGCCACTGGCTGTGACGCACTCTGGGTCATTCTGAGGTTTGTGAAAAGCGCTCTCTAAAGGCAAGCTCTTTCTCGCAGTGTGGCCCAGTTCAGTCAGAGATCCGTTGTTTAGAAAAAGTCTGATTAGACAGGAAGCCAAAGTATAATACTCCTCCCTCTGAGTTTCTTTTGTGGTTAACTGAATGGACCGCAGGAGTGACTAGTTCATGGCTGCAGGCTTGTTGGACGGATAATTGATATCCAAGTCCAGGATGATCAGAAATATCATTCAATCTCAGTTTAAAATGAACAGCTGATCGTGTCACAACTGCTGTTTGAGGAAGAGTTCCAAACTTCTCCCACCCTTTGTGTGTTGCTCCCAAAGTATCTGGCTTTAGTTTTTAAACTGTACTCCCTAGCCCTAGATTCCCCGGGGACGGCACGGTGGCGCAGTGGTTAGCGCAGCTGCCTCACAGCGCCAGGGACGCGGGTTCGATTCCCGGCCTCGGGTCACTGTGCGGAGTTTGCACGTTCTTCCCCGTGTCTGCGTGGGTTTCCTCCCGGTGCTCCGGTTTCCTCTCACAGTCCAAAAATGTGCGGGTTAGGTTGATTGGCCAGGATAAATTGCCCCTTAGTGTCAGCTAGGGTAAATGCATGGGGTTATGGGGATAGGGCCTGGGTGGGATTGTGATCACTGCAAACTCGATGGGCCGAATGGCAATGTAGGGATTCTATGAATCTATGATTCTAACAAAAATAGTTTCCCTTTATCAGATAAATGCATTGTGGTCCATTTTGGCAGGTCAAATGGGATGAAGGAGTACAATATAAAGGGAAAGACTCTTAGTACTGTAGAGGATCAGAAGGACCTTGGGGTCCGGGTCCATAGGACTCTAAAATCAGCCCCGCAGGTGGAGGAGGTGGTTAAGAAGGCGTATGGTGTGCTGGCCTTTATCAATCGAGGGATTGAGTTTAGGAGTCCGGGGATAATGATGCAGCTATATAAGACCCTCGTCAGACCCCAGTTGCAGTACTGTGCTCAGTTCTGGTCGCCTCATTACAGGAAGGATGTGGAAAAGATTGAAAGGGTGCAGAGGAGATTTACAAGGATGTTGCCTGGATTGAGTGGCATGCCTTATGAGGGTAGGCTGAGGGAGCTCGGTCTTTTCTCCTTGGAGAGACGTAGGATGAGAGGAGACCTAACAGAGGTATATAAGATGTTGAGAGGCACAGATCGGGTGGACTCTCAGAGGCTTTTTCCCAGGGTGGAAATGGCTGCTACGAGAGGACACAGGTTTAAGGTGCTGGGGGGTAGGTACAGGGGAAATGTTAGGGGGAAGTTTTTCACAGAGGATGGTGGGCGAGTGGAATCGGCTGCCGTCAGTGGTGGTGGAGGCAAACTCAATAGGGTCTTTTAAGAGACTCCTGGATGAGTATATGGGACTTAATGGGATGGAGGGTTATAGGTAGGCCTAAAAGGTCGGGATATGTTCGGCACAACTTGTGGGGCCGAAGGGCCTGTTTTGTGCTGTAGTTTTTCTATGTTTCTAACCTCTCTGTTCCCCTTTATACCTTGAAAATTTTGATCAAAGTAATCGTCTAAGTTCCTGCTAAGACAGCCTTCGTTTGTGTAATCACACCTCTGACTCAACCGTGCCAAGAATGTCTTGTTCACCCCTGCTCCGTATCTGATTTAAAGAAGTGCCCTTGCATTTCCGTTGCCTCTTGGACACTCTGTCCGTCCTTCCCGCTTTCTCCATCATCCTCCACAATAGCTTAAAGTGCACACAGTCCGACTGAGTCAGTGATGAATGCACAGTCCTTCTGGGTGAGATCACAACAAACAGATTCAAGAGCTGACTGCAGCAGCCTCTGTGCTATTAGCTGTCCAGTCCCAGCACCAGTTGACCATGTATTGTTTGATCTCCTTCCAGTGGGTTTTTAACTGACTTCCCAGCTAAAGAATGTTAGGACATTGTGAAATCACTCACTGAAGATCCGAGTTCTTTGGAAGCCTAGAGTCATAGGGTCATAGAAATTCACAGTACGGAAACAGGCTCTTCAGCCCAACTTGTCCATGCCTTCCCTTTTTTTAACCCCTAAGCTAGTCCCAATTGCCCGCGTTTGGCCCTCGATACCCATCTTACCCATGTAACGCTTTTCAAAAGACAGAATTGTACCCGCCTCTACTACTACCTCTGGCAGCTCGTTCCAGACACTCACCACCCTCTGTGTGAAAGAATTGCCCCTCTGGACCCTTTTGCAACTAGAACATAGAACAGTACATCAAAGAACAGGCCCTTCGGCCCACGATGTTGTGCCGAGCTTTATCTGAAACCAAGATCAAGCTATCCCACTCCCTATCACCCTGGTGTGCTCCATGTGCCTATCCAATAACCGCTTAAATGTTCCTAAAGTGTCTGACTCCACTTTCACTGCAGGCAGTCCATTCCACACCCCAACCACTCTCTGCGTAAAGAACCTACCTCTGATATCCTTCCTATATCTCCCACCACGAACCCTATAGTTATGCCCCCTTGTAATAGCTCCATCCACCCGAGGAAATAGTCTTTGAACGTTCACTCTATCTATCCCCTTCATCATTTTATAAACCTCTATTAAGTCTCCCCTCAACCTCCTCCGCTCCAGAGAGAACAGCCCTAGCTCCCTCAACCTTTCCTCATAAGACCTACCCTCCAAACCAGGCAGCATCCTGGTAAATCTCCTCTGCACTCTTTCCAGCCCTCGCTCCCCTCTCACCTTAAACCTATGCCCTCTAGTTTTAGACTCCCCTACCTTTGAGAAAAGATGTTGACTATCTAGTTGCTCTATGCCCCTCATTATTTTATAGACCTCTATAAGATCACCCCTAAGCCTCCTACGCTCCAGAGGAAAAAGTCCCAGTCTATCCAGCCTCTCCTTATAATTCAAACCATCAAGTCCCGGTAACATCCTAGTAAATCTTCTCTGCACTCTTTCTAGTTTAATAATATCCTTTCTATAATAGGGTGACCAGAACTGTACACAGTATTTCAAGTGTGGCCTTACCAATGTCTTGTACAACTTCGACAAGACGTCCCAACTCCTGTATTCAATATACTGAGCAATGAAACCAAGCATGCCGAATGCCTTCTTCACCTCTTCCATTAAGAAAAACTGTTGTTTCAGCCTTCACCTGAACAGCTCAAAGGTTAGGGGAGAACTTCATGTCCAATTCTGTGGTCAACAAGTCACCTATGACCCAATATCTTGGCATCGTTCTTGATCGTACTTTGACTTCATAGAATCATCGAATCCATACAGGGAAGAAGGAGGCCATTTGGCCCATCGAGTCTGCACTGACTACAAACCCACCCAGGCCCTACCCCCATAACCTCACGTACTTACCCTGCTAATCCTTTTGATACTAGGGTCAATTTAGCACAGCCAATCCACCCAACCTGCACATCTTTGAACACTAAGGGGCAGTTTAGCATGGCCAATCCACCTAACCCGCACATCTTTGGAGTGTGGTAGGAAACCGGAGCACCCGGAGGAAACCCACGCAGACACATGGGAGAACGTGCAAACTCCACACAGACAGTGACTCGAGGCCGGAATTGAATCTGGATCCCTGGCGCTGTGAGGCACCAGTGCCAACCACTGTGCCACCGTGCTGCCCCTACCAGCAACATCTCCAGAACAACTGGAGCCAAGGTCAGGACGAGAGTGAATCCCGTGCGGAGGCTGCCGGGTACCACCTGCCCACCAAGACGCTACGCACTTCTTCACCTGCCTTGGTCTATCTACAAACAGCAGAGTGCTCCTGCTCAACCTAGCTCAGGAGGTGCCACACAATATGGTGGATGTCCACCTTTGGGATGTCCACCTTGGGGATTATTTCTGGGACATCGAGTCCCATGTGGCTCCCTGTGCTGGCACACAGTGAACCAACCTCCTGAAGTTCGCAGGGAAAGCATCCTCTGCAAAGAACACCACAGCTAACAAAGCACTCCCATTGTTGCAGGACCTAAAAAAAACCCCACGCACGCATCTGAATTCCTGCGTTCCCGACTGGAACACATTCCACACTGACGACGGGCCCACCTCTACAGGGCACACCTCCTGGTTGATTGCTAACATCACCAACCACAACCTGGTAATTGACAACCAGGGAGGTGATGGCCTAGTGGTGTTATCACTAGACTATTCATCCAGAAACTCAGCTAATGTTCTGGGGACCCGGGTTCGAATCCTGCCACGGCAGATCGTTGAATTTGAATAAAAAATATCTGGAATTAAGAATCTGCTGATGACCCATTGTCGGAAAAACCCATCTGGGTCACTAATGTCCTTTAGGGAAGGAAATCTGCCATCCTCACCCTGGTCTGGCCTACATGTGACTCCAGAGCCACAGCAATGTGGTTGACTCTGAACTGTCCTTGGGCAACTAGGGATGGGCAGTAAATGCTGGCCCAGCCAGCGACGCCCATGTCCCATGGATAAATAATAATAAAAGTTGGCCATTCTGGGTGTAAAACCCATCTGGGTCACTAATGTCCTTTAGGGAAGGAAATCTGCCGTCCTTACCCGGTCTGGCCTACATGTGACTCCAGAGCCACAGCAATGTGGTTGACTCTCAACTACCCTCCTAGGGCAACTAGGGATGGGCAATAAATGCTGGGCCCAGCCAGCGACGCCCACGTCCCACAAATGAATTAAAAAAAACAAGTGCCAGGTTTCACCCATCCACTGCTCGAGGACGGGCCAGGGAAGGTCCTCTTGCTGCGCATGTAGAACATGAGGAACAGCTAAAATTGGCCATCCAAGTCAGACCATCACCCACAGTCTGCCTGAGCGACCCATTCCTGGTGGCATCGCAACCATTCACGCCGTGCCAGCTGAAACCGCTGGATGGTTGTTAATCTCGAACATCGAACGAAAGCTGCTTTCCCGGCCACACACATGAGGAAGACTTGGTTGCCGGGCTGTAGATTTAATCTATTTTTCTTCATTTTGAGAATAGGCAAGAACAGGCCCTGCCAAAACAAACAGACTTTTCACTTTTACTTTCTCTGTCACAATAGATGTCGATAATATTATGTGAGCGAGCTGTCCAAGAATCTTAATTTATCACCAGCCCTTGTTGAGGTAGTCCAGATGAAAATTTTGCAGTGGGGCCCTCCTCGCAAAAACTTATAGTTTTAAACTTAGGGTCAGCAGCATTCTTGAGAACTGCAGGTTGGCTGTAGACCAAGAACTGTTACAGCTTAGAGTCATTTGTCTTATGTCAGGATTGTCAGAGTTTGTTTATGTTATCCAATAAGACATAGGAGCAGAATTAGGCCACTCGGCCCATTAAGTCTGCTCCGCTATTCAATCATGGCTGATTTTTTTCTCATCCCCATTCTCCTGCCTTTTCCCCATAACCGTTGATCCCCTTATTAATCAAGAACCTATCTCTGTCTTAAAGACACTCAATGACCCGGCCTCCACAGCCTTCTGCGGCAAAGAGTTCCACAGATTCACCACTCTCTGGCTGAAGAAATTCCTCCTCATCTCTGTTTTAAAGGATCGTCCCTTTAGCCTGAGGTTGTGCCCTCTGGTTCTAGTTTTTCCTACTCGTGGACACATCTTCCCCACGTCCACTCGATCCAAGCCTCGCAGTATCCTGTAAGTTTCAATAAGATCCCCCCTCATCCTTCGAAACTCCAACAAGTACAGATCCAGAGTCCTCAGTTTATTATTTTTTTTATTCATTCATGGGACATGGGCGTCACTGGCTGGGCTAGCATTTATTGTCCATCCCTAGTTGCTCTTGAACTGAGTGGCTCGCTAGGCCATTTCAGAGGGCAGTTGAGAGCACATTGGAA
Organism: Mustelus asterias; assembly: GCF_964213995.1. Taxonomy (NCBI): domain Eukaryota; kingdom Metazoa; phylum Chordata; class Chondrichthyes; order Carcharhiniformes; family Triakidae; genus Mustelus; species Mustelus asterias. The sequence continues at coordinate 57,166,207 of NC_135822.1, forward strand.
TAACATGTAGGCCAGACCGGGTAAGGATGGCAGATTTCCTTCCCTAAAGGACATTAGTGAACCAGATGGGTTTTTCCGACAATGGTTCCATGGTCATCAGTAGATTCTTAATTCCAGATAATTTTATAGAATTCAAATTCCACCATCTGCCGTGGCGGGGATTCGAACCCAGGTCCCCAGAACATTAGCTGAGTTTCCAGATTAATAGTCCAGCGATAACACCACTAGGCCATCGCCTCCCCACATTTGCTCATGGGATATGAATGCTACTTGCCAGGCCAGCACTTATTGCCCTTCCCTAATTGCCCTTGACAAGGTGGTTGGTGGTGTGCTGCCCTCTTGAATCACTACAGTGCATGTGTCGCAGGTGTATTCAGTGTGTTGCTTGGTACTGAGTTCCAGGATTTTGATCCAGCGACAGTGAAGGAACGGCGATAAAGTTCCAAGTCAGGTTGGTGTGTGTGACTTGTAGGAGATCTTGCAGATGGTGTTGCTCCCAAGAATCTCCTGCCCTCTCATTCTAAATGGTAGTGGTCGTGGGTTTGGAAGGTGCTGTCTAAGGATGAGTTGCTGCAGTGCATCTTGAAGATGGTACACACTGCTGCTACTGAGCGTCGGTGGTGGGGGGAGTGGATGTTTGTGGATGGGGTGCCAATCAAGCGGGGCTGCTTTGTCCTGGATGGTGCTGAGCTAAAGTTAAAGTTTATTTATTGGTCACAAGTAAGGCTTACATTAACATTGCAATGAAGTTACTGTGAAATTCCCCAAATCGCCGCACTCCAGCGCCTGTTTGGGTCAATGCACCTAACCAATGCAAGTCTTTCAGACTGTGGGAGGAAACCGGAGCACCCGGAGGAAACCCACAGGGGGAGAATGTGCAAATTCCACACAGCCATTGACCCAAGCTGGGAATCAAACCCAGGCCCCTGGTGCTGTGAGGCAGCAGTGCTAACCACTGTGCCACCGTGCCGCTCCACTTGCTTCTTGAGTGTTGTTGGAACTGCACCCATCCAGGCAAGTGGGGAGTATTCCATCACACTCCTGACTTGTGCCTTGTAGATAGTGGGCAGGCTTTGGGGAGTCAGGAGGTGAGTTACTCACTGAGTTACCCTCCTGAGAATTCCCAGATTCTAACTTACATTTGTAGGCAGAGGTTTGACATGGCTGGTCCAGTTCAGTTTCTGGCCAGTGGTGACCCCCAGGATGATCTGGTCAGCCTACTATAGAAAGGATATTATTAAACTAGAAAGAGTGCAGAAAGGATTTACTAGGATGCTACCGGGTCTTGATGGTTTGAGTTATAAGGAGAGGCTGGATCGACTGGAACTTTTTTCTCTGGAGCGTAGGAGGCTGAGGGGTGATCTTATAGAGGTCTATAAAATAATGAGGGGCACAGATCAGCTAGATAGTCAATATCTTTTCCCAAAGGTAGGGGAGTCTAAAACTAGTGGGCATAGGTTTAAGGTGAGAGGGGAGAGATACAAAAGGGTCCAGAGGGGCAATTTTTTCACACAGAGGGTGGTGAGTGTCTGGAACGAGCTGCCAGAGGTAGTAGTAGAGGCGGGTACAATTTTGTCTTTTAAAAAGCGTTTAGACAGTGACATGGGCAAGACGGGTATAGAGGGATATGGGCCAAATGCGGGCAATTGGGACTAGCTAAGTGATTTAAAAAAAGGATGGTATGGACAAGTTGGGCCAAAGGGCCTGTTTCCATGCTGTAAACCTCTATGACTCTATGATGTTAATGGGAGATTCAGGACAGTGGGGTAATGAACGTCAAGGGGAGATGTTACGGATGTCCTGTATTTTAAATTTTTCCTTTACCTTAAACCTTTCAAAAACACAATCAGAATCTATTGGCAGCCTCTGCCGTGAGATAAAATAAAGTGAGACTTCTGCTTTTCCTTCCTCCCTCTTTTGAACAGTAAAGGAATTAAGGGTTATGGTGAGCGGGTGGGTAAGTGGAGCTGAGTCCACGAAAAGATCAGCCATGATCTTATTGAATGGCAGAGCAGGCTCGAGGGGCCAGATGGCCTACTCCTGCTCCTAGTTCTTATGTTCTTTATCCCCGATTGGCTGAATCCCCGAATTGGAAATATGTCACGATCTCTCTAACTTTTCTTATCTCGGAGTTCAAAGCTGTAAAATTCCTGAATTGCCCACGTCATTCCTGTCATCACATGTTCTTCAGGCCACGCATTGCCTCCACTGCTACCCCCTGAGCTCCCCTAGGTTCAGCCTTGGCACTGTCCTGTTCTCAGGGTCTTGGACTTCTGTCTGGGTTTCTTGATATTAAGTAAAGAGATGAGCGTTGTGAACCCTGCCTTTATCACAGAGTTGAACTGTGACTTCTGTACGTGTGCGGGCATAATCCCTCCCCTTGGCACAGTGAAACTGTCGTTCTCCCCGTGTCTGCGTGGGTTTCCTCCGGGCGCTCTGGTCTCCTCCCACAGTCCAAAGATGTGCAGGTTAGATGGATTGGCCATGATAAATTGCCCCTTCGTGCCCAAAGATGTGCAGGTTAGGTGGATTGGCCATGCTAAATTGCCCCTTAGTGACCAAAGATGTGCGGGTTAGGTGGATTGGCTATGCTAAATTGCCCCTTAGTGACCAAAGATGTGCAGGTTAGGTGGATTGGCCATGCTAAATTGCTCCTTAGTATCCAAAGATGTGTGGGTTAGGTGGATTGGCCATGCTAAATTGCCTCTTAGTATCCAAAGATGTGTAGGTTCGGTGGATTGGCCATGCTAAATTGCCCCTTAGTGACCAAAGATGTGCAGGTTAGGTGGATTGGCCATGCTAAATTGCTCCTTAGTGTCCAAAGATGTGTAGGTTCGGTGGATTGGCCATGCTAAATTGCTCCTTAGTGTCCAAAGATGTGTAGGTTAGGTGGATTGGCCATGCTAAATTGCCTCTTAGTGTCCAAAGATGTGCGGGTTAGGTGGATTGGCCATTCTAAATTGCCCCTTAGTGTCCAAAGATGTGCAGGTTAGGTGGATTGGCCATGCTAAATTGCCCCTTAGTGTCCAAAGATGTGTAGGTTAGGTGGATTGGCCATGCTAAATTGCCTCTTAGTGTCCAAAGATGTTCAGGTTAGGTGGATTGGCCATTCTAAGTTGCCCCTTAGTGTCCAAAGATGTGCAGTTTAGGTGGATTGGCCATGCTAAATTGTCCCTTAGTGTCAGGGGGACTAGCTAGGGTAAGTACATGGGGTTACAGGGGTAGGGCCTGTGTGAGTTTGTGGTCGGTGCAGACTCGATGGCCGAATGGCCTCCTTCTGCACTGTAGGGATTCTATGATTCTGTCCAGCCCACCTCACCTGTTCATTCCCCTTACACATCGGATTAGTTTTTTCGATAGGCAGGAGTAGATCTGAAGGTTTGGAACACAAATTCTCCAGTGAGCTGTCTGTTCAATTGGCATTTTCCTCCCTTCTTTGGAAGGGCTTGCTCGTAAACCTGGATGCTGTGTGCAGTTGTGGCCTCCTTACTCAAGGGGGGATATACTTTCACCAAAGGCAGTTCAGAAAAGGTTCACAAGACTGACTCCTGAGAGTGTCTCGGAAGGAATGATTGGGTCTGGACTCAGTTCAACACAGAAGAAAACAGAATGATCTTATTGAAACATCATTTGATTTGATTTATTATTGTCACATGTACTAGTATACAGCGAAAAGTATTATTTCTTGCACACTATACAGACAAAACACACCATAAAAGCAAATTACTGCGGGTGCTGGATTCTGAAGCCAAAAGAGAAAATGCTGGAAAATCTCAGCAGGTCTGGCAGCATCTGTAAGGAGAGAAAAGAGTTGACGTTTTGACAAAGGGTCATCTGGACTCGAAACGTCAGCTCTTTTCTCTCCTTAGAGATTCTGCCAGACCTGCTGAGATATTCCAGCATTTTCTCTTTTGGTTTCAGACAAAGCATACCGCCCATAGAGAAGGAAAGGAGAGGGTGCAGAACGTAGTGCTACAGTCATAGCCAGGGTGTAGAGAAAGATCAACTTAGTGCGAGGTAGGTCCATTCAAAAGTCTGACAGCAGCAGGGAAGAAGCTGTTCTTGAGTCGGTTGGTACGTGACCTCAGACTTTTGTATCTTTTTCCCGACGGAAGAAGATGGAAGAGAGAATGTGCGGGGGGGTTCCTTGATTATGCTGGCTGTTTTGCCGAGGCGGCGGGAAGTGTAGACAGAGTCAATGGATGGGAGGCTGGTTTGCGTGATGGATTGGGCTACATTCACGACCTTTTGTAGTTTCTTGCAGTCTTGGGCAGAGCAGGAGTCATACCAAGCTGTGATACATCCGGAAAGAATGCTTTATATAAAGATTCAAGGGGGCTTGATAGGGTGGATGCTGAGAGAGAAGTTTCACCCTTGTGGAGAAACAAGGGGATGCAGTTTAAAAATAAGGCAGAGAGGAGGAGGAATTTCTTCTCTCAGAGGGAGATCATTCTTTGGAATTCTCCCCCCCAGAGAGCAATGGAGGCTGCGGGTTATTGAATATATTCAAAGCTGAGTTAGATGGATTTTTGACCTATAAGGCAATCGAGGGCGCTGGGGGACAGATAGGAAGGTGAAACTAAGGCAACACTCAGATCATGATCTTATGACGGAACAGGCTAAAGGGCGAATGGTCTACTCCCACTCCTCATTGGTTTAATTTTATGATACATGAGGGTCAGATCAATTAATTTGTGGCCACGCTCTGGCTGTGACCCTGTGAGGATCTTGCTACTAGTTGGCACCCCATGTCGATCCAATATTCAAAGGCTGTTGGTGCTTTTATGGGTCAGATTAGAAACTCCAAAGTACTTCATGGACACTGCCTGAACCATAAGTCTTGCATCTTGAATTTGGCTAGGATAAGCATGATAGGTTTCACTTCAGGGATGATTCAAATGACCCACTGGGGAGCTTTTATCAAACAAAGTTTATTTAAGAATATAGTTAACATGTATAATAAGAAAATTAGCAGCAACTTTTCTACTTCATTTATTAGTGTCACAAGTAGGCTTACATTAACACTGCAATGAAGTTACTGTGAAAGTACCCCTTGTCGCCACACTCCTGTTCGGGTACACTGAGGGAGAATTTAGCACCGAACCAACACGTCTTTCAGACTGTGGGAGGAAACCGGAGGAAACCCACACAGACATGGGGAGAACGTGCAGACTCCACACAGACAGTGACCCAAGCCGGGAATCGAACCCGGGTCCCTGGCGCTGTGAGGCAGCTAACCACTGTGCCGCCAATTTACAAATCAGTTCCAGTCAATTACAAACAAGAAACAAGCAGTATAATGTATAACTCTTAATGAAATATCTCTAACGTGTTCCAATTAAAACCGATAAACAAAACCCTTCAAACTGAGGTATCACTGCACAGGCTAAAGCTCACATGATGCTGGAATCCAGTTCCCTGGGTTGAATGCTGATTTCGAATGATCTTGAAAACTCAGAGCTGCTTGTGGTCTTCAGCTCTCCAGAAACACGAGAGACAGATTCGTTACTGCAGGATGGTAATAAGATGTGCTTTGAACTAATTGGTAAAACTTTCAAAATAGAAACAGGGAGAGGCTTCTTTCAGCTGTGCTTCTAATACTGCAGCCAAAAAAAACTAAAAATAACCCTTGTCACCTGACCGACACACAGTTCTTTTTCTACTCCCACCAATAACATCACCTCAGGCTATGAGCATGATTAAAGAAAAACTTTCTTGACATCACAGTGTGTAGAACTCCTGATCTCTTAAGCCTTCTATGCTTTAAATGCTTTAAATTCAGAGTGAAATATGTAAATGCAATATATCTACATGTGTGTGAAGTTCGTTTTGAGTAGTACAGCAGGTTTCTACTGAAGAGCAGTCAGGCGCATGAGAAAATCTGTATCCCTTGAGTAAAGGGCATTGAGGGATACGGAGCAAAGGTGGATAGTGGGGCTTGGATGGCACAGTGGTTAGCACTGCTGCCTCACAGCGCCAGGGACCAAGGTTCAATTCCCGGCCTCGGGTCACTGCCTCTGTGGAGTTTGCACATTCTCCCCGTGTCTGCGTGGGTTTCCTCCGGGTGCTCCGGTTTCCTCCCACAGTCCAGTGATGTGCGGGTTGACCATGCTAAGTTGACCCTAGTGTCAGGGGGATTAGCAGGGTAAATATGTGGGGTTATGGGAATAGGGCCCAGGTGGGATTGTGGTCAGTGCAGACTCGATGGGCCGAATGTCCTCCTTCTGCACTGTAGGGTTTCTATGATCCCGTGATTGAAGTACGTTCTAGTAGAAGAGGGGAGGGATAAATGGCCTCCTCCTATTTCAGTATTGCCACAGTCCGACAATGTAGAACAAAGAACAAAGAAAATTACAGCACAGGAACAGGCCCTTCGGCCCTCCAAGTCTGCACCGACCATGCTGCCCGACTGAACTAAAACCCCCTACCCTTCCAGGGATCGTATCCCTCTATTCCCCATCCTATTCATATATTTGTCCAGATACCCCTTCAAAGTCACTACCATATCCGCTTCCACTACCTCCCCCGGCAGCGAGTTCCAGGCACCCACCACCCCCTGTGTAAAAAAACTTGCCTCGTACATCTCCTTTAAACCTTGCCCCTCGCACCTTAAACCTGTGCCCCCTAGTAATTGACTCTTCCACCCTGGGGAAAAGCTTCTGACTATCCACTCTGTCCATGCCCCTCATAATCTTGTAGACTTCTATCAGGTCTCCCCTCAACCTCTGTCGCTCCAGTGAGAACAAACCAAGTTTCTCCAACCTCTCCTCATAGCTAATGCCCTCCATACCAGGCAACAACATCCTGGTAAATCTTTTCTGTAACCCTCTCCAAAGCCTCCACATCCTTCAGGTAGTGTGGCGACCAGAATTGAACACTATATTCCAAGTGCGGCCTAACACTCAGCTCAACCCTGTTGTGCATTAACTCTCCTGTTGCAGGCCTGAGTTAGCCAGATCATTCATCTTTCCAACCCTCTGCCCCGCCCCCCTCAACCGGGGAAGTAGACCATGCTCAACTGTGACACCCCTCGCATGCAAATAGTGACAAGACTGGGCACGATGCTTGTGTCCGAAAGCCCAGTGGCGCTTGTGCACGGCAGAGGGGCAGGTCCACCATTTTGCCTGGCTCGGCAGATGAGGTGAAGGATCACAGCCTCGAGGATGACCGGCCAGATGGCCATCTTCCGATTTTGGATGACGATGCAGACTTTAGAGATTGCTTGGGACTGTTTTGGGGGAAGGCGGCGGGGAGGGGGGTGGGTTGCCGGGAGATCTGCACCTTTGCCAGCTGTGACACGTGTCGACTTGCTGCTCAGAGCACTCAGTGCATCTGGCTTGAAGCGCTGCCAGGCCGCTTAGCAAGCCTACCCCATTTCTTATTTGTAAGAATAAGCCAGGAATGAGTAAGACTTGACGATGCCAGATAATGTGCTTTCCCTCACAGTCCTCTGAAAAAATCAGACATTAATTCGTTTGTCTTCACTGCTGTGCGTTCTGCCTCACACGTCAACCTCATTGCAACCTCTATTTAACCTTTGGCCTCATTGTGCCCAGATTGATAGATTAATGGGATTACGCTGATGGAACTATGGCAAGCCTTGGAGTGATACACTCTGTGGAGATGCCGGCGTTGGACTGGGGTAAACACAGTAAGAAGTTTAACAACACCAGGTTAAAGTCCAACAGGTTTATTTGGTAGCAAAAGCCACACAAGCTTTCGAGGCTCTGAGCCCCTTCTTCAGGTGAGTCCTCACCTGAAGAAGGGGCTCAGAGCCTCGAAAGCTTGTGTGGCTTTTGCTACCAAATAAACCTGTTGGACTTTAACCTGGTGTTGTTAAACTTCTTACTGTGATACACTCTGTCAGGGTGACACTGCCAGTCCTGCAATATATACTCCATATTACACAGAGGTAGAAAGCCTGGAACATGTCAGAGACTCAAATCAATCGCAGGGATTGAATTCCATAGAATCCCTACAGTGCAGAAGGAGGCCATTCGGCCCATCGAGCCTGCACCGACCACAATCCCACCCAGGCCCTATCCCCACAACCCCACGTATTTCCCCTGCTAGTCCACCTGATACTAAGGGGCAATTTTATATAGCCAATCAACCTAACCCGCACATCTTTCGGACTGTGGGAGGAAACCGGAGCACCCGGAGGAAACCCACGCAGGCACGGGGAGAATGTGCAAACTCCGCACAGACAGTGACCCAAGCCGGGAATCGAACCCGGGTCCCTGGCGCCGTGAGGCAGAAGTGCTAACCACTGTGCCGCTCCGTGCCGCCCATATTCCAGAGGGGTAGAATTGAAATGGGCAGCACGGTGGCACACAGGTTAACACTGCTGCCTCACTGCGCCGGGTTTGAAACAAGTTTTTTTACACAGAGGGTGGTGGGTGCCTGGAACTCGTTGCCGGGGGAGGTAGTGGAAGCAGATACGATAGTGAGTTTTAAGGGGCGTCTTGACAAATACATGAATAGGATGGGAATAGAGGGATATGGTCCCCGGAAGGGTAGGGGGTTTTAGTTCAGTCGGGCAGCACGGTCGGTGCAGGCTTGGAGGGCCGAAGGGCCTGTTCCTGTGCTGTAATTTACTTTGTTCTTTGTTCAATTCCGGCCTCGGGTCACTGTCTGAGTGGAATCTGCACATTCCCCCCGTGTCTGCGTGGGTTTCCTCCGGGTGCTCCAGTTTCCTCCCACACTCCAAAGACGTGTGGGTTAGGTGGATTGGCCATGCTAAATTGACCCTAGCGTCAGGGGGATTAGCAGGGTAAATATGTGGGGTTACGGGAATTGGGCCTGGGTGGGGTTGTGGTCGGTGCAGACTCGATGGGCCAAATGGCCTCCTTCTGCACTGTAGGGATTCTGTGACTGAAATGCTGAGAAGTAACTATTAAACTTGTATTTAACCTTGGTTAGAATACACTTGGTGCAATTCTGGTCTCCGTAGCATCAAAGGTGCCGAGCGACACTGGAGAAGGTGCGAAAATAAGATTGATAAAGATTAAGCCAGTACTGAGAGATGATTCCGATCAGGAAAGATAGAAGGGTAACTGTTTCAGTTTGCGGTAGATTGGAGAACCAGTTCTCACCAGTTTAAGATGATCAGGGCAGCATGGTGGCACAGTGGGTTAGCACTGCTGCCTCACAGCGCCAGGGACCCGGGTTCGATTCCCGGCTTGGGTCACTGTCTGTGCGGAGTCTGCACGTTCTCCCCGTGTCTGCGTGGGTTTCCTCCGGGTGCTCCGGTTTCCTCCCACAGTCCGAAAGACGTGCTGGTTAGGTGCTAAATTCTCCCTCAGTGTAACCCGAACAGGAGTGTGGCGACTAGGGGATTTTCACAATAACTTCATTGCAGTGTTAATGTAGGCCTACATGTGACACTAATAAATAAACTAATTGGCAAAAGAAGCAATGGCAACATTGCGCAAATGGTTTTCCACCCAGCTAGTGGATAGGCTCTGGAACGCAGTGCCTGAGACCGTGGCAGAGGTATTCAAAAGAGCTCGCTCCATAAGAAGTCTCACAACACCAGGTTGGCCCAATCGAGTCTGTACCAATCACAATCCCGCCCAGGCCCTATTCCCGTAACCCCACATATTTACCCCGCTAATCCCCTGACATTCGGGTCAATTTAGCATGGCCAATCAACCTAACCCGCACATCTTTGAACTGTGGGAGGAAACCGGAGCACAACAGTCCCACAGCACCAGGTTATAGCACTATGGTTAACCGCTGCTGGGTTACTACTAGAGGTGAGAGCAGTTTTGAATAACCTGATACCCGTGTAAGGAGTTCAGCACTGAAATCGTTCATCCATTATAAACAAATGATTAACGGACGTGCTAAAATGATAGTGAAATACCTGACTAGCTCAGCCTCAAGTGTATTGGATTAACTGCCCATTAAACCAATACCAGTGAGAAAATGCTCTTTGAATCTTAGTCTTTAGTTCACTTCAGGTATAATTCAAGTGACCCACTAGGGGGCTTTTATCAAACAAAGTTTATTTAAGAATATAGTTAACATATATAATAAGTAAATTAGCAAGAACTTTTATCAATTACAAACAAGAAGGAAAATAGATTTGTAATGAATATCTAATAAAAGCTCCCTAGTGGGTCACTTGACTTATACCTGAAGTGAACTAAAGACTAACGTTCTGAATGAATATCTAACATAGCGAACTCAATACAGTGCCGACATGTGCAAACGTTTTCGGCTGCTACCTATCCAAGTGTTTGAAAGAATCAAAATGAAGGAGAGAACTTATATTCATATAGAATCTTTCATAACCCGAGAATGTCACAAGGTGCCTCACAGCCAGTGTACTTGCCAGGGTATTGGAGGAGACGTAACACCACTTGGTGCAAAGCAAACAAATCACAATGTCGCAATGACCACATCATCATGTTGGTTGAGGAACAGGAGGCAGGGGAAAAGCCCCCTAATCTTTACGAGGTATTGTCATGGGATCGTTTATGCCCACCAGAGAGTGCCTCAATTTAATGCCTTGTCTGACCCTCTGACAGTGCGGCACTCCCTCAGTACTGACCCTCCGGCAGTGCAGCACTCCCTCAGTACTGACCCTCTGACAGTGCGGCACTCCCTCAGTACTGACCCTCTGACAGTGCGGCACTCCCTCAGCACTGACCCTCTGACAGTGCAGCACTCCCTCAGTACTGACCCTCTGACAGTGCAGCACTCCCTCAGTACTGACCCTCTGACAATGCAGCACTCCCTCAGTACTGACCCTCTGACAGTGCGGCGCTCCCTCAGCACTGACCCTCTGACAGTGCAGCACTCCCTCAGTACTGACCCTCTGACAGTGCGACACTCCCTCAGTACTGACCCTCTGACAGTGTGGCACTCCCTCAGTACTGACCCTCTGACAGTGCAGCACTCCCTCAGTACTGACCCTCTGACAGTGCGGCACTCGCTCAGTACTGACCCTCTGACAGTGTGGCACTCCCTCAGTACTGACCCTCTGACAGTGCGGCACTCGCTCAGTACTGACCCTCTGACAGTGCAGCACTCCCTCAGTACTGACCCTCTGACAATGCAGCACTCCCTCAGTACTGACCCTCTGACAGTGCGGCGCTCCCTCAGTACTCACCCTCTGACAGTGCGGCACTCCCTCAGTACTGACCCTCTGACAGTGCGGCACTCCCTCAGTACTGACCCTCTGACAGTGCGGCGCTCCCTCAGTACTGACTCTTCGGCAATGCAGCACACCCTCAGTACTGACCCTCTGACAGTGCAGCACTCCCTCAGTACTGACCCTCTGACAGTGCAGTGCTCCCTCAGTACTGACCCTCTGACAGTGCAGCACTCCCTCAGTACTGACCCTCTGACAGTGCAGCACTCCCTCAGTACTGACCCTCTGACAGTGCAGTGCTCCCTCAGTACTGACCCTCTGACAGTGCAGCACTCCCTCAGTACTGACCCTCTGACAGTGCAGCACTCCCTCAGTACTGACCCTCTGACAGTGCAGCACTCCCTTAGTACTGACCCTCTGACAGTGCGGCACTCCCTCAGTCCTGACCCTCTAACAGTGCAGCACTCCCTCAGTACTGACCCTCTGACAGTGCAGCACTCCCTCAGTACTGACCCTCTGACAGTGCAGCAATCCCTCAGTACTGACCCTCTGACAGTGCGGCACTCCCTCAGTACTGACCTTCTGACAGTGCAGCGCTCCCTCAGTACTGCCCCTCTGACAGTGCGGCACCTCCTCAGTACTGACCCTCTGACAGCACGGCACTCCCTCAGTACTGACCCTCTGACAGTGCAGCACTCCCTCAGTACTGACCCTCTGACAGTGCAGCACTCCCTCAGTACTGACCCTCTGACAGTGCAGCACTCCCTCAGTACTGACCCTCTGACAGTGCAGCACTCCCTCAGTACTGGCCTTCTGACAGTGCAGTGCTGAGTCAGTCCTGACCCTCACCCTATCCCAGCTTGGTGTTGCTGCCTCCGGTTGCGCGCCTTGCCCTGTGAGAGAGAGGGAAGGGTGGCGCAGCTGTGATGGTTGAATAGCTGGCAGTGTGAAGCTACGTATATGAGCCGGTGTGTCAGGTTTGACCTGAGAATCCTGGTAGGTGATTGAAGGGGGCATTCGGGCATCGAGTGGAGTTGTGGTGCTGTTGGCGGGATTTAGCATTTTGAAGGTAGATTCACCAACCTCGACCATTCTTGTGAGATCATCAAACTTCTTGTAGAACTGCGTCCAGGACAGAAGTATTTTCTCCCACTAACCTCACACAGTCGGTGTGGGCTGGTGGCTGTTTGAGAACATGAACACACCATGCCTTTGTGAATTTATAAATGCAGGGCTCACGTAAGCGACTGACAATTGACAATGATAGCACCCAGAAGACGTTTATATTCTGCAGCTTTTCAATTTGTGGCCTTCGTAACGACCCAACCCCTTTTTGATCTGCTAAAAGCTCATTAGTTGCTGGAATGCACAGATGTGGAATGAGGCAGTATGTTTCAAGGAACCACTTTCCCCCCCCCCCCCCCTTAGTGCCCCTCCTGACAACCAAATTGCTGCAAAAGACTCCTCATTAACTTCTCAAGGCAGCCCTCACAAATGTGAACACGCAAAGGTACAAATTAGGAGCAGGAGTAGGCCACTCGGCCCCTTGAACTAGCTCCGCCATTCAATCCGCGCTGTGAGGCAGCAGTACTAACCACTGTGCCACCCCCAGTGCCACCGCGCCGCCCCTAGTGTTGGAGGAATTTAATACAGAGAACCGTGAGGTAATGATTGTAACCTCAACCCCACATTCCTGCCTGCCACAGCCCCCCGATAACCTTTCACCCTCCCTTGTTAATCGAGAATCTATCTCGTTCAGACTTAAAAATATTCAAAGGCCCTGCTTCCACTGCCTTTTGAGGAAGAGAGCTCCAGAGATTCACCACCCTCTGAGAGATAGAAATTCACCTCATCCCCCCCGTCTTAAATGAGTGACCCTTTATTTTTAAATTCTTGTGATGTCCCCTTTGTATCAATTCGTTCGTGGGACATGGGCATCGCTGGCTGGGCCAGCATTTATTACCCATCCCTAGTTGCCCTTGGAGGGCAGTTGAGAGTCAACCACATTGCTGTGGCTCTGGAGTCACATGTAGTAAGAAGTTTAACAACACCAGGTTAAAGTCCAACAGGTTTATTTGGTAGCAAAAGCCACACAAGCTTTCGGAGCTCCAAGCCCCTTCTTCAGGTGAGTGGGAATTCTGTTCACAAACAGGGCATATAAAGACACAGACTCAATTTACATGAATAATGGTTGGAATGCGAATACTTACAGCTAATCAAGTCTTTAAGGTACAAACAACGTGAGTGGAGAGAGCATCAAGACAGGCTAAAAAGATGTGTATTGTCTCCAGACAAGACAGCCAGTGAAACTTTGCAGGTCCAGGCAAGCTGTGGGGGTTACAAATAGTGTGACATGAACCCAATATCCCGGTTGAGGCCGTCCTCGTGTGTGCATGTCGGCCAGACCTTGTTTAATGCATTTGTTAACGGCACAGGAGTTAACAGTTCAAGGCAGGCGGTGGCCTAGTGGTATTATTGCTAGACTATTAATCCCGAAATGTTCTGGGGGACCCAGATTCGAATCCCGCCATGGCAGATGGTGGAATTTGAATTCAATTTTTAAAAATATCTGGAATTAAGAATCTACTGATGACCATGAAATCATTGTTGGAAAAACCCATCTGGGTCACTAATGTCCCTTTAGGGAAGGAAATCTGCCGTCCTTACCCGGTCTGGGTAATGTGGTTGACTCTCAACTGCCCTCGAGCAACTAGGGATGGGCAATAAATGCTGGCCCAGCCAGCGACGCCCATGTCCCATGAATGAATAAAATAAAAAGCAATGGTATCCTGAGTGGATGGTGCATCTATCAACAAAGCATTAATTATGTGACACAGGCTGTTTCCAGATTGTCGGTTTGTATATAGAATGGTGATTACCTGACTGGAATAACTATTCTGCCAGGTAATCACTGACCGCGTGTGAGAGAGTATCATATGTTGACCCTTGGTTAGTGTGGAGAGCTACAGCAATGTGGTTGAATCTCAAGAGGAAAATATTTACACCATTAAATTGTTCCAACTCGTGGATCTGTTGAGCTTTGCCTGTTTGAGTTTTACCGCATTTTGTTTTCAGGGATATTACTTTTTAACTCTGCAATCCAGGGTAGTTGTAAGTACAAAAACAGAAAACGCTGGGAGATCTCAGCAGGTCTTACAGATGCTGTCAGCGGTTAGCACCGCTGCCTCACAGGGACCCGGGTTCGATTCCCGGCTCGGGTCACTGCCTGTGCGGAGCCTGCACATTCTCCCCGTGTCTGCGTGGGTTTCCTCCGGGTGCTCCGGTTTCCTCCCACAGTCCGAAAGACGTGCTGGTTAGGTGCCAAATTCTCCCTCAGTGCAACCCGAACAGGAGTGTGGCGATTAGGGGATTTTCACAGCAACTTCATTGCAGTGTTAATGTAAGCCTACTTACATTAATAAATAAACTTTAAACGGAAGGACAACAGATTTCTTTCCCTCAAGGACATCAGTGAACCCAAGGAGTTTTTCCAACAATTGACGATGATTTCATCAGTAGATTCTTAATTCCAGATTTTTTTTTTACTGAATTCAAATTCCACCACCTGCCATGGCGGGATTTGAACCCAGAACATTAGCTGAGTTTTTGGATTAATAGTTTATACAATAATACCACTAGGCCATCGCCTCCCTACAGCTTTGACCAGGAGGAATAACTACTTCCCTAACACGGCTAATCCCCCTAACCTGCATATCTTTGTAGTGCGGGAGGAAACACAATCATCCAAGGCCGTAATCTCTTCAACTCCAGTTGCTCATTCTCTCTCCTGCCAACCCTGATCACTCAGTTCCTTCCCCTCCATCCCCTGTCCCTCTCTCTCTCCCTCCAAATCCCGTTCCGCAGTCTCTCTGCCTCCAATGGGTTATAGTTGCTCTGGAGTTATTTGTCCTGACTGAACCAGCCCTCCACATTCTGCCAGCTTGCGTCATGCTGGAGCACCCAGCCGACTCTGGAGGCCTGACTTACAGATGCCTTTCCGTTTAGGGGGATCTTCCTCGACACCATCCTTCCTCGGTACGATGACAATGGCGTCCGGCCCCCGATAGGACAGCGGACACGACTCAGCAAGGGAGACATCAGCCAGGCCCGCAAGCTGTACAGGTGCCCAGGTAAGAAGGGCCATGGGGTAGTCAAAAGGCGGAGCCACAGGAGACATTGCGGGACCTGCGAACGGGTTAGATAATTGTTTGTGATCGGGGAATATTGAAAGGGTATGGGGAGGAGCCGAAACGTGGAGTAAGTTGACTATAGGAATATCAGTGCTCAAAGGCCTGAATATGGTATTCAGTGATTGTATATCTTGTTGCTGTTTGTACTATCTCACCAACTTCACCTCCGTAACAACAGTGACCGCGGCACAGTGGTTAGCACTGCTGCCTCACAGCGCCAGGGACCCAGGTTCGATTCCCGGCTTGGGTCTATGCGGAATTTGCACATTCTCCCCGTGTCTGCATGGGTTTCCTCCGGGTGCTCCGGTTTCCTCCCACAGTCCGAAGGATGTGCTGGTTAGGTGCTAAATTCTCCCTCAGTGTGACCCGAACAGGAGTGTGGTAACTTGGGGATTTTCACAGTAACTTCATTGCAGTGTTAATGTAAACCTTACTTGGAACGTGAATAAATAAACTTTACTTTGCGAGTTAGGGTGGTTCATTGCACGCAAAGTCTTTCAGTAGTGTTGGGGAGTGAGGATAACACGAATAGACTGCAGCTAGACATATATAGGTGAGCAGAATAGGCTGATTATTTATTTGTTAATTATTAGCATCACACATTAACATTAACACTGCAATGAAGTTACTGTGAAAATCCCCTAGTCGCCACACTCCGGCGACTGTTCGGGTACACTGAGGGAGAATTTAGCACGGCCAACGCACCTAACCAGCACATCTCTCGGGCTGTGGGAGGAAACCGGAGCACCCGGAGGAAACCCACGCAGACACGGGGAGAACGTGCAGACTCCGCACAGACAGTGACCCAAGCTGGGAATCGAACCTGGGTCCCTGGCGCTGTGAGGCAGCAGTGCTAACCACTGTGCCATCCCTAGTGCCACCATGCCACCCCTAGCGGGAGTGGTAGATGGAATTTAATACAGAGAAGTGTGAGGCAATGGATGGGGAGAGGCAATGTGGACTTAATAGCACAGTCAGAAAGAGGAAACTGTGGGTTCATGTCCATCGACCTTTGGAGGTGGTCAGACATTATTGAGAGAGTTTAGCCAGCAAAGAATATGGGATCCTGGGCTTCAGAAGTAGGGCATTGGGTACAAAAGCAGGCTGGTTACGAATGGGTGCTTGAAGGGAATAAGCTACCACATGGATAGAGCGTTGGAATGGGACTGACTGGATTGAATGACATGGAGCTGGCATGGGTTCAATGGGCCGAATGGCCTCCTTTCCTGCCTAATGTTTCTGTGAGAGCTGCAATGAATGCAAGTGCGCTTTCCTCACTTGTGAGAAAGCCCTGCTCCAATGGAGGCTGAGTGAGTGCTGATTTGAATGGGACTAGGGTAAGAAACGGACTAGGGTAAGGAAGGGACTAGGGTAAGGAAGGGACTAGGGTAAGAAACGGGCTAGGGTAAGGAAGGGACTAGGGTAAGGAAGGGACTAGGGTAAGATGGAGACTAGGGTAAGGAAGGGACTCGGGTAAGGAAGGGACTCGGGTAAGGAAGGGACTAGGGTAAGGAAGGGACTAGGGTAAGGAAGGGACTAGGGTAAGGAAGGGACTAGGGTAAGATGGAGACTAGGGTAAGGAAGGGACTAGGGTAAGATGGAGACTAGGGTAAGGAAGGGACTAGGGTAAGGAAGGGACTAGGGTAAGGAAGGGACTAGGGTAAGGAAGGGACTCGGGTAAGATGGAGACTAGGGTAAGGAAGGGACTAGGGTAAGGAAGGGACTAGGGTAAGGAAGGGACTAGGGTAAGATGGAGACTAGGGTAAGGAAGGGACTAGAGTAAGGAAGGGACTAGGGTAAGGAAGGGACTAGGGTAAGGAAGGGACTAGGGTAAGGAAGGGACTCGGGTAAGATGGAGACTAGGGTAAGGAAGGGACTAGGGTAAGGAAGGGACTAGGGTAAGGAAGGGACTAGGGTAAGATGGAGACTAGGGTAAGGAAGGGACTAGGGTAAGATGGAGACTGGGGTAAGGAAGGGACTAGGGAAAGGAAGGGACTAGGGTAAGGAAGGGACTAGGGTAAGGAAGGGACTAGGGTAAGGAAGGGACTAGCTTAAGGAAGGGACTAGGGTAGGGAAGGGACTCGGGTAAGATGGAGACTAGGGTAAGGAAGGGACTAGAGTAAGGAAGGGACTAGGGTAAGGAAGGGACTAGGGTAAGGAAGGGACTCGGGTAAGATGGAGACTAGGGTAAGGAAGGGACTAGGGTAAGGAAGGGACTAGGGTAAGGAAGGGACTAGGGTAAGGAAGGGACTCGGGTAAAATGGAGACTAGGGTAAGGAAGGGACTAGGGTAAGGAAGGGACTAGGGTAAGGAAGGGACTAGGGTAAGGAAGGGACTAGGGTAAGATGGAGACTAGGGTAAGGAAGGGACTAGAGTAAGGAAGGGACTAGGGTAAGGAAGGGACTAGGGTAAGGAAGGGACTAGGGTAAGGAAGGGACTCGGGTAAGATGGAGACTAGGGTAAGGAAGGGACTAGGGTAAGGAAGGGACTAGGGTAAGGAAGGGACTAGGGTAAGATGGAGACTAGGGTAAGGAAGGGACTAGGGTAAGATGGAGACTAGGGTAAGGAAGGGACTAGGGAAAGGAAGGGACTAGGGTAAGGAAGGGACTAGGGTAAGGAAGGGACTAGGGTAAGGAAGGGACTAGCTTAAGGAAGGGACTAGGGTAGGGAAGGGACTCGGGTAAGATGGAGACTAGGGTAAGGAAGGGACTAGAGTAAGGAAGGGACTAGGGTAAGGAAGGGACTAGGGTAAGGAAGGGACTCGGGTAAGATGGAGACTAGGGTAAGGAAGGGACTAGGGTAAGGAAGGGACTAGGGTAAGGAAGGGACTAGGGTAAGATGGAGACTAGGGTAAGGAAGGGACTAGGGTAAGGAAGGGACTAGGGTAAGGAAGGGACTAGGGTAAGATGGAGTCTAGGGTAAGGAAGGGACTAGGGTAAGGAAGGGACTCGGGTAAGGAAGGGACTAGGGTAAGGAAGGGACTAGAGTAAGGAAGGGACTCGGGTAAGGAAGGGACTAGGGTAAGGAAGGGACTAGGGTAAGGAAGGGACTAGAGTAAGGAAGGGACTCGGGTAAGGAAGGGACTAGGGTAAGGAAGGGACTAGGGTAAGGAAGGGACTACGGTAAGGAAGGGACTAGGGTAAGGAAGGGACTCGGGTAAGATGGAGACTAGAGTAAGGAAGGGACTAGGGTAAGGAAGGGACTAGGGTAAGGAAGGGACTAGGGTAAGGAAGGGACTAGGGTAAGGAAGGGACTAGGGTAAGATGGAGACTAGGGTAAGGAAGGGACTAGGGTAAGGAAGGGACTCGGGTAAGATGGAGGCTAGGGTAAGGAAGGGACTAGGGTAAGGAAGGGACTAGGGTAAGGAAGGGACTCGGGTAAGGAAGGGACTAGGGTAAGGAAGGGACTAGGGTAAGGAAGGGACTAGGGTAAGATGAAGACTAGGGTAAGGAAGGGACTAGGGTAAGGAAGGGACTAGGGTAAGGAAGGGACTAGGGTAAGATGGAGACTAGGGTAAGGAAGGGACTAGGGTAAGGAAGGGACTAGGGTAAGGAAGGGACTAGGGTAAGATGGAGACTAGGGTAAGGAAGGGACTAGGGTAAGGAAGGGACTAGGGTAAGGAAGGGACTAGGGTAAGATGGAGACTAGGGTAAGGAAGGGACTAGGGTAAGGAAGGGACTAGGGTAAGGAAGGGACTAGGGTAAGGAAGGGGCTAGGGTAAGGAAGGGACTAGGGTAAGGAAGGGACTAGGGTAAGGAAGGGACTAGGGTAAGGAAGGGACTAGGGTAAGATGGAGACTAGGGTAAGGAAGGGACTAGGGTAAGGAAGGGACTAGGGTAAGGAAGGGACTAGGGTAAGGAAGGGACTAGGGTAAGATGGAGACTAGGGTAAGGAAGGGACTAGGGTAAGGAAGGGACTAGGGTAAGGAAGGGACTAGGGTAAGGAAGGGGCTAGGGTAAGGAAGGGACTAGGGTAAGGAAGGGACTAGGGTAAGGAAGGGACTAGGGCAAGGAAGGGACTAGGGTAAGGAAGGGACTGGGGTAAGGAAGGGACTAGGGTAAGGAAGGGACTGGGGTAAGGAAGGGACTCGGGTAAGATGATTCGAGAGCACAATGGTCCGGGTGAGCTCCGGTCTGCAGTGCAGCAACGCTCCAATAACCTGAGCCGCGTTCTCTTGCAGTGCATTCGCTTAACCCTTGAGAGCGGCTGTAAATCACAAATAAACCTGCAAAGAGCATTGGCCGGCTGATATTGGGTTACAAGTGTATTATCCAACAGCGCAGGAGCTTAAAATGAGCAGAGAAAATACCTTCACTTTTAAAGTAAAGTTTATCTATTAGTCACAAGTCGGCTTACATTAACACTGCAATGAAGTTACTGTCAAAATCCCCGAGTCGCCACACTCCAGCGCCTGTTTTAGTTACACTGAGGGAGAATTTAGCACCTAACCAGCACGTCTTTCAGACTGTGGGAGGAAACCGGGGCACCCGGAGGAAACCCACGCAGACACGGGGAGAACGTGCAGACTCCACACAGATAGTGACCCAAGCCAGGAATTGAACCCGGGTCCCTGGCGCTGTGAGGCAGCAGTGCGAACCACTGTGCCACCGTGCTGCCCCTTTTG
Source organism: Mustelus asterias (assembly GCF_964213995.1). Lineage (NCBI taxonomy): Eukaryota > Metazoa > Chordata > Chondrichthyes > Carcharhiniformes > Triakidae > Mustelus > Mustelus asterias. The sequence goes on from NC_135822.1 coordinate 57,186,122, forward strand.
TTCACTTGTTTGCAACTCCATTGTTGCCAATTGCCTTTCCTCTCCTAAAGCCACTGACTGTTGCCAAGTGCAACCCCTCCCTCAGCCTCTCCCTCCAACACTTTGTTTGAGGGGCCTTCTCTTTATTTATGATTCCGGACAGTGGGAATTGACAACACGTACAAAGTTTAAGAAGAAGCATATGGGATCCTGTGCTTTATAAAAAGCAGCAGGTTGAGAAAGCTGTTGATAAATAATATCCTGTGCTTTAAATAGGGGCACAGAGTACAAAAGCAAGGGAGTTATGATCAACCTGCATAAAACACTGGTTCGACCTCAACTAGAGTACTGTGTTCTGTTCTGGGCACCGTACTTCAGGAAGGATGTGAAGGCATTAGAGAGAGATTGCGGAAAAGATTCACAAGAATGTTTCCAGGGATGAGGGACTTAGAATCATAGAATCCCTACTGTGCAGAAGGAGACCTTCTGGCCCATCAAGTCTGCACTGACCACAATCCCACTCAGGCCCTATTCCCATAATCCCACATGTTTACCCTGCTGATCCCCTGACACTAAGGGACAATTTTCCATGGCCAATCAATCTAACCTGCACATCTTTGGACTGTGGGAAGAAACCAGAGCATCCGGAGGAAACCCACGCAGACACGGGGAGAATGTGCAAACTCCGCACAGACAGTGACCCGAGCCGGGAATCGAACCCGGCTTCTTGGCACTGTGAGGCAGCAGTGCTAACCCACTGCGCCACCGTGCCGCCCATGTTCAGTTGCGTGGATAGATTGGAGAAGCTGGGGCTGTGCTCCTTGGAGAAGAGAAGGTTGAGAGGAGGTTTTGATAGAGGCGTTTAAAATCCTGAGGCGTCTGGTGGAAGGATTGAGATGATGTGGAGATGCCGGCGTTGGACTGGGGTAAACACAGTAAGAAGTTTAACAACACCAGGTTAAAGTCCAACAGGTTTATTTGGTAGCAAAAGCCACACAAGCTTTCGGAGCTCTTAGCCCCTTCTTCAGGTGGGTGGGAATTCTGTTCACAAACAGAGCTTATAAAGACACAGACTCAATTTACATGAATAATGGTTGGAATGCGAATACTTACAACTAATCAATAGTTGTAAGTATTAGTTGTAAGTATTCGCATTCCAACCATTATTCATGTAAATTGAGTCTGTGTCTTTATATGCTCTGTTTGTGAACAGAATTCCCACTCACCTGAAGAAGGGGCTTAGAGCTCCGAAAGCTTGTGTGGCTTTTGCTACCAAATAAACCTGTTGGACTTTAACCTGGTGTTGTTAAACTTCTTACTGTGGAAGGATTGAGACCCAGAGGGACACAGATTTAAAGTGATTGGCAGAGGAAGCAATGACGGTGACATGAGGAAAAACCAATTCATGCAGCGAGTGGTTTGGATCTGGAATGGGTTGCTTCAGCGTGTGGTGGAGGCAGATTCAATCGTGGCTTCTAAGAGGGAATCGGACCGTCAGCTGAAGAGGAAAGATTTGCATTGATACAGCGGAAGACGTAGAGGAGCTCGTGCAGAGAGCCAGTATGGACAGGACTGGCTGAATGGCCTCCTGTGTTGCCATCATTCTGGTAAAGAGCTTCCACAGTGAAGCCCGATTCTACTCTCACCTGAACTATACTCTTCCCAGCACAGAGCGCTGGATATAGGGGGGGCGGGGGGGGGGGGCGGGGGGGGGGGGCGGTGCGAGGAGGGGCTGTACTTCCCCCTCCTGACAGCACAGCCCCTCAACCCCCTCGCCCATTGCTAAGCTGTTCGCTCAGCTCCTCTGTGCTGTCGTGAGTCCTCCTACCAGAGCACAAGATCCTGCTTCCAGATGTTTTGTGATGCAAACCAGCTGTGCTCTGACATCCCCGGGCGAAACCCGATGCTCAAAAGGTTAGGTGGAGGATGCTTGCTGAGAACATTCAACACGCACTCATTCCCTTCATCAACAAACCCTGTATCTCTTCCCTTTTAGACTGTCTTCAGAATGTGTGGTTGATAAATCTCTTCTTGCATGTAGTCCTCCCCCGCATGTGGGTCAAGTTACAAATAGGCCCATGCAACACTTTGATACACACTGATGCATCTGTAAAAGGTCGCAGAGCATTCAGTGTGCGTTTTGCATCTTGGTTTGGCTCTCCTGGCCCAGGGTGAAATGGTGGTTGGTTCAAGGCCCACCTTAGGTTCCAAGTCCAAGGGCGGCACGGTGCCACAGTGGGTTAGCACTGCTGCCTCACAATGCTAGGGACCCGGGTTCGATTCCCAGCTTGGGGGTCAGTGTCCGTGCGGAGTCTGCACATTCTCCCCGTGTCTGCGTGGCTTTCCTCCGGGTGCTCCGGTTTCCTCCCACAGTCCGAAAGACGTGCTGGCTAGGTGCTAAATTCTCCCTCAGTGTAACCCAAACAGGCGCCGGAGTGTGGGGGATTTTCACAGCAACTCCATTGCAGCGTTAATGTCAGCTTATTGGTGACACTGATAAATAATTAAATTGAGTCTGTATCATGCACAGCAGACAAAGAGAGTTGCCGGAATTTTACCGCCTCGCCCACCCGAGGCTCGTAAGATCCCGCCTGAGGCCTACGGAGGATTCCATTCTCCGAGCCTCGCCTGCCCCGATTCTGGGGGAGGGGGGAAGCCGGAAAAATTCCGGCTGGTGTCGTGTTGTCGAATTTGCAGGCTGCCGGATGGGACATTAATCCGAGGAATCTGCCTATGTGAGGCCGGTTTAAATGAATGTTGAAAGAGTCATGGCTGTCTACGACGACAACCAAGTTGTTAACCCGGTCTCCATGCCAACACTCCCCCCTCAATTACAACCACTCCAGCGAGGTTAACTGGTCGTTCATTTGAGAACTGTCTGTGAGCTATTGTTGGCATCAAATTTCTATTTGTCTACATAACTATTTATATGTATATTATTTCAATATATATATATTTTACTTAAATATATAGCCATGTAATACCAATGTACAGGCTGCATTCAGATTTTGTTGGGTCTATTCATTCGTTTGAAGAGACAAGAGGGCAGCACTGATTCGAGTTTTAAAATGGTTTTCTTTTATTGAAAAGAACTTTAAAGAATTAACATGGCAGAAGCAAAAAGTGAACTTGGAGACTGGCTTCATGGCCAGGCCTTCGACAAAAAAACATGCACTGAAATGAGTGGAATCTGAGAACTGAACTGAACACGCACTCGAAAATCGAAATATATTTCAACCCTCATCTTGTTATTGGAAATGTTTTTCGCTTGCTGCCTCCATCTAGGAAAGCAATCCTCGCAGCTGCTGTTATGGGAAACTGTTGTTTGTCTGCATTGTGTACCCTTCAGGAATGCAGTCAATTTTTAGCCAACCCACCATGCCTTCTGATTCTACATGTAGTCAAGTTGGCTACAATTGTTCAGCTCAGCAGAGTTGGTTAACCCCTACAGTCTAGCATTTAAATGTAACTGTGCATAGGCAGAAATATCTTAAAATGAAGTCTTTGCATCGACTGAAGCAAACAGAGCTAAGCATACACAGGATCCCTCAGATTCCTTCTAATCAAATGGCTCTAGGAAGAATTATAGCATAGCAAAGTTGGACCATTGGATTCACAGGTGTGCTGGATATTACACGGTGCATAAAAGCAGATGTAGAAAAGAATTTTCTTGATCCTGCCTAATGAGGAAGGTCCAGATTTAGTTTGAGGGAATGAAGTGGGGCATATTTCAGCAGGGGAGCATTTGGGCAACAGCGATCACAACCTAATCCGGTGCAGAATAGTTGTGGGAAAGGACAAGGTACAACGTGTAGGCATACTTAACTGGAAGAGGGCTAACTTCCATGAGATGGAACAGGCGGATTGGAATCAAAAATGGCCGGGGCATTAAGTGGCCTACTCCAGCACTGTATCATTCTGTAAATCTCAGTGAGGCAGCTCAGTGGTGTCAGAGTGAGACATCCTGCGGGTGTGCCAGGGCCTCAGTCCACCCTAGGTTGACTTCGGTAGCCCAAAGCGCCATTAACAATATGGTCCTCTCTCTCACTGACATTACAGCCTCTTAATACATTCCCGAACCTGGCCATGCCAAGAACAGGAGGAAGGCCAATTAACTCCTGCTCCGAATGGGAATTAAAAAGAAACAAGTGCAAATGTTAAAGAACGGATAGAGTATCTGGAAGAGAGCGAGCAGAAATCCTTCCTCTCTCAGCTACGGTGTGAGCTGTAGCACATTTGCAGGGCTGTGTGTTATACAGAATGGAATGGAGAAAAATGCCTGCAGGCTTACTAAGTACTGAATTAAACTGGTAGGTTGTAACACCTCATTTACGGTAACACAATAACCGCCTGACAGCAAACCCGGCCCTGCTATCGAAGCTGTGCTTGAAAAGTCCCAGGTTTGAAATGTACGCCCTGCATTTTAAAGTTTCGTGGTTCCCTCATCCCCTTCTCTCCCCCCCCCCACGCTCTCAGAGTAATACATTTCCACATCAGCAGTCATTCCTCACACACGAACCGAGACAGCTAGCTGTGCGACAGCTGGAGCCATCACGCAGTCAATCCACTCTTGCCCCCTCCAGAAGTGCCTGCCCCATTGACAGGGATCAGGAGAGGAAGCCCTGCCTCTTGTATGAGGGGTTGACTTGTGATGGCGTGTTCTGGGGGGATAATGCAAGGAGGGTGATGGAGAGTCAGCCTCTGGTCCAGAAATGTAAGATTCCAGAGCATACGCTGCCCAGAAACAGGCCATTTAGCCCAAATAATCCATGCTGTACCCAAACCTCCTCCCATCTTTCCTCCCAGTAGCAATTCTTCCCAGAGGAGGAGCTACTTCTCGCAGAGGGTGGTCAATTTGTGGAACTTGCCGCCCCGTAGCGCGGTGGAATCTGAATTATTTGGCACAGTGGGTTAGCTCTGCTGCCTCACAGCGCCAGGGACCCGGGTTCGATTCCCGGCTCGGGTCACTGTCTGTGCGGAGTCTGCACGTTCTCCCCCCGTGTCTGCGTGGGTTTCCTCCGGGTGCTCCGGTTTCCTCCCCAGTCCAAAGACGTGTTGGTTAGGTGCTAAATTCTCCCTCAGTGTAACCCGAACAGGAGTGTGGCGACTAGGGGGTTTTCACAGTAACTTCATTGCAGTGTTAATGTAAGCCGACTTGTGACACTAATAAATAAACTTTACTTTACCCTTCTGATAATACGGGGACTGGAACTGCACGCTGTGCTCTCACTGTGGTCTAACCCAAGGATGTGGCTGGTAATTTAAGTGTGAGATGAGTCAGGCTTAGAGGATGTTGCACAGATCTTAGCGAGAGTGTTAGGAAGTCGGGTATATACACATGGTTTTGTGTACAGAAAAGAAAATGAGGATACATTTGTGCAGTAGTAGATTTGTAATCAGCTTCAAGGAATGGCTGGGACATGAGGATTGTGTGTTGTCTTTTGGCATGGTGTGTGTTGTGTGTTATAACGTGTCAGTAAGGGTTAGGGGAGAATAGATCATTCATAGAGTCGTAGAGGTTTACAGCATAGAAACAGGCCCTTTGGCCCAACTTGTCCATTCCGCCCCTTTTTTATTTAACCACTAAGCTAGTCCCAATTACCCGTGTTTGGCCCATATCCCTCTATACCCATCTTACCCATGTAACTGTCCAAACGCTTTCTAAAAGACAAAATTGTACCCACCTCTATTACTACCTCTGGCAGCTTGTTCCAGACACTCACCACCCTCTGTGTGAAAAAATTGCCCCTCTGAACCCTTTTGTATCTCTCCCCTCTCACCTTAAACCCATGCCCTCCAGTTTTAGACTCCCCGATCTTTGGGAAAAGACTGGATAAAAGCAAATTACCGCTGGAATCCGAAACCAAAAGGGAAAATGCTGGAAAATCTCAGCAAGTCTGTACGGAGAGAAAAAAGCTGACGTTTCGAGTCCGGATGACCCTTTCTCAAAGCTTTGGGAAAAGATGTTGACTACCTACCTTATCGATGCCCCTTATTGTTTTATAGACCTCTATAAGATCGCCCCTAAGCCTCCTACGCTGCAGGGGGAAATAGTCCCAGCAAAATGGGAAGAAAGATTGCAATGAAGTTGAGGCTCCAATGTGTGTTAAACTATGAAAGTCAGTGAAACCTTCATTCCTACCCAAAAATCAGAGCCCCAGAAGTAAAAGTCCACTCCGTCAAACTAATAATGCTGATTGCAAATGACGTGGGCCCATGATTAAATTCCCAAGGCACGTCTCAGGAGAGACATCTGGCAGGAACCCAGAATTTCATCCAATGTTATGACATTGGGCCTTTCAATCACACACATACACACACTTGCCCTCTCTGCGCTGTTTAATAACGCTGCCATATTTGGCTATGCTTTCAAAAGAGCCAGTGGAGATAGCAGCGAGGGGGGGTGGGGGAGACGGGGGATGGTGTGGGGTCGGGCCTGAGTTAGCATTAAAGGAGGAAGAATTAGATCTTGGCCTTACCAAGGATGAAACTGGTGAACACCTCCAGACGATTGTGTGTAGTGTATGCTGAAGGCCATGTTAAGTGCGAGTTATTGTTTGGGAATGCTCTGTATTCTACACAGCAAAAGTTAACAGCCGTGTTTGCAACAACAAGGTGAAATCTCGCCCTTGAACATTGCAAGGTGAGCCCCCTATTTTGATTGTGCTTTCAGCGAATTGCGGCATGTTCCATTCTGTTGGCTTGGTATTTTTAAACATTTTATTGACTTTCCTACTTGCCCGTACCAACCGCCACAGTTTTAGGCATCAGGAAACTTCACCCTGTTAAATCACACAGCTGGTATTGGCATGAACTGCGCCACCCAATGCTGCCCACTCCAAGATCTGTGTCTTGTCCGGCTTTTAAAACAGAAAGTTCCTCTCAGTGATCCCCCTTGTTGCTCTTGGACTCTGATGTTCTGTTATCCTCGTGACACTTGTTTGTACAGACACACCGCTGTTTTCATAAGGCAGATTGCCCGGGTGTATAAAATGTGTATAAAAGTGGTTAGCACTGCTGCCTCACAGCGCCAGGGACCCGGGTTCAATTCCCAGCTTGGGTCACTGTCTGTGTGGAGTTTGCACGTTCTCCCAGTGTCTGCGTGGCTTTCCTCCAAGTGCTCCGGTTTCCTCCCACACTCCAAAAGACATGCTGGTTAGGTGCTAAATTCTCCCTCAGTGTAACCCGAACAGGCGCCGGAGTGTCGCGACTAGGGGATTTTCACAGTAACTTCATTGCAGTGTTAATGTAAGCCGACTTGTGACACTAATAAATAAATTTTACTTTGCTGCAAATTAAAGGTTTTTTATTCGTGTCACAAGTAGGCTTACATTAACGCTGCAATGAAGTTTACTGTGAAAATCCACTCGTCGCCACGCTCTAGTGCCTGTTTGGGTTACACTGAGGGAGAATTTAGCACCTAACCAGCACATCTTTCGGACTGTGGGAGGAAACCGGGGCACCCGGAGGAAACCCACACAGACACGGGGGAAGAACGTGCAAACTCCGCGCAGACAGTGACCCAAATCGGGAATCGAATCCGGGTCCCTGGCGCTGTGAGGCAGCAGCGCTAACCACTGTGCCACCCAAGGCCTGTTAAAAGGCCTCCGGCCTTTAGTTATGTCCAGAGTTCTCCCTCTGTGTATGTGCACCATTCATCATCTAATGAGCCCAATGGGAGGGAAATTTAAGAAATAAATGGCTTAAAGAACGTTTCGAAACCAAAATATTTCTAAGAAGCTGTCAACATTTCTTTGAATAGATGTTGGGACATTAGTATTTGAGATGAAGACTTGTGCGTCCTTCTGTTTTGGAATGGGATGTAGTGTAATCATCTGGGGCATAACACTCAACCATTCATTCCAACCTCCCCCCCCCCCCCTCCCCCCAACCCTCCCACTGCCCCCCCCACACTCACACATTAATGCAAGACAGATGAGCAGTTGTGTTAAACGTGGCTGCAGTGTTCAGCGGATCTGTGCTTGGGGGCCTTGAGATGTCAACCTGGTGTCATCGAGAAAGAAGAATGCATTGCAAACTTTCTAATCGCTTAATCCTCTTGGCTGAAACAAAATTGGCAGCGAGCCTGGAATCCGGCTCCTCTCTTGGCAAGAGGGAGCAGAAAAGCAACCTGTGGCTCGAGTTCCTCATATCTGCCACAAGAAAAAACAAACATCACTCGGCCACGAACTGGGGGAAAGGACGCTCGCTGGAATGACGTGTCAGGCGAGAAGGGAGCCGGTGGGAACCGCTGCAAAAATAGCACAGAATCGGAAGAGGCCAGAGACACATCACACCCAGGATGCTTCTTCCAGCAGACCACATCCAAATTACGGCGTCCAGCCTCTCCCCACTTCAATTTATTTACTGACTGTCCGGAAGATTAAACCTGGAGAGCCAGCGATAAGACTGTAGGACACCCGTTGAACCTAAGTTTGATCCCACACTACCACTGAATAGCATTCCCTTCATTCCAACAGTGTGAAACACCTCCTCGTCCAAACCCCTGATTCTGTGGGGACGAAATAGGAATATCGCAATCCTCACTAAAATCCTCCACTCTCCAACTTTGTGGAGGGTGAAGTTTTTTTAAAATCAATCTTTAAACTCATTGGCTGGTATTTCACATCCTCGCTCAGGCGAATCTCGCAAAATCCCGCCCGAGGCCAACAGAGGATTCTGTTCTGCGAGCTGCACCCGCCCCGATTCCGGGACGGGTGTGCCGGTAAAATCACGGCCATTCTTCCCAACTTTTGATCTGAATCACTCATCCTGCTCATTTTCTCAGGGTTGGATGGATGTCTATTCTACACGTTTGGTGGTCGAGAGACGTCGTGGGGAGTGGTGGGAGGATTGGACTTCTTCTAATCTCTAAATTTCATAGAATCTCTACAGTACAGAAGGAGGCCATTCGGCCCATCGAGCCTGCACCGACAACAATCCCACCCAGGCCCTATTTCCGCAACCCCATGTATTTACACTGCTATTCCCCCCTGACACTAGGGGGCACGGCCAATCCACCCAACCCGCACATCTTTGTACTGTGGGAGGAAACCGGAGCACCCGGAGGAAAGCCACGCAGACACCGGCAGAACCTGCATACTGGAAGCCAGACCCTGTGAGGCAGCAGTGCTAACCACTGTGCCACCGTGCCGCCCAAATGTGCGTGATGTTTACCAGCTTCATGCGTTTTTTAACGAAAAGATCTCCCTACGCATGTTAGGCTGAATGGACTCGAATGCCACAGGACTCCGTTCTTCTACTTAACTTTTGCTATGGAATTACTATAGTGGGAAAAATAACTCAACATATGGCCTTTGTGTGGGAGAGTTAACCAAAACACTGAAGACTGCAATTAGGTTAGGGGCTGGAGCCCAAATGCTGCATTTAATTTACATGTCCATTCCTTTCCAAGCTCAGATGTCATTCTGAATCATTTAGCAAACATAGATCATTTTTATTTGTCCAGCTTTATCACTTTTCCCTTTTGCCAGTCTCCAGTTGTACGTGCTTTTCTGGTCTAGACAATCCCTTGCCAGGCATTGTTCTGGCAGCAATGTTCTGGAGCCACTTTTGAAGAGTGCTCAAGAGTTGTCCCAGGAGAGCTGTCAGTAATCTGGGATCAGCATCTGACTTGCACTCACTGATGCCGGGGAGAAGGCTGAGGACTCTCTGCATCTAACATTGCCAATATGACACTACGTAACTATGCTGGCTTAAATTGTTGGATTAGTAATGTTATAAAGTGGAGTTTGATCCCCCCTCTGAGAACTAACACGAAACCCCCAAAGAGGAGTACCCCGCCTTATAAGCTGTAAAAGATGTGTGTGAAGTGACCTGCTCTTCAGCGACTCCTAGTGGTTAAAGACAAAATAAATTTCTGACGCTCTAAAATCAGCACATAACAATTTATTTATCTAGCTAACAGTGAGCAAATTAACTAAACTATTCACAAACCGAATAAATCCCATTAACTATTCCCAAATAAAACAAGATTCTAATGGTATACTGTTCATACAAATACAAATCCCACTCATAAACAAGAGAGAATTTAGTCACTCTCGAAGTTACAACCAGGTTTTGTGTCTTCATAGAATCCCTACAGTGCAGAAGGAGGCCATTCAGCCCATCGAGTCTGCACCGGCCACAGTCCCTACTGATTTACCCTACTAACCACCTGACACGAAGGGACAATTTAGCATGGCCAATCCACCTAACCTGCACATCTTTCAGACTGTGGGAGGAAACTTCTCAGAATATTCTTTGTTGATTCTTCTGTCTGGAACTTCTTTCTTCTTTGGTACCTTTGCCATCTAAATGGTGCTTTCTCTAAGAGATAGATGGAGCTATGAGAGCCAGAGATTCTCTCTCTCTCTCTCTCTCTCTCTCTCTCTCTCTCGAGAGAGAGAGAGCTGAGAGGTATTAGTTCTGGCAGATGGCAGTTGCTCTACCTCTTTTTGTCCCACTGCCCTCTTCTTTTGTACCCATGATGACATATCAATATTTAACATAGAACATAGAACAGTACAGCACAGAACAGGCCCTTTGGCCCACGATGTTGTGCCGAGCTTTATCTGAAACCAAGATCAAGCTATCCCACTCCCTATCATCCTGGTGTGCTCCGTGTGCCTATCCAATAACCGCTTGAATGTTCCTAAAGTGTCTGACTCCACTATCACTGCAGGCAGTCCATTCCACACCCCAACCACTCTCTGAGTAAAGAACCTACCTCGGACATCCTTCCTATATCTCCCACCATGAACCCTATAGTTATGCCCCCTTGTAATAGCTCCATCCACCCGAGGAAATAGTCTTTGAACGTTCACTCTATCTAGCCCCTTCATCATTTTATAAACCTCTATTAAGTCTCCCCTCAGCCTCCTCCACTCCAGAGAGAACAGCCCTAGCTCCCTCAACCTTTCCTCATAAGACCTACCCTCCAAACCAGGCAGCATCCTGGTAAATCTCCTCTGCACTCTTTCCTTTTCCCACAATATGATTAGTCCTAGGTTGTCAAAACCATCAGATTTAAATTTAATAGGTTTTTGGTATCTAAGTGCCTGATTCAAATTGATTGGCTAAATTCAAAATTTTGTTGTCGTGGTAAAAACTGCTGCTTGGTCTTTGGATACTAATGTTTCAGTTTGGGTACTCTATGTACTTGCTTTTTAAATCTCTAAGCACAGAAAAAGCACTACCTTTTAATTGGGATCAAGCAATGCTTTTCCCCCCCTAGCATTTTACAATTTTGCAAAGACCAAATTCTAACATCCTACCTCCTAATCTACAATCCAGGATGTTGCCTGGTATGGAAGGGCTTAGTTATGAGGAGAGATTGGGTAAACTGGGGTTGTTCTCACTGGAAAGACGGAGGATGAGGGGTGACCTAATAGAGGTGTATAAAATTATGAAAGGCATAGATAGGGTGAACGGTGGGAAGCTTTTTCCCAGGTCGGTGGTGACGTTCACAAGGGGTCATAGGTTCAAGGTGAGGAGGGGGAGGTTTAACACGGATAAGAGACGGACATATTTTACACAGAGGGTGGTGGGGGCCTGGAATGTGCTGTCGGGCAAGGTGGTGGAGGCGGACACACTGGGAACGTTTAAGACTTATCTAGTGGGAGTGGGAATGGAGGGATACAAAAGAATGGTCTAATTTGGACCAGGGAGCGGTGCGGGCTTGGAGGGCCGAAGGGCCTGTTCCTGTGCTGTATTGTTCTTTGTTCTTTGTAATCACTCTACCAAACAGTAAGAATATGAGAAATAGGAGCTGGAGACACTTGGTCCTTTGATCCAGCTCCGGCATTCAATAGGATCCTGACGTTCGACCCAAGACCGGAAAATCCCGCCTAAGGTCAATAAACATTTCCATTGTCCGCCCCTCGCCCGCTCCGATTCCGTGGCAGACGGGGTGGTAGAATCCGGCGCATGACTTGATTTCCCACAGCCCCCACCTTCCCCCACCATCACCATATATCTTACTTCCCAAAATTCCATTGATTATCTTGAATGTACTAAATGAGGATCATTATTCGGTGGAATTCTCTTCCACAGAGAGCAGTAAAGTTTATTTATTAGTGTCACAAGTGAGGCTTAGATTAACACTGCAATGAAGTTACTGTGAAATTCCCCCTAGTCACCACACTCCGGCGCCTGTTCGGGTCAATGCACCCTAACCAGTCTTTCAGACTGTGGGAGGAAACCGGAGCACCCGGAGGAAACCCGCACAGACACGGGGAGAATGTGCAAACTCCACACAGACAGTGACCCAAGCTGGGAATCGAACCCAGGTCCCTGGCGCTGTGAGGCAGCAGTGCTAACCACTGTGCCACCGTTCATATATTAAAGGCTGAGACAGACAGATTTAGGCCGACAAGGGAGTCACGGGTTATGGGGCACAGGTGGGAAATTGGAGTTAAAATCAGATCAATCACGATCACATTGAATGGCAGAGCAGTCTCAATGGGCCGAATGGCCTACTCTTGCTCCGCGTCCTTATGATCTTATGAGAGAGCATCCATATTGATGGGGTAGAGAATTCTAAAGATTCACAATCCTTTCAATAACAGAATTTCTTCCTAATCTCCATCCTCATTCTGAGACTGTGACCCCCCCCATGTTCAAGGTTCCCCAGCCAGGAGAAATGTTTCCTGTCTACCTTCTCATGCCCCGATATGTTTCACTGAGATCACCCAAACCCAAAAAGGAACAAAGAAAATTACAGCCCTTCGGCCCTCCAAGCCTGCACCGACCATGCTGCCTGACTGAACTAAAACCCCCTACCCTTCCGAGGACCATATCCCTCTATTCCCATCCTATTCATTTATTTGTCCAGTCGACCCTTAAAAGTCACTATCGTATCTGCTTCCACTACTTCCCCCCCGGCAGTGAGTTCCAGGCATCCACCACCCTCTGTATAAAAAAACTTGCCTCGTACATCTCCTTTAAAACTTGCCCCTCGCACCTTAAAGCTGTGCCCCCTAGTAATTGACTCTTCCACCCTGGGAAAAAAAGCTTCTGACTATCCACTCTGTCCATGCCCCTCATAATCTTGTAGACTTCTATCAGGTCGCCCCTCAACCTCCGTCGTTCCAGTGAGAACAAACCGAGTTTCTCCAACCTCTCCTCATAGCTAATGCCCTCCATACCAGGCAACATCCTGGTAAATCTTTTCTGTGCCCTCTCCAAAGCCTCCACATTCTTCTGGTAGTGTGGCGACCAGAACTGAACACTATATTCCAAGTGCGGCCTAACTAAGATTCTACAAAGCTGCAACGTGACTTGCCATGTGTGGATATAGGCCTAGTCTACTCAGTTTCTCCTTACAGGACAATCTCTTCCTCCCTGGAATCGGTCCAGTGAACCTTCGTTGCACTCCCTCTGAGCTAAGTATGTCCTTCCTTAGGTAAGATAACATGTGAATAAACACATGAATGGGGTCCAAATATACTCCAAATATATTTGGAGTCCAAATAAATGGAACAGCACGGAGGCAGTGGTTAGCACTGCTGCCTCACAGTGCTGGCGACCCAGGTTCAATTCACGTCACTGTCTGTTTGCAGTTTGCACATTTAACATTTTAATGTTTAAAGTTTATTTATTAGTGTCACAAGTAAGCTTTCATTGACACTGCAATGAAGTTACTGTGAAAATCCCCTAGTCGCCACACTCCGGCGCCTGTCCAGGTTACACTGAGGGAGAATTTAACACCTAACCAGCACGTCTTTCGGACTGTGGGAGGAAACCGGGGCACCCGGAGGAAACCCACGCGGACACGGGGAGAATGTGCAGACTCCGCACAGCCAGTGACCCAAGCCCGGGAATCGAACCCGGGTCCCTGGCACTCTCCCCGTGCCTGCGTGGGGTTTCCTCCGGCTACTCCGGTTTCCTCCCACAGTCCGAAAGATGTGCGGGTTAGGTTGATTGGCCATGATAAATTGACTCTTAGTGTCAGGGGGATTAGCTGGGTAAATGTGTGGGGTTACACAGGGGATAGGGCCTGGGTGGGATTGTGGGCGGTGCAGGCTCGATGGGCCGAATGGTCTCCTTCTGCACTGTCGGGGTTCTTTGATTCTATATACCGCCTAATCTATTCCAACCACAGATCCATTTTATTTGCGAAGAGAGTACCATTCGCAGGTTCTTCAGAAGTACAGATTCTACTATGTGTTCGGAAGGCGGTGCAGCATGTGGTCGATATTAAATTTAGTGTTTGCATCAATTGGCGTTCAGTGTCTGCTTTATACAAAACCGACTATTCAGAGTTACGGAACTGTGTACATTCACCCACTAAGGGATCAGCCGTCCACCCCCCCCCCACCCAATCCCCTCCCCGCCCCGGTCCAAGTACTTCATTGTGTTTTATCATTTTATCTTTGCAACCTATGTTAGCAAAGATAAACAGCCGTGTGTATCACCAAAGACGCAAGCAAGTATTTAGAACAACAGAATACAAGCTGCAGCGAGCTTCAGCCAGATCCATACTGTGAACAGCAACTAAAGAAAGCATAGCTGTTTGCATTAACAGCTGGCTGAACATTCATTCAGCAATCGGTTTGACTGAGATTAACACAGTGTGTGCAGGAAGATGGAAATTATTTTTCCCCTATCTAACGCGTCATGATCTGGCTGTGTCTGAAAGGGCAGTGGGAGCAGATTCGGTTGTAGCGTACAAAAGGGGATTGCACAGATAAGTTTTTAAGTTTATTTATTGGTGTCACAAGTAGGCTCACATTGACGCTGCAATGAAGTCACTGTGGGAATCCCCTAGTCGCCACACTCCTGTTCGGGTTACACTGAGGGAGAATTTAGCACCTAACCAGCACGTCTTTCAGACTGTGGGAGGAAACCGGAGCACTCGGAGGAAACCCACGCAGACACGGGGAGCATGTGCAGTCTCCGCACAGACAGTGACCCCCAAACCGGGAATCGAACCCGGGTCCCTGGCGCTGTGAAGCAGCATTGCTAACCACCACGCAAAGCATAGTTAATAGATTTCAGCTGTACACGCTTCACCTCACGCGGGGAGAACGTGCAAACTCCGCACAGACAGTGACCCCAAGCCGGGAATCGAACCCGGGTCCCTGGCGCTGTGAGGCAGCAGTGCTAACACACCGTGCTGCGCTAATCACCATGCTGGGGGAGGTGGAGTGGATTTGCAGGGCTGAGGGAAAGAGCAGGGAAGAGTCGGAATAATTTGGACAGTGCCTTCAAAGGGCCAGCACAGGCAAGATGGGCCATACGGCCTCCTCCTGGTGGGATCTGTAAGATTCTGTGAATGCTCCCCTCGCTTTTGCTTTTCACAATAGAAGGCGCTCAGTTAGAGCCCTGCGGAGTTCCTGTGTGAGCTATGTGCTGCTCTTCAGCTGTCTGCAGAGTGTACTTCTCATGGGACAGCTGCATCTAGATCGTATATCCCTCTACCATTGTGGGGATTAACCAAACATCTCAGATTTTAGACTCTAAGTATAGAAGCAGCCGCGTTCTCTTACGGCTCTTAAAAGCACAACCGTTGCGCTTTTCACATTATGTATCATGAGCGGCGATGACCTTTGACCGGAGGGGCTATTGGACGCCTTTCCAGATGCCAACTGATGCCAGTTCAGGCCAATTCCTTGTCGCAAACTGAAACGTGGAATAAATGTGGTACAATGGGGCCTCGTCCCCGCAGGAAAGGGAGGTCAGTTTCCCGCAAAACCTGTACGCTACGTGCTGTTGGGTGTTGCAACCCTGCAGAGGTCATTGACTGCAAGGAGCTGTTTCCAATGTGTTCTTCATTACCTTACCCCTTTCAGCCCTCAGGCTGCAGCAACAGGCCGACATTGACCTGCTTTTTTCGATCGGGATAGTTTATTCAGTGAGAGGTTAATAGGCAACTGACTGGCCCACCCCCTCCGCACAATCATCCTTCATTAAGTTTACGACATCTTGCATCAGGCAACAGGACGGACCGAGCGCTAATGAGGGGCTGGTTTCCAAAGCCCTTCCTCCTGGGTTGGAAGCGCATTATTTAATTTCGATCTGGACAACAGCTCTTTGTGCAAATTGAAGAGCGTTTGTGGTCGACATAATTGCAAGTCGGTCAGTCGTAGAATGTGCAGTTTCCTTTGTTCTGCGATGGTGGATAATCCACTCCCCTGTGTGTTGAGAGAGGTTGAAGAGGGGGGGGAGTGGTGGTGTGGGTTTGAGGGTGGGGGGGTGTGGAGTGGGGGGAGGGGGGGGAGTGGTGGTGTGGGTTTGAGGGTGGGGGGGTGTGTGGAATGGGGGGGGGTAGGTTTCTTGAGGAGCACAAGGGCACGAAGCCTGTGAAGGGAAGAAGGTGGAATCTCAGGCAAGGACATCACCATTTGGAGAGGAGAGACATTGTGGAACTTAGAAACATAAAAGATAGGGAGATTTATTAGACTGGTACCAAGGGTGAGAGACGTCAGTTACGTTGGAAAGACTGGAGGTGCTGATTTTGTTCTCCTTGGAGGAGAGAAGGTTAAGGGCAGATGGAGATGTGATAGAGGTGTTCAAGTTTCAGAGTGTTTCAAAACACAGAAACGTAGAAGATAGGGGCAGGAGGAGGCCATTCGGCCCTTCGAACCTGCTCCACCATTCATCACAATCATGGCTGATCGTCCAACTCAATAGCCTAATCCTGCTTTCTCCCCATAACCTTTGATCCCATTCGCCCCAAGTGCTATATCCAGCCGCATCTTGAATACATTCAATGTTTTGGCATCAACTACTTCCTGTGGTAATGAATTCCATAGGCTCTTTGGGTGAAGAAATGTTAGTGTGAAGTGTCAAATCACAGGGAGTGGTTGAAGTGAATAGTGTGGATGTAGTTAAGGGGAAACTGGACAAACATGGGAGGGAGAAGGGAATAGATTTAGATGAGGAAAGATAGGAAAGAGGCTGTTCGAGCCTAAATGGTCTACCCCGAATCCTCAGACTGTGACCCCTGGTTCTGGACTCCCCCACCATCGGGAACATCCTCCCTGCATCTACCCTGTCTAGTCCTGTTAGAATTTTATAAGTCTCTATGAGAATCCCCCCCCTCATTGGTCTAAACTCCAGTGAAAACAATCCTAACCCAGTCAATCTCTCCTCATACATCAGTCCCGCCATCCCCGGAATCAGCCTGGTAAACCTTCGCTGCACTCCCTCGAGAGCAAGAACATCCTTCCTCAGAAAAGGAGACCAAACCTGCACACAATACTCTAGGTGTGGCCTCACCAAGGCCCTGTATAATTGTAACAACACATCCCTGCTCCTGTAGTCAAAACCTTTCACAAACAGTGAGTGAATTATGAGCTCAAAACAGAGATACATTAAGTAATCAAAAAAAGCTTTTATATCCAGGAGACTAGATTACTAGATCGGGTGGCACAGTGGTTAGCACTGCTGCCTCACAGCACCAGGGACCCGGGTTCGATTCCCGGCTTGGGTCACTGTCTGTGCGGAGTCTGCACATTCTCCCCGTGTCTGAGTGGGTTTCCTCCAGGTGCTCTGGTTTCCTTCCACAGTCCAAAGATGCGCAGGTTAGGTGGATTGGCCGTGCTAAATTGCCCCTTAGTGTCCAAAGATGTGCAGGTTAGGTGGATTGGCCATGCTAAATTGCCCCTTAGTGTACAAAGATGCGCAGGTTAGGGGGATTGGCCGTGCTAAATTGCCCCTTAGTGTACAAAGATGTGCAGGTTAGGTGGATTGGCCGTGCTAAATTGCCCCTTAGTGTCCAAAGATGTGCGGGTTAGGTGGATTGGCCATGGTAAATTGCTCCTTAGTGTCCAAAGATGTGCAGGTTAGGTGGATTGGCTATGCTAAATTGCCCCTTAGTGTCCAAAGATGTGCGGGTTAGGTGGATTGGCCATGGTAAATTGCTCCTTAGTGTCCAAAGATGTGCAGGTTAGGTGGATTGGCTATGCTAAATTGCCCCTTAGTGTCCAAAGATGTGCGGGTTAGGTGGATTGGCCATGGTAAATTGCTCCTTAGTGTCCAAAGATGTGCAGGTTAGGTGGATTGGCCATGGTAAATTGCTCCTTAGTCGCAGGGGGATTAGCAGGGTAAATACATGGGGTTACGGGAATAGGGCCTGGGTGGGATTGTGTGCAGACTCGATGGGCCAAATGGCCTCCTTCTGCACTGTAGGATTCTATGGATTCAATGATTACAAGCAGGTGGAGATAATGCTTCAGCTATCCTCCTTCATTGGCAGTCCCCTACGATCGGGGATGACTTGTTACTGCTCCAGTTTGATGGGTTCTGAGGTGTTTGATCAGTCCAGTGCACTATCTGTGGACTCTGCCACACGCGGGGCTTGAAGGGTTGAGTAGTTGGGCTGTTCGGAGGTTTCACCTTCCGGTGTCCCGGTTCTACAGATTCCTGACCAAGGGTGGGATTTTCACTCTGATGGAATCTTCTGGTCCCACCGACAGCGGGACCCCCCCCCGCCGCTGCGAGTTTCACGGCAGCGAGGGGTGCGTGCAATCCCGTTAATAACAAGGGGACTGGAAAATTCTGCCGCTACCCAACACACCCCCCCACCCTCCCTCTCCCCTCCCTCCTCTCCCCCTTCCCTCCCCCCTCCTACTGCCGCGGAACAGCGGAACATCCCACCCAGAGTCTTTCACTGTGTTCACGGCCTTGCGGAATGAGCTTTGGGGGGGTCTCACAAGCCAGGGTCTCCGGTGAGTTGGCGGGAATGTTTGACCTCTTCAGGGACACTTGGGGGACGTCCCGAAAATGTTTCCTCCTGGTCGTCTCTGTTAGAATGTAACCAGTGGCAACTTTGTATTGGATGTAATGTGACCAATGAGAACAAGATGTAAGGGTCAGCTGACCCAGTAAAACATGGAACCAATCACAGAGTGATGTAATAGTCAGCTGACCAGCTGACTCACGATAAATAAGGAACTATGTAGAATTGTGGGAAGCTTGGAGTGGTCCAGGGTGAGGCCCCAAGTTTGGAGTAATGATGTTTCTTTATTAAACCCTTTCTTTGATTTATAGGTTGGAGCAAGTTTTGTTGTTGTTTCATTAACTTCATTTTGAAGAGTTCTTTCTGAAGAAACAGTCTCTTGCCATGACCAAATTCTGAGTAGAAGAGTTGCTTCGGGGAGCTTGGTGTCAGGCTTACGAACACCAAGTCCCGCCCAGTGGAGATGGTTTGGAGTGATTGGCACCTCAGTGATGGGCATGTGAGAGGGCACTGCTGTTGGTCCACTGTTCGTGCCACCGGATTTGGAGGATCCTGCAAGGGCACTGCTAGTGGGACCTCTCCCATCCTTAGAGTGTCTGCTGTAGGTTGTCCAGTCTCTGAACATGTAGGAACTTGGGGAATCATTGCTTCCCCATAAACTGTGACCACAGCCTCAGATACTCTCCCCTTCAGTCGGCTGAAGGCTGAGTTAACACATTGGAGGTGATAGATGATGAATTTCAGCATTCCAAAGCCCTGGTTAGACCACACCTGGAGTATTCTCCACGTGTCTGCGTGGGTTTCCTCCGGGTGCTCCGGTTTCCTCCCACAGTCCAAAGATGTGCAGGTTAGGTTGATTGGCCATGCTAAATTGCCCTTAGTGTCCAAAAATATGCGGGTTAGGTTGATTGGTCATGCTAAACTGACCCTAGTGTCAGGGGGATTATCGGGTAAATATGTGGGGTTACGGGGATAGGGCCTGGGTGGAATTGTTGTCAGTGCAGGCTCGGTGGGCCGAATGGCCTCCTTCTGCACTGGAGGGATTCTATGATTCTATGATACTCTGAGTCGTAATAAAGTAATAAATTTTCTGGCTTAATGTCTCTATTAATCACCTTCTTTGAATGACAGTATACTGTCAGTCAGCTCAGACATATACACAGCACTTTGCCCATCGCCACACCTTAGGGAGAATATATTGGAAGGAGTGCAGACAGATAACTGGACACCATGGATAGAATGGATCAGAAGGCCATATTCCCCTTGGTTCAGAAGTCCATAATTGGGGGGGGCGGGGGGACATTTATGGAGAGAGGTAGGCAGCTTGGAGGGAATCCGTGGGGAAATAATTATACCCAGAGTGTGTTGGAGGTCTGGAACTGGCTACCTGAAAGGTAACCCCACATATTTACCCTACTAATCCCCCTGACACTAGGGTCAGTTTAGCATAGCCAATCAGCATAACCCGCATATTTTTGGACACTAAGGGCAATTTAGCATGGCCAATCAACCTAACCTGCACATCTTTGGACTGTGGGAGGAAACCGGGGCACTCGGAGGAAACCCACGCAGACACGGGGAGAATACTCCAGGTGTGGTCTGACCAGGGCAACATTTTAAAAGTACATGGATATATACTAGAAGTGCCCTAACCCACAAGGCGATGGCAGCCTCCCATCCATTGACTCTGTCTACACTTCCCGCTGTCTTGAAAAACAGCCAGCATAATTAAGGACCCCCATACACCCCGGACATTCTCTCTTCCACCTTCTTCCTTCGGAAAAAAGATACAAAAGTCTGAGGTCACGTATCAATCGACTTAAGAACAGCTTCTTCCCTGCTGCTGTCAGACTTTTGAATCGACCTACCTCGCACGAAGTTGATCTTTCTCTACAGCCTAACTATAACTGTAATACGACATTCTGCACTCCCTCCTTTCCTTCTCTATGAATGGTATGCTTTGTCTGTATAGCGCGCAAGAAACAATACTTTTCACTGTATCCCAATACATGTGACAGTAATAAATCAAACAATACTTTTCACTGTGTCCCAATACATGTGACAGTAATAAATCAAACAATACTTTTCACTGTATCCCAGTACATGTGACAATAATAAATCAAATAATACTTTTCACTATATCCCAATACATGTGACAATAATAACTCAAACAATACTTTTCACTATATCCCAATACATGTGACAATAATAACTCAAACAATACTTTTCACTGTATCCCAGTACATGTGACAATAATAACTCAAACAATACTTTTCACTGTATCCCAGTACATGTGACAATAATAAATCAAATAATACTTTTCACTGTATCCCAGTACATGTGACAATAATAAATCAAACCAACTGAATACAAAAATCAAATCAAGCAAGGTTTAGCTGGGTGGCTACTTGCTGGGCCAAATGTTCCATTCTGAAAATGTCTACGATTCATCAATTCTACGCTTTTTATGTCTCAAATATCTTCATTACGGAACATACGGATAAGGGCTTGTCCAGCCTGCACCAGACAACAGTGCCTTCTGCGTCACGGAACTCTCCAACCCACCCCAGGACCACTGTTGGCGGTTTGTGCTGAGCAGATAATACAAGGAGGGTGGTTGAGAGTCATGTTCCGATATTGTTGCTGGAACAATCCAGGAATGTCAGATTCCATGGGATACACGGCACAGAAACAGGCCATTCGGCCCAACAAATCCATGCTGGAATTTATGGTCCACTCAAACAGCCTCCTATCTTTCCTCATCCAAATCTATTCCCTTCTCCCCCCTTTGTTTGTCCAGTTTGCCCTCAAATACATCCACGCTATTCACTTCAACCACTCCCTGTGATTTAAAGTTAAAGTTTATTTATTTGTCACAAGTATTATTTATGTATTTATTATTTGTTTATTAGTCGCGGTGCTATTGTGAAATTCCTCTAGTCGCCACACTGCGGCGCCTGTTTGGGTCAACGCACCTAACTGGCCCACCTTTCAGACTGTGGGAGGAAACCGCAGTCCCCAGAGGAAACCCACGCAGACACGGAGAGAACATGCAAACTCTGCAAAGCCACGGACCCCCAAGCCAGGAATCGAACCCGGGTCCCTGGCGCTGTGAGGCAGCAGTGCTAACCACTGTGTCACCATGATTCAACACTTAACACTCACATTTCTCACCCAAAGAGTGGTGAGCCTGTGGAATTCATTAGCACAGGAAGTAGTTGATGCCAAAAACATTGAATGTATTCAAGAGGCGGCTGGATATAGCACTTGGGGTGAATGGGATCAAAGGTTCTTGGGGGGGGAAAGCAGGATTAGGCTATTGAGTTGGATGATCAGCCATGATAGTAATGAATGGCGGAGCAGGCTCGAAGGGCCGAATGGCCTCCTCCCGCTCCTATCTTCCATGTTTCACCCCTAAGCCTCCTGCGCTCCAGGGAAAAAAGTCCCAGTCTCTCCAGCCTCTCCCTATAACTCAAACTCTTCACGTCAGATGTGAACTCCCGCCATCAGTCGTCGGAATCAGAGGCGATTTACTTCCATAATGTGCGGTTTCTGTTTATTTGCTATCCTCTGAAATCTGAACATCATATTCCTTGGAGTGCAGGGCTGGAGTCAAGAATGCTGAGTGCTAGCTGCCAGGACAGGGTAGGCTGTTTGCTCATGTGCTCTCCAGATGCTTGGCCCGGCCAGATGCTGTTGGTTTGTCAAATATTTGGGCTGCCTGCACATTCTTCAGAGGGAGAAGCTCTCCGTGGAAACTGCAATCCGAGCACTTTTCAGCCTCGTTTTTTTTAAATATCACTGCCGCCATCCATCTGAAGCAGAGCCTGGTCTATTGTTTTCTCTGCCAGGGTAACAGGCCTGACTTCGCAGCCTCTCGCCCAGCCTTGCCGACGTTATTTGCTCTCAGTCGATTAAGGAATGAAATGCGGGTTTCTCCGCCTCCTGTGTTTACTTAGCTCGCCTGTCCAAAGCAGAGAGAAAGATCTGACTTTTCTTTTACTCCCCCGCAGAGACAGTGTTCCCGACAGAGTGTTTCATAGAATCCCTACGGAGCGGAAGGAGGCCATTCGGCCCATCGAGTCCGCACCAGGGAGGCGATGGCCTCGTGGTGTTATCGCTCGACTATTAATCCAGAAACTCGGCTAATGTTCTGGGGGACCCGGGTTCGAATCCCGCCACGGCAGATGGTGGAATTTGAATTCAATAAAAAACATCTGGAATTAAGAATCTACTAATGACCGTGAAACCATTGTCGATTGTCGGAAAAACCCATCTGGTTTGCTTAGGGCAGCATGGTGGCACAGTGGTTAGCACTGCTGCGTCACGGTGCCAGGGACCCGGGTTCGATTCCCGGCTTGGGTCACTGTCTGTGCGGAGTTTGCATGTTCTCCCCGTGTCTGCGTGGGTTTCCTCTGGGGACTCCGGTTTCCTCCCACATTCTGAAAGACATGCTGGTTAGGTGCTAAATTCTCCCTTAGTGTAATCCGAACAGGAGTGTGGCGACTAGGGGAATTTCACAGTAACTTCACTGCAGTGTTAATGTAAGCCTTACTTGTGACTAATAAATAAACTTTAATGTCCTTTAGGGAAGGAAATCTGCCGTCCTTACCTGGTCTGGCCTACATGTGACTCCAGAGCCACAGCAATGTGGTTGACTCTCAACTGCCCTCCAAGGACAACTAGGGATGGGCAATAAATGCTGGCCCAGCCAGCGACGCCCATGTCCCACAATTTAATAAAATGAATTTTTAAAAATCCCACCCAGGCCCTATTCCTGTAACCCCACATATTCACCCTGATAACCCCCCTGATACTAGGGTCAATCCAGCATGGCCAATCAACCTAACCAGCACGTCTTCGGAGTGTGGGAGGAAACGGGAGCACCCGGAGGAAACCCACGCAGACACGGGGAGAATGTGCAGACTCCACACAGACAGTGACCCAAGCTGGGAATCGAACCCGGGTCCTTGGCGCTGTGAGGCAGCAGTGCTAACCACTGTGCCACCCGTGCCGCCTTCAAATTGGAAGGTGAAGGATTTTGCTGGTCCTAGGAGAGGGACAGGCACGGTAGCACAGTGGTTAGCACTGCTACTTCACAGCACCAGGGACCCGGTTTCGATTCCCGGCTCGGGTCACTGTCTGTGTGGAGTTTGCACATTCTCCTCGTGTCTGCGTGGGTTTCCTCCGAGTGCTCCGGTTTCCTCCCACACTCCAAAGATGTGCGGGTTAGGTTGGGATTGGCCATGCTAAAATTGCCCCTTAGTGTCCTGGGATGCGTAGGTTAGAGGGATTAGTGGGTAAATATGTAGGGATATGGGAATAGGACCTGGGTGGGATTGTGGTCGGTGCAGACTCGATGGGCCGAATGGCCTCTTTCTGTGCTTGTAGGGTTTCTAAGATTTAAAGGGCACCCACTGTTTGCAGGGGCTCCATCAAAGAAACAAACAAATGGGTACATGTTGGGGGCGATAGTGGTATTGTCCCCGATAATGCAGAGGCTCAGGCTAATGTTCTGGGGGACACAGGTTCAAATCCTACCACGGCGGCTGGTAGAATTTAAATTCAATGAATTGCTTCAGTGATGGTGACCGTGACAAAGTGAGGTGGACACTGGGACAGTGAGTAAACGTAAGGAGGAGTTAAACAGATTTTTAATTGGTGAAAGGGAGAAGGCAGGAAAAGGGGGATGAGGAGCATATCAGCCATGATTGAATGGCGGAGCAGACTCGATAGGCCTAATTCTGCTCCTATATCGCATGAACTTATGAACAATGATCATTGATTGTTGTCAAAAGACCCATCTGGTTCACTAATGTCCTTTCGTGAAGGAAATCTGCCCTCTTTACCCGGTCTGGCCTACATGTGCCTCCAGAGCCACAGCAATGTGCTTGACTTTTAATTGCCCTCCGAAAATGCTCCAGCAATCCACTCAGTTCAAAGGCAGTTAGAAACGGGCAACAAATGCTGGCCTTGCCGTGAATGAGTTTCTCTACTGCCGTGCTGCCTCAGGGTGAAAGGTCGAGAGTACTCAGAGGGACAGTCCTGGTGAGGGTCCCATCGCCCTGTCCACTTAGCCGTCATCCAGTTCTGAAAGATTCCTGCACCAGGGCAGGGCATGTACCTTCCATCCAGTCCAGTGAAACTCCCTTGGCGTTGCGGTACAAGGAAAAGAGTAACTGATAAAGTCTCCTCAGATTGAGTTGGCTTCAGTCACTTTAAGTTAGCCAACTCAGTCCTAAACGACACCAAACACACTGTGTGAGCGAGAGGCCAGAATGTCAACACAGGAAGTGCCAAGAGGCCAACGCACAAGGGAGCGTCTAACAAAACAGAAAATCACCAAGGTAAACAAATGGAGGGAGGTGATAATGGGAGTGAGTTCTTCTTATTCTTTTCCTTTATACTCCCTTTGTACTTGGAAAATTTCTCCTTAACTATGGACTCTTCTCCCTCCCATCCCCACTTGCATTTATTTAGCACCTTTACCGGACTACAACCTCCCAACACTCTTCCTGGGACTGATTCCCAAACTAACCTTGATACCGAGCCGTAGTAGGAGGGATCAGGCTAGCTGACCCAGAAGGCTAGCTTTGAAGGAATGTCATCGATTTGGAAGGTGCCGTCGAAGGAACCTTGGTGGGTTCCTGCAGTACTTCTTACAGACGGTCCACGCTGCTGCCACTGTGCGCCATGGTAGAGGGAGTGAATGTCTAAGGAGGTGGATAGGGTGCCAATCAGGCAAGGCTGCTTTTCCTTGGATGGTATTGAGCTCCTTGAGTGTTGTTGGAGCTGCACCCATCCAGGCGAGTGGAGAGTATTCTATCACACTCCTGACTTGTGCCTTGTAGATGATGGACAGGCTTTGAGGAGTCAGGAGGTGAGTTACTTGCCATAGAATTCCTAGCATCTGACCATTTATATAGCTGGTCCAGCTCTGTTTCTAGCCAATAGTAACTCCAGGATATTGATGGTGGGGTATTCAGTGATGATAATGCTATCGAATGTCCAAGGGACAAGAATTAGTCTTGTCAGAGATGACCCTTGTCTGGCACTAATGTGGCATGGATGTTACTGGGCATTGTCTGAATGGCCTGTTTCTGTGTTGTTCGCACGATGGAATTCAATGTTAAAAATGCAAACTGGTTCCCTAGGGAGGGAAACCTGCCATCCTTACCTGGTCTGACCCATACCAACATGGCTGACTTAACTGCCCCCTGGAGAAGGCCAGCCGTTTTATCGCTAACTTTTCAGGGCAATTGAAATGGGCACAAAATGCTGGCTTTACCAGTGGCGCTCACATAAGGGAAATTCATTTACATGGGGAAGGGCGTCACGGTGGCACAGTGGGTTAGCACTGCTGCCCCACAGTGCCAGGGACCTGAGTTCCATTCCCACTTGGGTCACTGTCTGTGTGGAGTTTGCACATTCTCCCCGTGTCTGCGTGGGTTTCCTCCATGTACTCTGGTTTCCTCCCACAGTCCAAAGATGTGGGGATTAGGGGGATTGGTCATGCTAAATTGTCCCTTAGTGTTCTGGGATGTGTAGGTTAGAGGGATTAGTGGGGTAAGTGTGTGGGGATAGGGCTTGGGGTGGGATTGTGGTCGGTGCAGACTCGATGGGCCGAATGGCCTCTTTCTGCACTGTAAGGATTTCGATGATTCTATGAAGGTCAAGCTACAGGAAGGAAGAGAAAGATGACAGAGGCAAAAAAAGAGAAAACTGGATGTTTGTTGACTGTTATGAAATTGGAGATAATTGATGATAAGACCAATGTCATGTGGTGTCTGGGACTGCACTTGGCTCTCTGCAGCCCAGTGTTATTGTGTCTAATAGCCCAATGTCTATTGAGTCTGTTATTAAGAGGCTGCAACAAAGAGACAAGACTAGGTTGTGAAATGTGGGTGAGAGGGTATGGGTTTCAGTTCCATTGCGGACAGTAAAACTGAAAACCCATGACGTTTGCAACACATTAACGGAGAAGTGGACAGACCAGAGGAAGGCCCTTGCCCTTCTGCCGCCCCTGCCACGACTTCAGGATGTCCCAAAGCACTTTGCAATCAACGAGGTGCCATTGTAAAGGGGGAAACACAGCAGCCGGTATGCCCTCAGCAAGATTCCGCAAACAGTGTAGATAGGCTGGAAAATTGGGTGGGGATCCTGGATTCAGGATTCAATCCTGGACTGGGGAGCGGCGCGGGCTTGGAGGGCCGAAGGGCCTGTTCCTGTGCTGTATTGTTCTTTGTTCTTTGTTCTTTGTCAGTGGCCAGATAAACTGTTCTGGTAAAGTTGCAGCATAAATACTGATCAGGATGCTCTTCTTCGACTGGGAATGTTTTACATCCACCTGAGAAAGCAGATGGGGCCTCAGTTTAACATCTACCCCAAAAGATGACACCTCTGGCAGTGCAACAGAGACGCCTTAGTCGCCGGATCTACCTCCCAGCTCCTGATAAAATACTTACCATTGGTGTCCATTTTGTCTGCTCCTGGCTCTCTTTGATTTTGATTCGATTTATTATTGTCACACAGAAACATAGAAGATAGTATCAGGAGGAGGCCATTCAGCCCTTCGAGCCTGCTCCGTCATTCATCACCATCATGGCTGATCATCCAACTCAGTAGCCTAATCCTGCTTTCTCCCCATAACCTTTGATCCCATTCGCCCCAAGTGCTATATCCAGCCGCCTCTTGAATACATTCATTGTTTTTGGCATCAACTACTTCCTGTGGTAATGAATTCCACAGGCTCACCACTCTCTGGGTGAAGAAATGTCTCCTCATCTCCGTCCTAAATGGTCTACCCCAAATCCTCAGACTGTGACCCCTGGTTCTGGACTCCCCCCACCATCGGGAACATCCTCCCTGCATCTACCCTGTCCAGTCCTGTTAGAATTTTATAAGTCTCTATGAACTCCCCCCTCATTCGTCTGAACTCCAGCGAAAACAATCCTAACCTCGTCAATCTCTCCTCATACATCAGTCCTGCCATCCCCGGAATGTCTCCTCACCTCTGTCCCAAATGGTTTACCCTGAATCCTCAGACTGTATTAGTATACAGTGAAAAGTATTGTTTCTTGCGCACTATACAGACAAAGCATACCCTTTACAGAGAAGGAAATGAGTGCAGAATGTAGTGTTACAGTCATAGCTAGGGTGTAGAGAAAGATCAACTTAGTGCGAGGTAGGTCCATTCAAAAGTCTGATGGCAGCAGGGAAGAAGCTGTTCTTGAGTCAGTTGATACGTGACCTCAGACTTTTGTATCTTTTTCCCGACGGAAGAAGGTGGAAGAGAGAATGTCCGGGGTGTGTGGGGGTCCTTAATTATGCTGGCTGTTTTTCCGAGGCAGCGGGAAATGTAGACAGAATCAATGGATGGGAGGCTGGTTTGCGTGATGGACTGGGCTACATTCACGACCCTTTGTACTTCTTGCGGTCTTGGGCAGAGCAGGAGCCATACCAAGCTGTGATACAACCAGAAAGAATGCTTTCTATGGTGCATCTGTAAAAGTAAGTGAGAGTTGTAGCTGACATGCTAAATTTCCTTAGTCTTCTGAGAAAGTAGAGGCGTTGGTGGGGCTTTCTTAACTATAGTGTCGGTGTGGGGGAACCGGGACAGGTTGTTGGTGATCTGGATACCTAAAAACGTGAAGCTCTCGACCATTTCTACTTCATCCCGCAGCTTCTTCGGATCTCCCGCGTGATCTCACAGAAACACCAAGCTAGGGTCATCGATTGTTTCTGTGTAACTTATTCTCCCTAACTCCTGCTATCTCGCTCACAAAACAGAGACTGGGGGGTGGGGGTGGGTAATCTTCCCGTCCCGACAGCCGCGGGAATCGTAGCGGAGCGGGGGGGAGGGGGGCAGATCATGCAAAGGTCCGTTGACCCCCGGGCGTGATTTTCCAGTTTTGGGGTGAGCGCGACCGTAAAATCTCTCCCTCGGTGTTTGTGGAGGAGTTCAGTTGTTCCTGGCTGAAGCACCAACACAGGATTAGATGGTGAGAAAATGGATCCAAAAATGTGCTAAATGTAAAACATGGCGAAAGATGACTGATTTGGGACCTTTGTTTAATTTTGTTGCGTGGTATTTCTGTTGAGATGTGCTTCAGATGATCACAGAATCACAGAATACTACAGTGCAGAAGAGGCCCTTCGGCCCACCGACGCATGAGAGGCCCTGACCTGCCCACCTAATCCCACTTGCCAGCACTTGGCCCGTAGCCTTGAATGTTATGATGTGCCAAGTACTCATCCAGGTACTTTTTAAAGGATGTGAGGGATCCCGCCTCCACCCCCCTCCCAGGCAGCGCATTCCAGACCCTCACCACCCTCTGGGTAAAAAAGTTTTTCCTCAAATCCCCCCTAAACCTCCCACCCCTCACTTTTAACTTGTGTCTCCTCGTAACTGACCCTTCAACTCAGAGGAACAGCTGCTCCCCATCCACTCTGTCCATGCCCCTCATAATCGTGTACACCTCGATCAAGTCGCCCCTCAGTCTTCTCTGCTCCAGAGAGAACAACCCAAGCCTATCCAACCTCTCTTCATAACTTAAATGTTCCGGCCCAGGCAGCATCCTGGTGAATCTCCTCTGCACCCCCTCCAGTACAATCACATCCTTCCTATAATGTGGCGACCAGAACTGCACACAGTGCTCCAGCTGTGGCTTCACCACAGTTCTATACAACTCCAACATGACCTCTCTGCTTTTGTAATCTATACCCCGATTGATAAAGGCATGCGTCCCATATGCCTTTTTCACCACCCTATTAACCTGCCTTTCCACCTTCAGAGATCTATGGACAAATACGCCAAGGTCCCTTTGTTCTTTGGAACTTCCCAGTGTCAGACCTTTCATAGTATACTTCCTTGTTAAATTACCCCTTCCAAAGTCTCTCACCCCTCACTTTTCAGGGTTAAATTCCATCTGCCACTTATCCGCCCATTTGACCATCTCGTCTATATCTTCCTGTAACCCAAGACACTCAACCTCAGTGTTAACCACCCGGCCAGTCTTTGATTAGTTGAGCGATTCAGGGTTGTAACTAATGTCTTATGAAATCTAGTCTAAACTATGCACCTGTACAAAGCCACGCCCTTTTACTTGGAGGGTGTAAAACACACCGCTTATACAGTGTATGAATTCCAATGCCAGTGCAATGCCAGGTACATAGGCTGCACTTCCCAACAACTGATTCAATCAGCCTGTGCTCGCAAAACTCGGAAAATAACCGGCGGGATTTTCGGCCTCGCTCGCCCCGAAACCGGAAAAGGTCAACAGACCTTTCCCTGGCCCCCCCCTCGCTTCGCTTCGATTCCCGTGGCAGGCGGGATGGCAACATTAGACGTGATTCCACGATTGGAGAATACTTGCCAGACAATCCCAAATGTGCTGAGAATTACACGAACGACCTGCTTAAGATTATCAGTCAGACTCTCGCTGCGGTTCACGTACACTTTCTAGAATATATAGGCAAGATCTGTCCTCTGCAAACAAAAGGAACATGTCCAGGCATTGTACATTTTTGAATTAAACAAAAGCATGGGGACATTATTTCCCTGATGCATTCTCCATGGTAACGCCTTGAGCAATCACAAAAACTCAGTTTGCAGGTGCAGCAGATGATCAAGAAGGCAAATGGAATGTTGGCCTTTATCGCGAGGGGGATGGAGTATAAAAGCAGGGAGGTCTTGCTGCAAGTGTACAGGGTACTGGTGAGGCCGCAACTAGAGTACTGTGTACAATTTTGGTCCCCTTATTTAAGAAAGGATATATTAGCTTTGGAGGGGGTACAGAGAAGGTTCAACAGGTTGATTTCGGAGGTGAGGGGGTTCGCTTATGAGGAGAGATTGAGTAGACTGGGCCTGTACTCATTGGAGTTTAGAAGGTTGAGGGGAGATCTTAGAGAGACATATAAGATAATGAAGGGGCTAGACAGGGTAGAAGCAGCGAGGTTATTTCCACTTACAATGGAAATAAGAACTAGGGGGCATAGCCTCAAAATACGGGGGAGTCAATTTAGAACCATAGAACCATAGAAAATTACAGCTCAGAAACAGGCCTTTTGGCCCTCCTTGTCTGTGCCGAACCATTTTATGCCTAGTCCCACTGACCTGCACTTGGACCATATCCCTCCACACCCCTCTCGTCCATGAACCCATCCAAGTTTTTCTTAAGTGTTAAAAGTGCTCCAGCTGTGGCATTTACCACTTTATCCGGCAGCTCATTCCACACTCCCACCACTCTCTGCGTGAAGAAGCCCCCCCTAATATTCCCTTTAAACTTTTCTCCTTTCACCCTTAAGCCATGCCCTCTGGTTTTTTTCTCCCCTAGCCTCAGCGGAAAAAGCCTGCTTGCATTCACTCTATCTATACCCATCAAAATCTTATACACCTCTATCAAATCTCCCCTCAATCTTCTACGCTCCAGGGAATAAAGTCCCAACCTATTCAATCTCTCTCTGTAACTCAGCTTCTCAAGTCCCGGCAACATCCTTGTGAACCTTCTCTGCACTCTTTCAATCTTATTTACATCCTTCCTGTAACTAGGTGACCAAAACTGTACACAATACTCCAAATTCGGCCTCACCAATGCCTTATATAACCTTACCATAACACTCCAACTTTTATACTCGATACTCCGATTTATAAAGGCCAATGTACCAAAGGCACTCTTTACGACCCCATCCACCTGTGACGTCACTTTTAGGGAATTCTGTACCTGTATTCCCAGATCCCTCTGTTCAACTGCACTCTTCAGAGTCCTACCATTTACCCTGTACGTTCTTCTTTGGTTTGTCCTTCCAAAGTGCAATATCTCACACTTGTCTGCGTTAAATTCCATTTGCCATTTAGAACAGAGTTGAGGAGGAACTTCTTCTCCCAGAGAGTAGTGAATCTTTGGAATTCTCTGCCCAATGAAGCAGTAGAGGCTACCTCATTAAATGTGTTTAAGTCACAGATAGATAGATTTTTAAGCATTAAGGGAATTAAGGGTTATGGGGAGTGGGCGGGTAAGTGGAACTGAACCCACTATCAGATCAGCCATGATCTTATTGAATGGCGGAGCAGGCTTGAGGGGCTAGATGGCCTACTCCTGCTCCTATTTCTTATGTTCCAACCCTTTCCTCATGCAGTATTTTTGTTGATCCCTTTGAAATTTGGCATTCTTGCATCTGTCCTGATAAGGGATGGATAATCAGCCTCAACAGCATGTCTCTTTTTCAGCAAGACCTATTTAGTGTTGTTATCACTGTGGAAAGGACAGTCGTGTGGAGCCAGACCAGCGAAAGATTCACTGCACTCCTGAGTGACACAAAGTGCCAATTCACTAACAAATACTCAGGCTTAAAGCTTTTGTACGGTGGATCTGGTCGTAATTTCATAGTTTGGGAAAAAGCAGATTTACCGAGCAATGATGGACGTTATTTTCCTTATGTCTCGACAGCATGTGGGGAAACTCTTCAAGACTCCATGGGAAACTTCTCTTCCCCCGGCTTCCCAAATGGCTATTCATCATTCACACACTGTGTGTGGAGGATTTCTGTCACTCCTGGAGAGAAGGTACGAGTTTTCAACCCTTGTTTTGTTGAACAATGTCCATCCCCAAAAACAACCGGCAACGGGAACCACAAAATCCATTCACAAATCCCAGAATCCATTCACAAACCCCCAGAATCCATTCACAAACCCCCAGAATCCATTCACAAACCCCACATTCCATTCACAAACCCCAGTATCCATTCACAAACCCCCAGAATCCATTCACAAACCCCAGAATCCATTCACAAACCCCCAGAATCCATTCACAAACCCCAGAATCCATTCACAAACCCAAAGGCCATTCACAAACCCCAGAATCCATTCACAAACCCCCAGAATCCATTCACAAACCCCAGAATCAATTCACAAACCCCAGAATCCATTCACAAACCCCAGAATCCATCCACAAACCCAAAGGCCATTCGCAAACCCCAGAATCCATCCACAAACCCAAAGGCCATTCACAAACCCCAGAATCCATCCACAAACCCAAAGGCCATTCACAAACTCCGGAATCCATCCACAAACCCAAAGGCCATCCACAAACCCCAAAGTCCATTCACAAACCCAAAGGCCATCCACAAACCCAAAGTCCATTCACAAATCCGAAAGTCCATTCACAAACCCGAGAATCCATCCACAAATCCTAAAGTCCACTCACAAACCCCAAAGTCCATTCACAAACCCAAAGGCCATCCACAAACCCAAAGTCCATTCACAAATCCGAAAGTCCATTCACAAACCCGAGAATCCATCCACAAATCCTAAAGTCCACTCACAAACCCAAAGTCCATTCACAAACCCAAAGGCCATTCACAAACCCCAGAATCCATCCACAAATCCTAAAGTCCACTCACAAACCCAAAGTCCATTCACAAACCCAAAGGCCATTCACAAACCCCAGAATCCATCCACAAATCCTAAAGTCCACTCACAAACCCAAAGTCCATTCACAAACCCAAAGTCCATTCACAAACCCGAGAATCCATCCACAAATCCTAAAGTCCACTCACAAACCCAAAGTCCATTCACAAACCCAAAGGCCATTCACAAACCCCAGAATCCATCCACAAATCCTAAAGTCCACTCACAAATCCCAAATTCTATTCACAAACCCCCAAAGTCCATTCACAAAGGACAAAGAGCAATACAGCTCAGGAACAGGCCCTTCGGTCCACCAAGCCTGCCTGCCCCAATACACGGTTTCTATCCCCCTGTTAGCCTCCGTTCATGTGTCTATCAGCATATGCCTTGAACATTGTTAATGTATCTGCTTCCGCCACTCCTCTGGCAGCGCATTCCAGGCACCCACCACCCTCTGTGTCAAAAACCTTCTTCACCCGTCTCCCCTAAACTTTCCCCTCTCTCACCTTGAACCTGTGCCCCCTTGTAATTGACACTTCCACCCTGGGGAAAAAGCCTCTGACTATCCACCCTGTCTGTGCCTCTCATCATTTTGTAGACCCTCTATCAGGTTTCCCCTCAGCCTCCATCTTTCCAGTGAAAACAATCCCAGTTTATCCAACCTCTCCTCATAGCTAAAACCCTCCAGACCATAGACACCGATCATGTTGCACTCATGAGATGTTTCAGTGCAGTTACACACAGTTAGCGTTAGGCTCACAATCCGAGGGGTTTCACATGATTACCAGCCCTTTGGTGTACATTGGCTGAAAGGCTTTATATAGTGGCCTTTCCCCATTGTACCATAATGGCCTTTTCCCATTGTACCATAATGGCCTTTCCCCATTGTACCATAATGGCCTTTCCCCATTGTACCATAAGTTTCCAACACGGTGATTCAAGTACAAGTTGCATCAATGTATACCAGGCAAGGTGTGCAACGCTACCATAGGCATGGCACTTTTAGTAGACTGGTTTATAGAATTCAAAAAGATTTATGTGCTAATGTATTTTTACACATCCAAGATAAAATAACTGGGGTGCTTTTATTTTAATTGCAAATAGAATATCTGATTGTTGCCCCTGAAAGTTGACTTAAATATACTGTCAATTATATGCATATAATTATATGCATATAATTGACAGTATATAATTGAGTCAATTATTTGCAGACTCTTAGTACAGTAGAGGATCAGAAGGACCTTGGGGTCCGGGTCCATAGGACTCTTAAATCGGCCTCGCAGGTGGAGGAGGTGGTTAAGAAGGCGTATGGTGTGCTGGCCTTTATCAATCGAGGGATTGAGTTTCGGAGTCCGGGGATAATGATGCAGCTATATAAGACCCTCGTCAGACCCCACCTGGAGTACTGTGCTCAGTTCTGGTCGCCTCATTACAGAAAGGATGTGGAAGCCATAGAAAGGGTGCAGAGGAGATTTACAAGGATGTTGCCTGGATTGGGTGGCATGCCTTATGAGGATAGGTTGAGGGAGCTCGGTCTTTTCTCCTTGGAGAGACGAAGGATGAGAGGTGACCTGATAGAGGTTTACAAGATGTTGAGAGGTATAGATCGGGTGGATTCTCAGAGGCTTTTTCCCAGGGCTGAAATGGTTGCTACAAGAGGACACAGGTTTAAGGTGCTGGAGAATAGGTACAGAGGAGATGTCAGGGGTAAGTTTTTCACTCAGAGGGTGGTGGGTGAGTGGAATCGGCTGCCGTCAGTGGTGGTGGAGGAAAACTCGATAGGGTCTTTTAAGAGACTTCTGGATGAGTACATGGGACTTAATAGGATTGAGGTTATAGGTAAGCCTGTATATAAGCCTAGGTAGGTAGGGACACGACCGGCGCAACTTGTGGGCCGAAGGGCCTGTTTGTGCTGTAGTTTTTCTATGTTCTATAATTTATTTGCCCATAAATTAACCAGATGAGTCCATTTTAGAAGGAGCGCCAGGCTGTACAGTACATTTCAGAAAATGTTTTTCAATTAATAGACTAATTGTAATCGTTAGTATAACTACTTGAATGTAAATGGGAATATCCTCTCCAAAGCATCCACGTCTTTCTGGTGGCGACCAGAATTGCGCGCATTTTTCCAAATAAAACTAAAGTTTTGTACAGCTGTAACATAACTTGCCAACTTTTATACTCGATGCCCCAGCCGATGAAGACAAGCATGCTGTATGCCTTCTTGATCACCTTATCCACCTGTGTTGCCACTTTCAGTGAATTGCGGACATGTAGGCCCAGATCCCTCTGTATGTTAATGTTCCGAAGGGTTCTGCCAATTCGCACCTGAATTTGATCTTCCAAAATGTATCACCTCGCATGTGTATGGATTAAACTCCATCTGCCATTTCTCTGCCCAAGTCTGCAATCTATCTATATCCTGCTGTATCCCCACTTGTCACTATCTGCAACCCTGCCAAATTTTGTGTCATTCACAAACTTACTAATCAGACCCCCTACGTTTTCTTCCAGATCATTTATATGTATTACAAACGACCAAAGTCCAACACTGATCCCTGGGGAACACCCACTAGTTACTGATCTCCATTCTGAAAAACACCTTTCCATTGCTACTCTCTGTCTTCTCTAACCAAACCAGTTCTGTATCCATCGAGCCAGTACATTTTGTACCAGCCCTGCCAGGAGGGACCTTGTCAAATGCCTTACTAAAGTCCATGTAGACAACATCGACTGCCTTTCCCTCATCAATCGTTCTTGTCGCCACCTCAAAAAACTCAATCAAGTTGGTGAGACATGACCTTCCCCATCCAAAACCACGCTGCCTGTCACTGGTAAGTCCATTCACCTCCAAATGCAAATAAATCCTATCTCTCAGAATCTTCTCCAACAGCTTCCCCACCGCTGACAAACCCCTACATCCATTCACAAACCCCACATCCATTCATAAACCCCAACGTCCATTCACAAACCCCCAATGTCCATTCACAAACCCCAAACCTCGTTCACAAATCCCAAATTCCATCCACGAACCCCAATGTCTACTCCAAACCCCAAAACCATTCAGAAACCTTCAAACCATCAGTGTGTCCAAATCGCAATCACGAAACC
Source organism: Mustelus asterias (assembly GCF_964213995.1). Lineage (NCBI taxonomy): Eukaryota > Metazoa > Chordata > Chondrichthyes > Carcharhiniformes > Triakidae > Mustelus > Mustelus asterias. Next base: position 57,222,304 of record NC_135822.1, read on the forward strand.
TATACATTCCCTACAGCGCTCGCACAGATAGTGCTCTTGCACTTAAGTGCTGATCCCTGTGCTTGGGCTGGCATGATACCAGTTGTGTTTGAAAGAGGATTTAATTCGAGCCCCTTGGCACAATAGCACAGTGGTTAGCACTGCTGCTTCACAGTGCCAGGAACCCAGGTTCGATTCCCAACTTGGGTCACTGTCTGTGTGGAGTTTGAACGTTCTCCCTGTGTCTGTGTGGGTTTCCTCCGGGTGCCCCGGTTTCCTCCCACATTCTGAAAGACTGAACAGGTGCCAGACTGTGGCGACTAGGGGAATTTCACTGTGATTTCATTGCAGTGTTAATGTAAGCCTTACTTGTGACTAATAAATTAACTTTTCCCCTCGATCAGTGCCAATCTTCCTGAAGTGATTCACACTAATATTATTAAACGAGAAAGAGTGCAGAAAAGATTTACTGGGATGCTTGATGTGTGAGTTATAAGGCGAGGCTGGATAAACTGGAGCTTTTTTCCCTGGAGCGCAGGTGGCTTAGGGGTGATCTTATAGAGGTCTATAAAATAATGAGAGGCATAGATCAGCTAGATAGTCAACATCTTTTCCCAAAAGTAGGGGAGTCTAAAACTAGAGGGCATAGGCTTAAGGTGAGAGGGTCCAGAGGGGCAATTTTTTCACTCAGAGGCTGGTGAGTGTCTGGAACAAGCTGCCAGAGGCAGTAGTAGAGGCGGGTACAATTTTGTCTTTTAAAAAGCGTTTAGACGGTTACATGGGTAAGATGGGTATAGAGAGATATGGGCCAAATGCAGGCAATTGGGACTAGCTTAGTGATTAAAAAAAGGAGCGGCATGGACAAGTTGGACTGGAGGGCCTGTTTCCATGCTGTAAACCTCTATGACTCTATGACTCTAAGGAGTCATAGCTAGCGGATACCCCTGAGACGGAGTTGAACGAACATTGCCATTCATGAGATCATCTGTGGAAATGCAACCCTTTGAATTTTTCACGAGCCAGTGGAAGAGGGAGGAGCGGGACCTGCTTGATGTAATGGGAAGCCAGTTTGTTAAACTACCCCTGGGACCATGGCTTTGAATCCAGATGTCCTGCTGTCTTTTATAAAAATCTCGTGGTCCAATATTACAAAAAAAGTCAAATTGACACCAATCTTGGGGATGAGGCAACTATTGAGGGCCACTGTGACTGTGTTCGGACAGTGGGCAGCCAAGATGGAATTTAATACAGAGAGGCGTCAGCTGATGCATTTTGGCAGCAGCAATATAGACCTCATGGCCCAGTTCTTAAAGAGAGTTCAGGGACAGCACTCCAGGCTGGCTCGGAGGCCTTCCCTGGGTTCAATAGCTGCAGCAAGCTACAACCTTCCCATCCCGCTCCCTCCCATAGCAATAGCGACCAAGCTTCTGAATCTTTTTTAAAAATTTAAAGTCAAATAAAATTAGAGAGGGAGGCACCTCAAAATGACGGTGCTCTGTCTCACTCTGTCTCGCTCCCTCTCTCTCGCTCTCTCTCCTTGCTCTCTCTTGCTCTCTCTCCCCTTGCACTCTCTCCTTGCTCTCTCTCCTTGCTCTCTTTTTCTCTCTTTCTCTTGCTCTCTCTCCCCTTGCGCTCTCTCCCTCTCTCTCTCCTTGCTCTCTCTCTCTCTCCTTTCTCTCTCTTTTTCTCTCTCTCTCTTGCTCTCTCTCCCCTTGTGCTCTCTCCCTCTCTCTCTCTCCTTGCTCTCTCTCTCTCTCCTTTCTCTCTCTTTTTCTCTCTCTCTTCCTCTCTCTCCCCTTGCGCTCTCTCCCTCTCTCTCTCCTTGCTCTCTCTCCTTTCTCTCTCCTTTTCTCTCTCTCTTGCTCTCTCTCCCCTTGCGCTCTCTCCCTCTCTCTCTCCTTGCTCTCTCTCTCTCCTTGCTCTCTCTTTTTCTCTCTCTCTCTCTTGCTCTCTCTCCCCTTGCGCTCTCTCCCTCTCTCTCTCCTTGCTCTCTCTCTCTCCTTGCTCTCTCTTTTTCTCTCTCTCTCTTGCTCTCTCTCCCCTTGCGCTCTCTCCCTCTCTCTCTCCTTGCTCTCTCTCTCTCACTCTCCCTCGCACTCTCTCTCTCTCTCTCTCTCTCACTAACCTGTGGCACAGTAGTACAGTGGTTAGCCCTGCTGCTTCCCGGCTTGGGTCACTGTGCGGAATCTGCATGTTCTCCCCCGTGTCTGCGTGGGTTTCCTCCGGGTGCTCCGGTTTCCTCCCACAGTCCAAAGATGTGCGGGTTGGGTGCATTGCCCGTGCTAAATTCTCCCTCAGTGTCCCCAAACAGGCGACGGAGTGTGGCAACTAGGGGATTTTCACAGTAACTTCATTGCAGTGTGAGTGTAAGCCTACTTGTGACGAATAAATAAACTTTTAACCTGCCATGGCATGTTGCTCTTGCTGTGGAGCTGGACGCTGCTCTTGCTGTGGAAACTGGGCGGCACGGTGGCACAATGATTAGCACTGCTGCCTCACAGCGCCAGGGACCCGGGTTCAATTCCCAGCCTCGGGTCACTGTCTGTGTGGAGTTTGCACGTTCTCCCCGTGTCTGCGTGGGTTTTCATCGGGTGCTCCGGTTTCCTCCCACAGTCCAAAGATGTGCAGGTTAGGTGGATTGGCCATGGAAAATTAACCCTAGTGTCAGGGGGATTAGCAGGGTAAATATGAGGAGTTACAGGAATAGGCCTGGGTGGGATTGAGGTCGGTGCAGACTCGATGGGCCGAGTGGCCTCCTTCTGCGCTGTAGGGATTCTATGATAAGACTTCCTGCTTCCAGACCCCATAAGAACAGTGAGCTCATCCTCTGGCCAATAATTGGCCATTCAGAGAGAGCCACAGGGAGTGACTCACCCCTTCGTCCCCTCTTCCCCCCTCACACTGTGGACATCTGACCCCCATTCGAACCTGATGTCCAGGTTCTGAACCGTGCAGGGTAAATGCTGTCCAAAGTCCAGGCTGGAGCCTGAGAGTGACCATTTGGCTGAGAGAGTGCGCTGCTTTCAGGTTAGAATTGAGACTGGGGTCGACTCTGACATTGTGTCAGATTGGAAAATGGGAGCAGCGAATCTGACGCCTGTTTTAATTTTGCATTGAAGACAACTGTGGAAATGTGAGACCTAGCTGCTGATTCGCCGTCACCCATTTTACAATATCCCACTAAGCTGAGAATCATAGAATCCCTACATTGCAGAAGGAGGCCATTCAGCCCATCGAGTCTGCACCGACCACAATCCCACCCAGGTCCTGTCCTATCCTATCCCCGTAACTCCACATATTTACCCTCCTAATCCCACCTGACACTAGGTGGGATCCCACCTAACCTACACATCTTTGGACACTAAGGGGCGATTTAGCATGGCCAATCCACCTAACCTGCACATCTTTGGACACTAAGGGGAATTTAGCATGGCCAATCCACCTAACCCATACATCTTTGGATACTAAGGGGCAATTTAGCATGGCCAATCCACCTAACCTGCACATCTTTGGACACTAAGGGGCAATTTAGCATGGCCAATCCACCTAATCTGCACATCTTTGGATACTAAGGGGCAATTTAGCATGGCCAATCCACCTAGCCTACACATCTTTGGACACTAAGGGGCAATTTAGCATGGCCAATCCACCTAATCTGCACATCTTTGAACACTAAGGGGCAATTTGGCATGGTCAATCCACCTAATCTGCACACCTTTAGTCCATCGAGTCTACACCGACCACAATCCCACCCAGACCCTATTCCCATAACCTCACATATTTACCCTCCTAATCCCCCTGACACTATGGGGCAATTTTCCATGGCCAATCAACCTAACCCGCACATCTCTGGACTGTGAGAGGAAACTGGAGCACCCGGAGGAAACCCACGCAGACACGGGGAGAACGTGCAAACTCCACACAGACAGTGACCCAAGCTGGGAATAGAACCCCGGTCCCTGGCGCTGTGAGGCAGCAGTGCTAACCACTGTGCCACTGTGCCGCCCCTGAGATGAATTTAAATCCTTTATTTCCTATTTCAATGCTGTTTGTATCTTGACCTTTCTCCGTTTTCTTTTAGATTATATTAAACTTCACGGCTATGGATACATTCAGGAGCCGACTGTGCTGGTACGATTATGTGGAAGTCCGAGATGGGTACTGGAAGAAAGCCCCCTTGCGTGGTAAGGATACGCAAACTCTTAATGTTCACCTGATTGAAACTGTGAAACCTCCTTTTCATCCCTGTCCAGTTCTCAGAATCTCCAAAGTTTACACTGCAGGAGGAGGCCATTTGGCCCATCGCATCTGCACCGCCTTTCCAAATGAGTAGTTCACCCAGTACCATTCCCCTGCTTTTTCCCCATAACCCTGCACACTCCTCCTTTTCAGACGACTGTCTAATTCCCTTTTGAATGCTTCTAGTGAACATGTCTCCACCACACTCTCAAGCAGTGCACCCCACACCTTCACAACTCAGCTGTTTGTAATATATATAAATGATTTGGAGGAAAATGTAACTGGTTTGATTAGTAAGTTTGCGGACGACACAAAGGTTGGTGGATTTGCGGAAAGCGATGAGGACCATCAGAGGATACAGCAGGATATAGATCAGTTGGAGACTTGGGCGGAGAGATGGCAGATGCAGTTTAATCCAGACAAATGTGAGGTAATGCATTTTGGAAGGTCTAATACAGATAGGAAACATACAGTAAATGGCAGAACCCTAAAGAGTATTGATAGGCAAAGGGATCTGGGTGTACAGGTACACATGTCACTGAAAGTGGCAATGCAGGTGGAGAAGGTAGTCAAGAAGGCATACGACATGCTTGCCTTCATCGGCTGGGGTATTGAGTTTAAAAATTGGCAAGTCATGTTGCAGCTTTATAGAACTTTAGTTAGGCCACACTTGGAATATAGTGTTCAATTCTGGTCGCCACATTATCAGAAGGATGTGTAGGCTTTGGAGAGGGTACAGAGAAGATTTACCAGGATGTTGCCTGGTATGGAGGGCATTAGCTATGAGGAGAGGTTGGAGAAACTTGGTTTATTCTCACTGGGATGACGGAGGTTGAGGGACGACCTGATAGAAGTCTACAAGATTATGAGAGGCATGGACAGAGTGGATAGTCAGAAGCTTTTTCCCTGGGTGGAAGAGTCAGTTACTGGGGGACACAGGTTTAAGGTGCGAGGGGCAAGGTTTAAAGGAGATGTACGAGGCAGATTTTTTACACAGAGAGTAGTGGGTGCCTGGAACTCGATGCTGGGGGAAGTAGTGGAAGCGGATGCGGTAGTGACTTTTAAGGGGCGTCTTGACAAATACATGAATAGGATGGGAACAGGCGGATATGATCCGCGGAAGGGTAGGGGGTTTTAGTTCAGTCGGGCAGCATGGTCGGTGCAGGCTTGGAGGGCCGAAGGGCCTGTTCCTGTGCTGCAATTTTCTTTGTTCTTTGTTTTTAGGAGCGGCACGGTAGCACCGTGGTTAGCACTGCTGCCTCACAGCTCCAGGGACCCGGGTTCGATTCCCGGCTTGGGTCACTGTCTGTGCGGAGTCTGCACGTTGTCTGCGTGGCTTTCCTCCGGGTGCTCCGGTTTCCTCCCACAGTTCCAAAGATGTGCAGGTTAGGTGGATTGGCCATGCTAAATTGCCCCTTCGTGCCAGGGGGACTAGCTAGGGTAAATGCATGGAGTTATGGGGATAGGGCCTGGGTGGAATTGTGGTCGGTGCAGATTCGATGGGCCAAATGGCCTCCTTCTGCACTGTAGGTATTTTATGATTCTATCTCCCAAGTAGCTTTTGCTTCTTTTGTCAATTACTTTAAATCTGTGCCCTCTCGTAACTGATAGTTTTGCAAGTGGGAACACTTTCTCCCTATCCACTGACCCCTCGTGATTTTGAATACCTTCTCTCCAATGAAAAGGATCCAATTCTCCAATCTATCTTCATAACTGAAGTTCCTCATCGCCGGAACCATTTTTGTGAACCTTTTCTGCACCCTCTCTAAAGACTTCACATCCTTCCTAAAGCACAGTGCCCAGAACTGGATGCAATACTCTAGCTGAGGGAAAACTAGTGTCTTATTCAAGTTCCTTGCACTTGTACATGATGCCCCTATTAATAAAACCTCGGATACTTTAACCATTCTTTCAAACTGTCCTCCCACCTTCAATGACTGATGCATATTTTCACCCACGTCCCTGCGCTCTGTTTCTACTGCAGTTTTGTCCTCTGTGTCGCAAACTACGCAGATATTGGCTCTGCGGGCGTCTCAACTTGAAACGCCAGTTCATGGTGGTGTATAGTTTTGTCTTTAGACTAGTGTGAGGTATCAACGGAAACTTCCCAGTGAGAATAAACAACCCAGATGTCGTGAAACAACTACTGTTTACTAAACTAATGATAAAGACAATTACATAGAAGTAGGACGTTAATACTCGAAGACCATTAAATATATGAATTACTAAACTCCTTAAGATCTTCCCATTCCCAAACAACATCCAAAGAGGTGTATAAGATGTTGAGAGGCATAGATCGGGTGGACTCTCGGAGGCTTTTTCCCAGGGTGGAAATGTCTGCTACGAGAGGACACAGGTTTAAGGTGCTGGGGGGTAGGTACAGGGGAGATGTTAGGGGTAAGTTTTTCACACAGAGGGTGGTGGGTGAGTAGAATTGGCTGCCGTCAGTGGTGGTGGAGGCGAACTCAATAGGGTCTTTTAAGAGACTCCTGGATGAGTACATGGAGCTTAATAGGACGGAGGGTTATAGGTAGGTCTAGAAGGTAGGGATGTGTTCGGCACAACTTGTGGGCCGAAGGGCCTGTTTGTGCTGTAGTTTTTCTATGTTTCTATGTTTCTAACATCCAAATTTACTAAATCTATAACTCAAATCCAGCTTACAGTTACCACAAAAAACAAGGCATGTCTAGGAAATGTCTTTTCGTGGTCCAGTGAAGATAACTATACTGCCTTTACGAAGGTTTCTGCATTACCTTGGCTCTAAGACATCTTAGATGTTAAAATGACCTCTTGGCTGTGAGATGTTAAACTGGCCTCTCGGCTGTGAGATGTTAAACTGGCCTACTGCTCCAGGTCCTGATAATTATACCCTGTTCCTCTTTGATTCTCCCTCTAAGTTCTTGCTCTGTCTACATCTTCCATATCCCGTGACTCTCGAAATTAGCATATGTAAACCTCCATTGATCTCTCAGTCATCTAGGTAAGCTGTTTCCTGATGATGGGGCTATTTACATCTGATTCTGTCTGGATGCCTGCTAATCTGATTACTAGGAAAGATTGCATCTCATCACCCCTTTGAATACTAGCTACTTTTGTCACGAGGCAGGTTTTTACCTGTTGCTGGGCAGATTATGTCGGAATCATTCCTTGTTAAATTCTTGTTCCTGTTGTTACTAGGCAGACCTACGACACCTGTCTTCAAATTCACAGTGCTATGGGCCCATTCTCCTCCCTCAGTGAACTGTACTAAGGAACCATCTCATTTCATGCTTCTCCCTGGGTTCTAGGGGGGTGTAAAATAGCTTGGATGGGGTTCCCTCTGAGATCCCGCCTGCCCCAACCCAGAAGCAATTTCACGATGGGGCAGGCAGGGCCTTGGGTGGGAAGCCTGCCCTTGCCCCTATTAAGCCCTTTAAGTATCCACTTAATGGCCACTTAAAGGCCTCTTCCCCTCCCCCAGCCTCAATTCTTAGGAGCCGGTTGGAGCAGGGTGATAGACAGAAAAGGTTAGAAATCTCCATCTTGGGCAGGAAGGGGAGGTGGTGTCTCAATCTGAAGGCCCCTTCAGATTTGGGGCATCCTCACCTCCAGGAACTGGGAGGTCCGGCCTACATCCCACCCAACACCGAGTTCACTCTCCCCCCGCCCCTTCAAATCCCAGGCCACCCCCTATCTTCCAGCTCCCCCCAAGACCCCTAAACTGCAGCCCCAGGACTTCAGTCGAGGCACAGCACTGCAGTACCTCTTCCAGCCACCGCAGTGCTGTGCCCGGAGACCTGCCGCCCAGCCTGATTGGCCGAGAGCTCTCCAGGGCCGGGCCTTCGGCCTAGGGCAGACGGAAGTCCCGCCTGCTGCCAATCAGCGCCAACAGGAGTGTGGCAACTAGGGGATTCTCACAGTAACTTCACTGCGGTGTTAATGTAAGCCTACTTGTGGCTAATAAATGAACTTGAGACATGAGGCAGCAATGGGCTTGTCGGGGCCTCAAGTTCGAGCTTAGCGCCCCAGAGCCATGGAGGGGACGGCCAGTCAGAGCCTCCATGGCTGAAGACAACCTGAGGCTCAGTTTCAAATTGTGAGGCAATGGAAAGACGCCAGAAGCCACACCCCAGCGGGAGAGAGCACCCTGGGAGTGCGGGGGCGGTGGGGAGAATATTGATTCGCTTTCCACCTTAGTAACATCGAGCAGCCTGTAATTAATTCCCTGCTGTCACCTTTGAAACTCCTTTTGAATCTCAGCCGGATTAATTTGTTGCCCTTTTGTGACGAAGAAATTGCTTCTGTGTCTGAATGATTACCTGGCAGAGTGGAGCCCCTGTGTCGAGACCTGTTTAACCGTCTCCACATGTTTGCTTTGGCTTCATCCCTGCTAAAATTGAACTCTTGTCTGTTTTGTTGTAGCTTTCCACTTTAATTCCTGCCGTGACACTCAGCTTGGCCCAAACGTTGCTGGCATTCCCAAACTGTGCTTTTCTCTGTGTGTGTGTGTGTGCGTGTGCGTGTGTGCGTATGTGTGTGTGTGCGTGTGTGTGTGTGTGCGTGCGTGTGTGTGTGCGTGTGTGTAAATTTCTAACCGTGTGCTATGAGCGAGACCTCTTGTGGAATACATGCATGTTCGAGACGCAAACTGGAGGCCCCACATCTTCCTGTACTGATCATCCAAGAACAATACAGCACAGGAACAGGCCCTTCGGCCCTCCAAGCCCGTGCCGCTCCCTGGTCCAAACTAGACCATTCTTTTGTATCCCTCCATTCCCACTCCGTTCATGTGGCTATCTAGATAAGTCTTAAACGTTCCCAGTGTGTCTGCCCCCACCACCTTGCCCGGCAGCGCATTCCAGGCCCCCACCAACCTCTGTGTAAAATATGTCCTTCTGATATCCGTGTTAAACCTCCCCCCCTTCACCTTGAACCTATGACCCCTCGTGTACGTCCAGCTGAATCCAGCTGAGAAAGAGCAGCGATTTCCCTGGCCAACATTCCTCCCTTGTTCGATATCACAATTTGCGACACAGAACGAGGCCTTTCAGCCTGTCGTGTTTGTGCCAGTGGACAAGTTGCCAATCTAGCTCGATCCCACTTTCCAGCCCATGGCCCATAGCCTGTAGGTTACAGTGGCTCAAATGCACCTTCAAGTACATTTTAAGCACGGTGAGGATTTGTGCCTCTACCATTCTTCCCGTACATCCAGACTGGATTTGGTGAAGGGAATTCCCCTATAAACCTATTGAGGATCCCACGTACCCCGGACATTCTCTCTTCCATCTTCTTCCATTGGGAAAAGGATACAAAAGTCTGAGATCATGTACCAACCGACTCAAGAACAGCTTCTTCCCTGCTGCCATCAGACTTTTGAATGGACCTACTTTATATTAAGTTGATCTTTCTCTACACCCTAGCTGTGACTGTAACACTACATCCTGCACTCTCTCCTTTGTTTCTCTATGAACAGTATGCTTTGTCTGTACAGCGCACAAGAAACAATACTTTTCACTGTATGTTAATACATGTGACAATAATAAATCAATACTTCAATTAAACCTCCCCTTAGCCTTCCCTATTCCAAAGAAAACAACCCCACTCTATTCAATCTTTCCCTATAACTAAAATTCTCTAGTCCAGGCTAAATCCTCATAAGTCCTCTGCATCCTGTTTAGTGTGATCCCATCTTCCCTGCTGTGCGGAGGCGGCGGCCTAGTGGTATTATCGCTAGATTATTAATTTAGAAGCTCAGCTAATGTTTTGGGGACCTGGGTTTGAATCCCGCCACAGCAGATGGTGGAATTTGAATTCTATTAAAACAAAAATCTGGAATTAAGAATCCACTGATGACCATGAAACCATTGCCGATTGTCGGAAAAACCCATCTGGATCACTAATGTCCTTTTAGCCTACCTCTGAGTGGGTACCAGTGATGGTGAGTTGTGGAAGTGTCATGTGAATGCAGGGTAAATTTGCACAGATTAGTTTGAATTGTGTACATTGTTCATTCATGTCCTTACCCGCTCTGGCCTACATGTGACTCCAGAGCCACAGCAATGTGGCTGACTCTCAACTGGCCCTTGGGCAGCTAGGGATGGGCAATAAATGCTGGCCCAGCCAGCGACGCCCATGTCCCACGAATGTATTAAAAAAAAGTGCGATGACCGCAACTGTAAGCCATGCAGCCTAACTAGTGTTTCGTATGGTTCCAGCATAGCTTCCTTGCTAGTGTCAATTCTGTGCTTCAGCCAATAAGGCTGAAAATGAAGCTTGTGTGGCTTCAAAACCACTTTATCGATCTGTACCTTCAGGAATCCGTGGACATGCACTCCAAGGTCCCTTTGTTCCCCTCCGCTTCTCACCATTCCCTTGCCTAGTTCGTTCTCACGCTTTTCCAGATCGAATTCCATTTGTTGCGTTTCTGCCCACTGAAGTCCAGAGCCATAACTCCGAAAGTAGAGAGTGTACTTCCTGAACAAAGAAGATGTACGGGCTAGGTGCATTAGCCACGCTAAATTGCCCCTTAGTGTCCCGGGATGCGTAGGTTAGAGGGATTAGCAGAGTAACTATGTGGGGTTACGGGGATAGGGCCTTGGTGGGATTGTCGGCGGTGCAGGCTCAATGAGCCGAATTTTTTATTTTTTATTCGTGGGACATGGGCGTCGCTGGCTAGGCCAGCATTTATTGCCCATCCCCAATTGCCCTTGGTGGCCAGCCGCCATCTTGAATCGCTGCAGTCCACGTGCTGTGGGTTGACCCACAATGCCGTTCGGGAGGGAATTCCAGGATTTTGACCCAGCGACGGTGAAGAAATGGCGATATTTTTCTAAGTAACAGTTTTAACAACACTAGGTTAAAGTCCAAGAGGTTTATTTGGGAGCAAATACCATATTATTTTTCTAAGTCAGGACAGTGAGTGGCTTGGAGGGGAACTTGCAGGTGGTGGTGTTCCCCATGTATCTGCTGCCCTTGTCCTTCTAGATGGAAATGGCCGTGGGTTTGGAAGGTGCTGTCTAAGGATGAGTTGCTGCAGTGCATCTTGTAGATGGTACACACTGCTGCTACTGAGCGTCGGTGGTGGAGGCAGTGAATGTTTGTGGATGGGGTGCCAATCAAGCGAGGCTGCTTTGTCCTGGATGGTGTCGAGCTTCTTGAGTGTTGTTGGGAGCCGCACCCATCCAAGCAAGTGGGGAGTATTCCATCACACTCCTGACTTGTGCCTTGCAGATGGTGGACAGGCTTTGGGGAGTCAGGAGGTGAGTTACTGCCCTCCTTCTGCCTGTAGGGATTCTATGACATTCATCTCATTGCTGTTTGTGGGATCGTGCTGTGCGTAAATTAGCATGCTGCACCCAGTGAGTGAGTTCCTTTTCGCAGTGCCGTGACAATTATGTAGGCAGACGTGGCAGCCATTTTACACACAGGATCCTCTCAAAAAACAAGATGCACGACCAGTTAATCTGCTCTGAGCAATTTCTTTGCGAAATATCCATTGGGCAGCGAGAGAATCGTTTGCGGTGGGTACCCACGCAGAGGCAGCCTGACCAGTGTTCACACACTTGCGAGTAACCCTCTCGCTAATCTGATGTGTCTCTCTCTCCAGGCAGATTCTGCGGTGATAAAGTCCCATCGTCCCTGATCTCGACGGATAGTCGGCTGTGGATCGAGTTTCGCAGCAGCAGCAGCTGGGTTGGGAAGGGATTCTCCGCTATGTATGAAGGTAATGGTGGATTTTTTAAACAATATTCCCCGGGCGCGCGTGGAGGAGGCTTCTGTGGCACTGAGAGCGGAGTGGAGCTCACCTCACCTCCAAAGGTAGCTGGGCATTTTTGCTTTCTGAAGAGTGGTAACGTGACTGGGCTGGTAGTACCCTGGGGTAAGCTTACCCCAGTCCAATGCCAGCATCTCCACATCATGAATACCCTGGGGACAGGGGTTCAAATCACGGAATTTAAATTCAGTTAAAGATCTGCAGTGTAAAGCTAGTCTCAGTAATGGTGACCTTGAACCCATTGTCGGAAAAACCCATCTGGTTCACCAATGTCCTTTAGGGAAGGAAATCTGCTGTCCTTACCCGGTCTGGCCTACATGTGACTCCAGAGCCGCAGCAATGGGGTTGACTCTCAACTGCCCTCTGAAATGGCCGAGCGAGACACTCAGTTCAAGGGCAACTAGGGATTGGTGACAATTAGGCCTTGCCCAGTCACACCCAAATCCCATGAAAGAATCAATAAAGATTTAAATGTTAAAGTTTATCTATTCATGTCTCAAGTCGGCTTACTGCAATGATGTTGCTGTGAAAATCCCCCAGTCGCCACACTCCGGTGCCTGTTCGGTTTACACTGAGGGAGAATTTAGCACCTAACCAGCACGTCTTTCGGGCTGTGGGTGGAAACCGGAGCACCCGGAGGAAACCCACGCAGACACGGGGAGAACGTGCAGACTCCGCACAGACAGTGACCCAAGTCGGGAATCGAACCCTGGTCCCTGGCGCTGTGAGGCAGCAGTGCCAACCACTGTACCGCCCTGTATTCAACATTCTCACAAACCTGTAGTGTAAAGCAGAGATAATCAACACCCCTGCAATCTCTGGATCAGCCTCGTATAGAATATAAATAAGGTTGAAGGCAAGAAGCCTTGTTTTATGATGTGTGGCAGATTGGCCACGCTATGTGGGTCGAGAATGGTCATATGACTCAAACGCCCAGAGAGTCCCCAGTGCCCTTAGAGCTGTCATTGAGTCATAGAGGTTTACAGCATGGAAACAGGCCCTTTGGCCCAACTTGTCCATGCCGCCCAGCTTTTAACCCCTAAGCTAGTCCCAATTGCCCGCGTTTGGCCCATATCCCTCTATACCATCTTACCCATGTAACTATCTAAATGCTTTTTAAAAGACAAAATTGTATCCGCCTCTACTACTACCTCTGGCAGCTTGTTCCAGACACTCACCACCCTGTGTGAAAAAATTGCCCCTCTGGACCCTTTTGTATCTCTCCCCTCTCACCTTAAACCTCTGCCCTCTAGTTTTAGACTTCCCTACCTTTGGGAAAAGATGTTAACTATCTACCTTATCTATGCCCCTCATTATTTTATAGACCTCTATAAGATCACCCCTCAGCCTCCTACGCTCCAGGGAAAAAAGTCCCAGTCTATCCAGCCTCTCCTTATAACTCAAAGAAAATTACAGCACAGGAACAGGCCCTTCGGCCCTCCAAGCCTGCACGGACCATGATGCCCGACTGAACTAAAACCCCTTACCCTTCTGGGGACCATATCCCTCTATTCCCATCCTATTCCTGTATTTGTCAAGATGCCCCTTAAAAGTCACTATCGTATCTGCTTCCACTACTTCCCCCGGCAGCGAGTTCCAGGCACCCACCACCCTCTGTGTAGAAAACGTGCTAGACTTCTATCAAGTCGCCCCTCAACCTCCTTCGTCCCAGTGAGAACAAACTAAGTTTCTCCAACCTCTCCTCATAGCTAATGTCCTCCATACCAGGCAACTTCCTGGTTGGATGTATCTCCGCAAGTGGATGGTGGGGCGGGGGGGGGGAATGTTCTAAAATAAAAGATGGATGAAAATCGGAATATAGAGCCTGGGATAGGTGAGGAGCTTGGGATTGCGATATGGAAAGGCCCTCTCCTAAGTCAGCGACCTGGCACACCGGCCGGGCAGCGGTATTTACAAACCACTGGGCCACACAGCACAAACTGGTATCACGCACGTGAAGAAAGTCACCGGGACTTGTATTTCGTGTGCGGGACAAGCGGCTGAATGCCCGATGAGGTCAGAATGTGTGGGACAAATCCTGGGAAATAATGGAACAATCTTGCTCATTTTCCAAAGGGTTTAATCATCGCTTTGCCTCTCTGTTCTTTGCTCAATCTTGTAAAAGAGCGCTGTTGGTTCTTTTTTTTTTAAGAAAACCCACTGTGTGCTTGGTTTTATTTCTCCCTGTTAATTGGGTCTTTGCTGGAGGTCTGGAAGTGTTTAGGAAAGAACTGAGAGAGGAGGAGAGAGTTCACATCTAGTCTTCCAGTCTTGCGTGCAGCCCTGGCCCTGTAGTGATTGCCAAGGAGCGTCTGAGGACAGACCGTGTGACAAACATCGTGGGCAGTCTCTGCAGCCTCCGATCGCAAGAATGATCCCTGGAATGAAGAGCTTGTCGTGTGAGGAACAGTTGAGGACCCTGGGTCTGTACTTGTTGGAGTTTAGAAGATGAGGGGGGGGATCTTATTGAAACTTACAGAATACTGCTCGGCCTGGATAGAGTGGACGTGGAGAGGATGTTTCCACTAGTAGAAAAAACTAGAACCAGAGGGCACAACCTCAGGCTAAAGGGACGATACTTTAAAACAGAGATGAGGAGGAATTTCGTCAGCCGGAGAGTGGTGAATCTGTGGAACTCTTTGCCGCAGAGGGCTGTGGAGGCCGGGTCATTGAGTGTCTTTAAGACAGAGATAGATAGGTTCTTGATTAATAACGGGATCAGGGGTTATGGGGAAAAGGCAGGAGAATGGGGATGAGAAAAATACCAGCCATGATTGAATGGCGGAGCAGACTCGATGGGCCGAGTGGCCTAATTCTGCTCCGATGTCTTGTGGTCTTATGGTTTCCTAGCATGTGAATCAGAACAGGAGGAGGCCATTCAGCCCTTCGAGCCTGCGCCACAATTCAATTCGATCACCGTCGATTCGTAACTTAATTCCATTTACCTGCTTTGGTGATAAAAAACCTATCAATGTCGATCTTTAAATTTTCAGTCGACCCCCTCCTCCTTCCATCCTCAACAACTTGCTGGGGGAGAGGGTTCCAGATTTCCACTCTCCTTTAGCAGAGTTTACCAGAAGTTGGGCTTCCTGACGCTGCCTTTGCGCCGCCTGCCTCTTAATTTTCAAGTTATACCTCCTCATTCTGGATTAACCCAGCAGAGGAAACTGGTTCCCTCAATCGACCCTACGAATCCTTTAATCACCTTAAACACTTCAGTTTGATCACGTCTCAGTATTCCATACTCGAGGGTCTGCAAACTGAGTCTGTGCAAACCTTGCCTTGTAATTTAACCCTTCGAACTTAGTCAGTCTACGCTGAGCTCAGCACTGCTGCCTCACAGAGCCAGGGACCTGGGTTCGATTCCCAGCTCGGGTCACTGTCTGTGTGGAGTCTGCACATTCTCCCCGTGTCTGCGTGGGTTTCCTCCAGGTGCTCCGGTTTCCTCCCACAGTCCGAAAGACGTGCCGGTTAGGTTGATTGGCCATGCAAAATTGACCCTTAGTGTCAGGGAGATTAGGAGGGTAAATGCGTGGGGTTACGGGGATGGGACCTGGGTGGGATTGTTGTCGAAGCAGGCTCGATGGGCCGAATGGCCTCCTTCCGCACTGTAGATTCTATGATTCTGTGATAATTGGGGCAGAGGTACTGGGGCCATTTCAAGATTTGAGGATGAGGAGGGGTAACACACCCTGACAGAGTCAGTAACTACAACTCTGCTTCTGACTTCTCTCTGCTCCTGGCGAGATAGATTTTAAGAGTTAGGTGGGTTGGCCATGCTAAATTGACTCTTTGTGTCGGGGGATTAACAGGATAAATACGTGAGGTCATGGGGGTAGGGCCTGGGTGGGATTGTGGTCGGTGCAGACTCGATGGGCCAAATGCCCTCCTTCTGCACTGTAGGGATTCTATTCTATGATTCTAAGAATACCTTAAAGGAGGAGAGAGAGCGCGATAGAGCGGTGGAGAGAATTAGGAAGGAAAGCAACTTGCCAGCAATGAAGCGATTGAAATCGGAGACATTCTAAGTGCTGGAATCAGAGGAGGGCAGAGAGTGTGGGGCTGGAAAGGGGTCGGAGGGATAGAGAAGAGCGATGACAAAGCAGGGTATGGAAATTGAAACTGGATTGAGAATCAGTGGGCCGAATGGTCTCTTGCTTTGCCATCATGACTTTTTTTTATTCATTCATCGGACCTGGGCGTAGCTGGCTGGGCCAGCATTTAATCCCCATCCCTAGTTGCCCTTGAACTGAGCGTCTTGCTCAGCCAGTTGAGCCGAGGGTAGATGAGAGTCAACCACATTGTTGTGACTCTGGAGTCACATGTAGGCCAGACCGGGTAAGGATGGCAGATTTCCTTCCCGAAAGGGCATTAGTGAACCAGATGGGTTTTCCCTGACAATCGACAATGGTTTCATGGTCATCAGTAGATTCTTAATTCCAGATTTTAAAAATTGAATTCAAATTCCACCATCTGCCATGGCAGGATTTGAACCCGGGTCCCCAGAACATTAACTGAGTTTCTGGATTAATAGCCTAGCGATAATACCACTAGGCCATCATCTCCCCGATTCTAGGCCTTCCAATTGAAAAGGTGGAAGGGGTCGTCTTATTTTCCATTGTTACTTTGGGTTGCTAAGCTGGTGCCCCAGATAAATTGCAGTGTCGGTTGTCCTCCGGGTTTGTCCCAAAATTCCTGCCTCAGCGCCTAAAGCTGCACGCTGGACAGTCTTCCATGTTCCTCTCTATTCTCCCCAAGGGGTTTATTAACACTGGGTCTTCAAACTGTCTCCTTGTCTGAGTCGGGATAGCGTTTGAACCTCAGTCTTCCGTGAGCACATTATTTAATAAGTCCAGCCCTATCTTCATCCAACGTAACCCATAGACGCAGGAGGAGTTCAAGGACCGATCAAAAAGCATGAACTCCAGTTGTCCTTTGGCAAAGGTGAACGCCATGTTCAACCCAACAGAGTTTATCTGTCACTCTGGATTCATGCCGGGTCTTTCATTTTATTTCTATCGAGTTTAGGAAGCAAATCAGAAACTGTGCTTAAGTGTACCTTTTATTTCTTTCTGTTCGAACCTTAGCCATTTGCGGCGGGGATATCAACAAGGATCTCGGGCAGATCCAGTCTCCAAACTACCCCGATGACTACAGGCCATCAAAAGTCTGTATCTGGAGGATACGAGTCTCTGACAGTTTCCACGTGGGGCTGACCTTTCAGTCCTTTGAGGTAAGGGTCGGTTATTGCACTCAGAGCCTTGTCCAGACTGCACCCTCAACAAGTCAAGCAAGGGGACCAGGATAAGACAGGTTATTGGTGATCACGCACATTCACCCAGGAACCGGTCTTTTCCCGCATTTCCAAGCCTCTTTATTAAAGACATGATGCGGTGAGTGGAAAGGATGAATGCACCGCTATGGATTTCTTGCCGCTATCCCCAGTGAGATATTACACAGCAGATCTTCCTCAGAGAGACCACATGTACTGGGATTCAGTTACACAGTGCAGGCCTCCCTTAGTTTACAGAATAGAAATGAAAGACCTACTACACTCTGCATTTTGTATTAAAGTCCACCGATCATATGTTGAGTTCGTAAGATCCACGGTCTCTCATTTCAAACTGAAATAATTCCGATTCTATAGCACCAATGAATTGTAATCAGTGTTACATTTAGAGTGACACAGCAGCCGTTTTGCGCACAGCAAACTTCTGCAAAGTTTGAACAAAGATGAACAAAGAACAGTACAGCACAGGAACAGGCCCTTCGGCCCTCCAAGCCTGCACTGACCATGCTGCCTGCCTCAACTAAAACCGTACGCACTTACAGAGTCCGTATCCTTCCATTCCCATCCTATTCATGGATTTGTCTAGTTGCCCCTTAAATGCCGCTATCGTACCCGCTCCCACCACCTCCCCGGGCAGCGCGTTCCAGACATTCACCACCCTCTGTGTAAAAAACTTACCTCACACATCTCCTCTAAACTTTCCCCCACGCACCTTAAACCTATGTCCCCTAGTACTTGACTTTTCTACCCTAGGAAAGAACATCTGACTATCCACTCTGTCCACGCCTCTCATAATCTTGTAAACCTCTATCAGGTCACCCCTCAACCTCCGTCGTTCCAGTGAGAACAAACCGAGTTTATCCGACCTCTCCTCATAGCTAATACCCTCCAGACCAGGCAACATCCTGGTAAATCTTTTCTGTACCCTCTCCAAAGCCTCCACGTCCTTCTGGTAGTGTGGCGACCAAAATTGTACACTATATTCTAAATGAGGCCGAACTAAGGTTCTGTACAGCTGCAGTATGACCTGCCAATTTTTATACTCAATGCCCTGACCGATGAAGGCAAGCATGCCATATGCCTTCTTGATGGCTCAACTGTTTCAGTGATAATGGTTGTGGGATAGGTGTTGGGCAGAACTCGGGGAGAACTCAGTGGGGGAGCATTTTGAACTTTGCTACCATAATTCCATAAGATGTTGGGTAGTCATTGGATAAGGACTAGAGTGGCCCTCGGGAGAGGGCGCTTAATTGGGTGAGGACCAATTACATCCAAATTAGACAGGAGCTGAGGAATGTGGATTGGGAGCGGCTATTTGAGGGCAAACCCACGTCTGACATGTGGGAAGCTTTTAAAGGCCAGTTGATTGATTTGGAGGAGAGGCATGTCCCCTCAAAAATGAAGGGTAGAAATGGCAGGATTCAGGAACATGGAAGACAAGGAAAATTGTAAGCATCGTCAAAAGGAAGCATATGATAGGTCTGGGCATCTAAAAACTGACAAAGCCATTGAATATAGTGAAAGTAGGAAGGAGCTTAAATGTGGAATTAGGAGGGCTAAAAGAGGCCATGAAACGTCTTTAGCAAATAAAGGCAAGGAGAATCCCAAGGCTTTTTATGCATATATTAGAAGTAAGAGGGTAGCAAGAGAAAGAGTAGGCCCACTCAAGGATAATGGAGGGAAATTACACGTGGAGCCACAGGAAGTTATGCGTGGAGCCACAGGAAGTTATGCGTGGAGCCACAGGAAGTTATGCGTGGAGCCACAGGAAGTTATGTGTGGAGCCACAGGAAGTGGGTTAGATCCTTAATGAGGACTTTGCATCGGTATTCACCAAGGCGAAGGACATGACGGATGCTGAGGTCAGGGATAGGTGTGTGAACACTCTAGAGAATGTCAATACATCGAAGGAGGAAGTGTTGAGTATCCTAAATTGCGTTAAGGTAGACAAGTCCCTGTGGCCGGATGGGATTTATCCCAGGTTACTGCAGGAAGCAAGGGAAGAAATAGCTGGGGCCTTAACAGATATCTTCACATCCTGTTTGACCACAGACCAGAGGACTGGAGAATAGCCAATGTTGTTCCCTTGTTTAAGAAAGGAAGCAGGGATAATCCAGGAAATTATAGGCCGGTGAGCCTGACGTCAGCGGTGGGGAAGCTTTTGGAGAAGATAGTGAGGGACAGGATATCTGCACATTTGGAAGGAAATGGACTAGTTTGTGACAGGCAGCATGGTTTTGTACGGGGAAGATCATGTCTCACCAACTTGATTGAGTTTTTTGAAGAGGCAAGATAATTGATGAGGGAAGGGCAGTGGATGCAGTTTATATGGACTTTAGTAAGGCGTTTGACAACGTCCCACATAGCAGACTGGTACAAAAACTAAAATCACATGGGATTCAGGGTAGGCTGGCTAGATGGATACCGAACTGGCTTGGTTATAGAAGACAGTAGCAGTGGAAGGGTTTTTCAGAATGGAGATCTGTAGTTAGTGGTGTGCCACAGGGATCAGTGCTGGGACCACTGCTGTTTGTAGTATATATTAATAATCTGCAGGAAAATGTGGGTGGTCTGATTAGTAAGTTTGTAGATGACATGAAGATTGTTGGAGTTGCTGATAGTGCCGGGGATTGTCAGAGGACACAACAGGATATGGATAGATTGGAGACTTGGGAACAGAAATGGCAGATGGAGTTTAATCTGGACAAATGTGAGGTGATGCATTTTGGAGGATCAAATTTAGGTGTGAATTATACTGTAAATGGCAGAACTCTTTGGAACATTAACATAGAGAGGGATCTGGGTGTGTAGTCCACAGTTTTCTAAAAATGGCAACACAGGTGGCCAAGGTGATTAAGAAAGCTTATGGAATGCTTGCCTTCATCGGCCGGGGCATTGAGTTGGGAAATCAGGTTGCAGCTGTATAAAACCTCGGTGAGGCCGCATTTGGAGTATTGCGTGCAGTTCTGGTCACCACACTACCAGAAGGACGTGGAAGCTTTGGAGAGAGTGTAAAGAAGGTTCACCAGGATGTTGCCTGGTCTCGAGGGTGTCGGCTATGAGGAGAGGTTGGATAAACTGGGATTGGTTTCACTGGGAAGACAGAGGCTGAGGGGAGACCTGATAGAGGTCTACAAAATGATGAGAGGCACAGACAGGGTGGATAGTCAGAGGCTTTTTCCCCAGGGTGGAAGTGTCAATTACAAGGGGGCACAGGTTCAAGGTGAGAGGGGGAAAGTTTAAGGGGGAGGTTTTTCACGCAGAGAGTGATGGGTGCCTGGAACGCGCTGCCAGAGGAGGTGGTGGAAGCAGGTACATTAGCAACATTTAAGAGGCATCTGGATGGGTCCATGAATAGGGAGGGAATAGAGGGAAGTGGACTGAGTGAGGACAGAAGGTTTCTTCTTTAGTTTAGTTCGGGCATCATGATCGGCACGGGCTTGGAGGGCCGAAGGGCCTGTTCCTGTGCTGTACTTTTCTTAGTTCTTTGTTTGTTCTTTGTTCTAACCCCCACCTCTTTAAAATGGTGCCGTGGGATCTGTTATGGTCGCCGAACCAAACCCATTTCTTTCTTAGTAATCAGGAAAAGAAGAGGGTATTTGGAATGCCAATGGAGGCCATAGAAATCATAGAAACCCTACAGTACAGAAAGAGGTCATTCGGCCCATCGTGTCTGCACCGACCACACTCCCACCCAGGCCCTACCCCCATATCCCTACATATTTTACCCGCTAATCTACACATCCCAGGACACTAAGGGGCCATTTTAGCATGGCCAATCAACCTAACCCGCACATCTTTTAGACTGTGGGAGGAAACCGGAGCACCCGGAGGAAACCCACGCAGACACGAGGAGAATGTGCAAACTCCACACAGACAGTGACCCAAGCCGGGAATTGAACCCAGGTCCCTGGAGCTGTGAAGCAGCAGTGCTAACCCACTGTGCTACCGTGCCAGTGCCTGTTAGTTGGTGTCTGGCTGACGGGCTAAGTCCCCGCTCTGCTAATGAATGTGAACGAGTGGTGACGGGCAGTAACTTGCTCGGAGAGCTCCGAGAGTTGACAGATTGCTGCGATGGATTGAATCTACCTCGAGGTTTAAGACACTGAGCCACTCTCTGATCTCTCCCTCCCTTCCTCTGGTTACTGGGTGCTCAAATAAAGCCACTCACCACTTCGAATTCAGGGCAACGTTTGCGTAACATTGGCTTCATGACGTGTATGATGAGTATGCATCATATGTCACATTGTGTGCAGTTCTGGTCACCTCACTATAAGAAGGATGTGGAGACACTGGAAAGAGTGCAGAGGAGATTTACCAGGATGCTGCCTGGTTTGGAGGGTAGGTCTTATGAGGAAAGGTTGAGGGAACTTGGGCTTTTCTCTTTGGAGCGGAGAAGGTTGAGAGGAGACTTGATAGAGGTTTATAAGATGATGAGGGGGATAGATAGAGTGAATGTTCAAAGACTATTTCCTCAGGTGAATGAAGTGGTAACTAGGGGGCATAACTATAGGGTTCATGGTGGGAGATATAGGAAGGATGTCCGAGGTAGGTTTTTTACTCAGAGAGTGGTTGGGGTGTGGAATGGACTGCCTGCAGGGATAGTGGAGTCAGAAACTTTAGGAACATTTAAGAAGCTATTGGATAGGCACATGGAGAACTTCGGGATGATAGGGAGGAAATAGCTTGATTTGGGTTTCAGACAAAGCTCGGCACAACATCGTGGGCCGAAGGGCCTGTTCTGTGCTGTACTGTTCTATGTCGGTATGATGTGCACTGTGTTGTGACACATATGAATGTGCTTGGGTCACGCGTGTGTCTGCAGTGTGAATGTATGTGCAATATGTGATATGATATGAAAAATACAGATGTGGGCGGAGTGTATATGTATGTGTATGTGTGTGTCTGTGTGTTGCATATGTGTTGTGTGCGTGTGTGTGCATGTGTGTCTGTTGTGTGTGTGTGTGTTATGTACATGTGGTCTGTATGCAAGCACCGATACTGTTGATGTGAATGTGTTTGTGTGTGTTATGTGTGGGTTATGTGTGTGTTATGTGTGTGTTATGTGTGTGTTATGTGTGTGTTATGTATGTGTTATGTGTGTGTTATGTGTGTGTTATGTATGTGTTATGTGTGTGTTATGTGTGCGTTATATGTGTGTTATGTATGTGTGTGTTATGTGTGTGTTATGTATGTGTTATGTGTGTGTTATGTATGTGTTATGTATGTGTTATGCATGTGTTATGTATGTGTTATGCATGTGTTATGCGTGTGTTATGCGTGTGTTGTGTATGTGTTGTGTGTGTGTTATGTGTGTGTTATGTGTGTGTTATGTGTGTGTTATGTATGTGTTATGTATGTGTGTGTTATGTATGTGTTATGTATGTGTGTGTTATGTATGTGTTATGTGTGTGTTATGTGTGTGTTATGTGTGTGTTATGTGTGTATGTGTGTGTTATGTGTGTGTTACGTATGTGTTATGTGTGTGTTATGTATGTGTTATGTATGTGTGTATTATGTATGTGTTATGTATGTGTGTTATGTGTGGGTTATGTATGTGTTATGTGTGTGTTATGTGTGTGTTATGTATGTGTTATGTATGTGTGTGTTATGTGTGTGTTATGTATGTGTTATGTGTGTGTTATGTGTGTGTTATGTGTGTGTTATGTATGTGTGTGTTATGTATGTGTTATGTATGTGTGTGTTATGTGTGTGTTATGTATGTGTTATGTATGTGTGTGTTATGTGTGTGTTATGTGTGTGTTATGTATGTGTTATGTATGTATGTGTTATGTGTGTGTTATGTGTGTGTTATGTATGTGTTATGTATGTGTGTGTTATGTATGTGTGTGTTATGTGTGTGTTATGTATGTGTTATGTGTGTTATGTGTGTGTTATGTATGTGTGTGTTATGTATGTGTGTTATGTATGTGTGTGTTATGTATGTGTGTGTTATGTGTGTGTTATGTGTGTGTTATGTATGTGTTATGTGTGTGTTATGTATGTGTTATGTATGTGTTATGCATGTGTTATGTATGTGTTATGCATGTGTTATGCGTGTGTTATGCGTGTGCTGTGTATGTGTTGTGTGTGTGTTATGTGTGTGTTATGTGTGTGTTATGTGTGTGTTATGTATGTGTTATGTATGTGTGTGTTATGTATGTGTTATGTATGTGTGTGTTATGTATGTGTTATGTATGTGTTATGTGTGTGTTACGTGTGTGTTATGTGTGTGTTATGTGTGTATGTGTGTGTTATGTGTGTGTTATGTATGTGTTATGTGTGTGTTATGTATGTGTTATGTATGTGTGTATTATGTATGTGTTATGTATGTGTGTGTTATGTATGTGTTATGTATGTGTGTGTTATGTGTGGGTTATGTATGTGTTATGTGTGTGTTATGTGTGTGTTATGTGTGTGTTATGTATGTGTGTGTTATGTGTGTGTTATGTATGTGTTATGTATGTATGTGTTATGTGTGTGTTATGTGTGTGTTATGTATGTGTTATGTATGTGTGTGTTATGTATGTGTGTGTTATGTGTGTGTTATGTATGTGTTATGTGTGTTATGTGTGTGTTATGTATGTGTGTGTTATGTATGTGTGTTATGTATGTGTGTGTTATGTATGTGTGTGTTATGTGTGTGTTATGTGTGTGTTATGTATGTGTTATGTGTGTGTTATGTATGTGTTATGTATGTGTTATGCATGTGTTATGTATGTGTTATGCATGTGTTATGCGTGTGTTATGCGTGTGCTGTGTATGTGTTGTGTGTGTGTTATGTATGTGTTATGTGTGTGTTGTGTGTGTTATGTATGTGTTATGTATGTGTGTTATGTATGTGTTATGTATGTGTGTGTTATGTATGTGTTATGTATGTGTTATGTGTGTGTTACGTGTGTGTTATGTGTGTGTTATGTGTGTATGTGTGTGTTATGTGTGTGTTATGTATGTGTTATGTGTGTGTTATGTATGTGTTATGTATGTGTGTATTATGTATGTGTTATGTATGTGTGTGTTATGTGTGGGTTATGTATGTGTTATGTGTGTGTTATGTGTGTGTTATGTGTGTGTTATGTATGTGTTATGTATGTGTGTGTTATGTGTGTGTTATGTATGTGTTATGTGTGTGTTATGTGTGTGGTATGTGTGTGTTATGTATGTGTGTGTTATGTATGTGTTATGTATGTGTGTGTTATGTGTGTGTTATGTATGTGTTATGTATGTGTGTGTTGTGTATGTGTTATGTATGTGTGTGTTATGTGTGTGTTATGTGTGTGTTATGTGTGTGTTATGTATGTATGTGTTATGTGTGTGTTATGTGTGTTATGTGTGTGTTATGTATGTGTTATGTATGTGTGTGTTATGTATGTGTGTGTTATGTGTGTGTTATGTATGTGTTATGTGTGTTATGTGTGTGTTATGTATGTGTGTGTTATGTATGTGTGTTATGTATGTGTGTGTTATGTATGTGTGTGTTATGTGTGTGTTATGTGTGTGTTATGTGTGTGTTATGTGTGTGTTATGTATGTGTTGTGTGTGTGTTATGTGTGTGTTATGTGTGTGTTATGTGTATGGTATGTGTGTGTTATGTGTGTGTTATGTGTGTGTTATGTGTGTGTTATGTGTGTGTTATGTATGTGTTATGTATGTGTGTGTTATGTATGTGTTATGTATGTGTGTGTTATGTGTGTGTTATGTGTGTGTTATGTGTGTGTTATGTGTGTGTTATGTGTGTATGTGTGTGTTATGTGTGTGTTATGTGTGTGTTATGTGTGTGTTATGTATGTGTGTGTTATGTATGTGTGTGTTATGTATGTGTGTGTTATGTGTGTGTTATGTGTGGGTTATGTGTGTGTTATGTGTGTGTTATGTGTGTGTTATGTATGTGTGTGTTATGTATGTGTTATGTGTGTGTTATGTGTGTGTTGTGTGTGTTATGTGTGTGTTATGTATGTGTGTGTTGTGTATGTGTTATGTATGTGTGTGTTATGTGTGTGTTATGTGTGTGTTATGTGTGTGTTATGTGTGTGTTATGTATGTATGTGTTATGTGTGTGTTATGTGTGTGTTATGTGTGTGTTATGTGTGTGTTATGTATGTGTGTGTTATGTATGTGTGTGTTATGTGTGTGTTATGTATGTGTGTGTTATGTGTGTGTTATGTGTGTGTTATGTGTGTGTTATGTGTGTGTTATGTATGTGTGTGTTATGTATGTGTGTGTTATGTGTGTGTTATGTGTGTGTTATGTATGTGTGTGTTATGTGTGTGTTATGTGTGTGTGGGTCTGTATGCATGCAGTATTGCTGATGTCTATTATGTTTTGAACAACAATCAATGTCCCAAGAACTGCTTTCTTTCCCCCTTCTGCACCCCCCACCCCCACCCCCCCAACCCCACCCACAGATTGAGAGGCACGACAGCTGTGCGTACGACTACTTGGAGGTCCGAGACGGGAGCACTGACGAGAGCCCTCTGATTGGTCGTTACTGTGGCTACGACAAGCCTGACGATATCAAGTCGAGCTCCAACAAGCTGTGGATGAAGTTTGTATCCGATGGATCCATCAACAAAGCAGGCTTCTCCGCAAACTTCTTCAAGGGTAAGGTCAAGCTTCAGGTTTTGTTCACAACTGGCTGATCGTTAAGCCGTTTTTAAACAAAAACCTCTTCGAGAAAGCATGTGGAACAAAGAACAAAGAACACTACAGCACAGGAACAGGCCCTTCGGCCCTCCAAGCCTGTGCCGATCACATTGCCCTACCTAGACCAACCATCTGTATCCCTCTATACCCCGCCTGTTCATGTGTCTATCCAGGTAAGTCCTAAATATCGCTATTGTGTCTGCCTCAACTCACTTGGCAGTGCATCCCAGGCTCCCATTACCCTCTTAGGAGTGGAGTTAACGCGGATCAGATAAGCCATGATCTTACCAAATGGTGGAGACAACCAGCCTACTCCTCTTCTGTTTCTACCCAACGCTGCCGCCAAACAGCACTGGGCGGAAATTCATCTACCTTTCTAACAGGTACTTGGGAACCAGTTCCGGGAAAAAATGAAACACAAATCAAACCCTGCACAGTGAGGCTGCCTACAAGAGCATCAAGGTGATAGGGGCCGCTTACCCCACAAACTGACTCAATGGAACCAGAGCACGTACAGGTTCAGGGTGCGGAGTATAGTAATCAGAATTCCCATTAATCAATTCAAACATTGCTATAATCCTTGTCACCATCTCTCATTGGCCCTGAAACTATTCTTATTTGGGATTACCCTCCTGTTTATTTGTCCTCAAGCAGCGTTCTTTCTGCAATTGTTTTTGAAGCATCTGCAGTGGAGAACACTGGAATCAAGAATGCAATTAGGACACATCTGCACGAAGGGAAACTTGTTAGAAATAGCCTGCATGGATTTCGAAAGGGCGATCGTGCTGGGCAAACCTCGTGGAGTTCTTTAGGGAAGCAGCAGACAGGGGAAATGCAGCGGATGGGGTGTACGTGGACTTCAGAGAGGCCTTCATTAAGATACTGTTACGACGCAGAGTTTGACCCCCCCTTTTGAGACGTAGCGCCGAATCCCTCAAAGAGGAACACCTCACCTCGTGATCTGTTAAAAGTGTGTGGGAAGGTGTGAACTGTCAAAGAACAAAGAACAAAGAACAATACAGCACAGGAACAGGCCCTTCGGCCCTCCAAGCCCGCGCCGCTCCCCGGTCCAGGATTGAATCCTGAATCCAGGATCCCCGCCCAATTTTCCAGCCTATCTACATACCAATATCCTATCCACCGAGCTGTCCCTCACAGCTACGATGCTTTGTTCATTACAACCTATTAACTCACCCCCACCCCCCCATTCCAGACCATGTGATCTCCAGGGGGAGGTGAAAACCCAGAGTGAAAAACCCCAGGGCCAATATGGGGAAAAAAAAAATCTGGGAAATTCCTCTCCGACCCCCTGAGGCGATCGAAACGAGTCCAGGAGATCACAATGGCCCTGATCGGAAAATGCTTCCCAACCCTAGTCATTTCCACTTCCACGAACACCGTATGAATTCCCTGCCCCCGAGACAGGTTCCCAACTATCCGCAGTCTCGCTCTGTACTGGCACCAGCAAGATGATCATAGAATGAAGCCTTGAAACGAGAAACAAGGAACAATTAGCCCGCGCCGCTCCCTGGTCCAAACTAGACCACTCTTTTGTATCCCTCCATTCCCACTCCGTTCATATAGCTGTCTAGATAAGTCTTAAACGTTCCCAGTGTGTCCGCCTCCACCACCTTGCCCGGCAACACATTCCAGGCCCCCACGACCCTCTGTGTGAAATATGTCCTTCTGATATCTGTGTTAAACCTCCCCCCCTTCACCTTGAACCTATGACCCCTCGTGAACGTCACCACCGACCCGGGGAAAAGCTTCCCACCGTTCACCCTATCCATGCCTTTCATAATTTTATACACCTCTATTAAGTCTCCCCTCATCCTCCGTCTTTCCAAGGAGAACAACCCCAGTTTCCCCAATCTCTCCTCATAACCAAGCCCCTCCATACCAGGCAACATCCTGGTAAACCTCCTCTGTACTCTCTCCAAAGCCTCCACGTCCTTCTGGTAGTGTGGCGACCAGAACTGGACGCAGTATTCCAAATGCGGCCGAACCAACGTTCTATACATCTGCAACATCAGACCCCAACTTTTATACTCTATGCCCCGTCCTATAAAGGCAAGCATGCCATATGCCTTCTTCACCACCTTCTCCACCTGTGACGTCACCTTCAAAGATCTGTGGACTTGCACACCCAGGTGCCTCTGCGTCTCTACACCCTTTATGGTTCTTCCATTTATCGTGTAGCTCCTCCCTACATTATTCCCACCAAAATGCATCACTTCGCATTTATCAGGATTGAACTCCATCTGCCATTTCCTTGCCCAAATTTCCAGCCTATCTATATCCTTCTGTAGCCTCTGACTATGTTCCTCACTGTCTGCAAGTCCTGCCAGTTTTGTGTCGTCTGCAAACTTACTGATCACCCCAGTTACTCCTTCTTCCAGATCATTTATATAAATCACAAACAGCAGAGGTCCCAATACAGAGCCCTGCGGTACACCACTAGTCACCGGCCTCCAGCCGGAAAAAGACCCTTCCACTACCACCCTCTGTCTTCTATGACCAAGCCAGTTCTCCACCCATCTAGCCACCTCCCCCTTTATCCCATGGGATCCAACCTTTTTCACTAGCCTACCATGAGGGACTTTGTCAAACGCTTTACTAAAGTCCATATCGACAACATCCACGGCCCTTCCTTCGTCAACCATTTTGGTCACTTCTTCAAAAAACACCACCAGGTTAGTGAGGCATGACCTCCCTCTCACAAAACCATGTTGACTATCGTTAATGAGTTTATTCCTTTCTAAATGCGCATACATCCTATCTTTAAGAATCTTCTCCAACAACTTCCCCACCACGGACGTCAAGCTCACCGGCCTATAATTACCCGGGTTATCCTTCCTACCCTTCTTAAATAACGGGACCACATTGGCTATCCTCCAATCCTCTGGGACCTCACCTGTGTCCAGTGACGAGACAAAGATTTGCGTCAGAGGCCCAACGATTTCACCTCTCGTCTCCCTGAGCAGCCTTGGATAGATTCCATCAGGCCCTGGGGATTTGTCAGTCTTTATATTCTCTAACAAACCTAACACTTCCTCCTTTGTAATGGAGATTTTCTCCAACGGTTCAACACTCCCCTCCGAGACACTCCCAGTCAACACATCCCTCTCCTTTGTGAATACCGACGCAAAGTATTCATTTAGGATCTCCCCTACCTCTTTGGGCTCCAAGCATAAGTCCCCACTTTTGTCCCTGAGAGGTCCGATTTTTTCCCTAACAACCTTCAGTAACGTTGCGTGGGAAACTAACAGAAATACTCACTTTAAAATGAACACCTAATTTAGAAATCATAGAAACCCTACAGTACAGAAAGAGGCCATTCGGCCCATCGAGTCTGCACCGACCACAATCCCACCCAGGCCCTACCCCCATATCCCTACATATTTTACCCGCTAATCCCTCTAACCTACGCATCCCAGGAAACTAAGGGGCAATTTTAGCATGGCCAATCAACCTAACCCGCACATCTTTGGACTGTGGGAGGAAACCGGAGCACCCGGAGGAAACCCACGCAGACACGAGGAGAATGTGCAAACTCCACACAGACAGTGACCCAAGCCGGGAATCGAACCCAGGTCCCTGGAGCTGTGTAGCAGCAGTGCTAACCACTGTGCTACCGTGCCGCCCTAATTTATTTATTTATTAAACCAACCGGTAGGGCGGCACGGTAGCACAGT
The DNA here is from genome assembly GCF_964213995.1 of Mustelus asterias. Taxonomy (NCBI): domain Eukaryota; kingdom Metazoa; phylum Chordata; class Chondrichthyes; order Carcharhiniformes; family Triakidae; genus Mustelus; species Mustelus asterias. The sequence goes on from NC_135822.1 coordinate 57,251,903, forward strand.
GGTTAGCACTGCTGCTTCACAGCTCCAGGGTCCCGGGTTCGATTCCCGGCTCGGGTCACTGTCTGTGTGGAGTTTGCACATTCTCCTCGTGTCTGCGTGGGTTTCCTCCGGGTGCTCCGGTTTCCTCCCACAGTCCAAAGATGTGCGGGTTAGGTTGATTGGCCAGGTTAAAAATTGTCCCTTAGAGTCCCTGGGATGCGTAGGTTAGAGGGATTAGCGGGTAACATATGTGGGGGGAGGGCCTGGGTGGGATTGTGGTCGGTGCAGACTCGATGGGCCGAATGGCCTCCTTCTGCACTGTAGGGTTTCTATGTTTCTATGTTTTAACCGGGAACTTTAACTAAACAAGTAACACACCGGATAAAACAAGGTTCTAATGGAATGCTGTTCAAATAAATACAACACCCATAGAACATAGAACATAGAACAGTACAGCACAGAACAGGCCCTTCGGCCCACGATGTTGTGCCGAGCTTTATCTGAAACCAAGATCAAGCTATCCCACTCCCTATCATCCTGGTGTGCTCCATGTGCCTATCCAATAACCGCTTAAATGTTTCTAAAGTGTCTGACTCCACTATCACTGCAGGCAGTCCATTCCACACCCCAACCACTCTCTGCGTAAAGAACCTACCTCTGATATCCGTCCTGTATCTCCCACCACGAACCCTATAGTTATGCCCCCTTGTAATAGCTCCATCCACCTGAGGAAATAGTCTTTGAACGTTCACTCTATCTATCCCCTTCATCATTTTATACACCTCTATTAAGTCTCCCCTCAGCCTCCTCCGCTCCAGAGAGAATAGCCCTAGCTCCCTCAACCTTTCCTCATATGACCTACCCTCCAAACCAGGCAGCATCCTGGTAAATCTCCTCTGCACTCCTTCCAGCGCTTCCACATCCTTCCTATAGTGAGGTGACCAGAACTGCACACAATATTCCAAATGTGGTCTCACCAAGGTCCTGTACAGTTGCAGCATAACCCCATGGCTCTTAAACTCCAACCCCCTGTTAATAAAAGCTAACACACTACAGGCCTTCTTCACAGCTCTATCCACTTGAGTGGCAACCTTTAGAGATCTGTGGATATGGACCCCAAGATCTCTCTGTTCCTCCACAGTCTTCAGAACCCTACCTTTGACCCTGTAATCCACATTTAAATTTGTCCTACCAAAATGAATCACCTCACATTTATCAGGGTTTAACTCCATTTGCCATTTTTCAGCCCAGCTTTGCATCCTATCTATGTCTCTTTGCAGCCTACAACAGCCCTCCACCTCATCCACTACTCCACCAATCTTGGTGCCATCAGCAAATTTACTGATCCACCCTTCAGCCCCCTCCTCTAAGTCATTAATAAAAATCACAAAGAGCAGAGGACCAAGCACTGATCCCTGCGGCACACCGCTAGCAACCTGCCTCCAATCCGAAAATTTTCCATCATTAACAAAAAAAAAGTAAAGATAGAATTCAGTCACTCTCAAAAAAATATAGAACCAGGTTTTCTCGGAACCTCCTGGAGTTTCGTGGTTGATTTCTCCGTCTCTGTGAGTTCTTTCTGGATTGGGACTTTTTGCTGGTTAGATGGTGCCGTTCTCTTAAGGGATATCGGGAAGCTGGCAGTGTGGAGAGCTGCTCTCTCCCTCTCGAGGCTTGAGGGGTGGCAGTTGCTAGCTGCTTTTTTTTCCCCTTTGCGTCCTCTTTTATACCTGTGATGACCTTTTCCGACAATCGGATGATTTTGTCAACACAATCAAATAGGTTCCTGGTAGCTGAGTGGCTGCTTTAAATTGATTGGGCAAAAGTTTAAAAAAACAGGTTGCCTTTCAAGACTATCGCTTGACTTTTTTGCTGCAAATGTTTCAGCTTGGACTCTGGAAGTACTTTGCATTTTAAACCTCCAAGCACAGAAACACAACACCAGCTCTTAAATAGACCACGTAATGTTTTTTTTTCCCCCTCTGGCATTTTTACAATTTTTTTCATCTTTTTCAACATCAAATTCCAACCTCGCAAACGCAACAATACCACACAGAATATTGTTGGAAAATTATCCAAATTTGTAGATGATGCCAGCTGGAGGGAAAGTTCGCCCGCTGAGGAAACATCCCAGTTTTAGATAACACGCCAACCGGGAATTTAAGCAGCAACTGAACTTAGTCACGGAAAGCATAAGCGTAGGCGGCACGGTGGCACAGTGGTTAGCACTGCTGCCTCACAGCGCCAGGGACCCGGGTTCGATTCCTGGTCTGTGTGGAGTCTGCACATTCTCCCCGTGTCTGCGTGGGTTTCCTCCGGGAGCTCCGGTTTCCTCCCACACTCCAAAGATGTCCATGTTAGGTGGATTGGCCATGCTAAATTGACCCTAGTACCAGGGGGGCTAGCTAGGATAAATACATGGGGTTAGGGGGATAGGGCCTGGATGGGATTGTGGTTGGTGCAGACTCGATGGGCTGAATGGCCTCCTTCTGCACTGTAGGGATTCTATGATCCTGAAAGGCAGAATAGGGAGATTATAACTATCTGGAAAGACGGAACAGATTCAGGTTATTTTCTTCAGTAGAGATCTTTAAAATTACGGATGGGTCGGACAGGATTGATGTGGAGCGGATTGTTTCCGCTAGTGAGAGAATCCAAAACTAGGAACCATAAATACAAGATAGTTACCAATGCATCCAATAGCAGAATAAGGAGAAATTTGGTTACTCAGAGAGGACAGAATGTGGAACTAACTACCACGGGAAGCACTTGAGGCAACTAGCATTGATGTTTTCCAAAGGTAACTAAATGAGTACATGAGAGAAAGGAATCATAATATAGCAACTGACAGGACAGAAAGAGACCACTCAGTCCATCGTACCAGCACAAAAGGGCTGGCACAACAAACCAGATTAAACGCCGGTCAGGAGGGCGGACAGAGTGTTGGGAAGGTCAGGGAAAGGAAAAACAAAACTCATTTTCCCGTCTTTCGGAGTGCTGGGAAACGGGGAGTGGTGCAGCACAGGGTTCTTCCCTTTCCTGTGTGTAACCATGATTTCAATACAGGGCTTACATATAAACACGGTGGCGCAGTGGTTAGCACTGCTGCCTCATGGCGCCAGGGACCCGGGTTCGATTCCCGGTTTAGGTCACTGTCTGTCTGGAGTTTGCACGTTCTCCTCATGTCTTTGTGAGTTTCCTCTGGGTGCTCTAGTTTCCTCCCACACTCCAAAGATGTGCCGGTTAGGTAGATTGGCCATGCTAAATTGCCTCTTAGTATTAGAGGGATTAACAGGGTAAATATGTGTGATTACGGGGATAGGGCCTGGGTGGGATTGTGGTCGGTGCAGACTCGATGGGCCGAATGGCCTCCTTCTGCACTGTAGGGATTCTATGATTCTATATGAATACATTCCCTCCGAGTCTGCGTGGGTTTCCTCCAGGTGCTCCGGTTTCCTCCCACAGTCCAAAGATGTGCAGGTTTGATGTATTGGCCGTGCTAAATTGACTTTAGTGTTAGGGGGATTAAGAACAAAGAACAATACAGCACAGGGACAGGCCCTTCGGCCCTCCAAGCCTGCGCCGCTCATGTGCCCAACTAGACCATTCTTTTGTATCCCTCTGTTCCCAGTCTGTTCATGTGGTTATCTAGATAAGTCTTAAACAATCCCAGCGTGTCCGCCTCAATCAACTTGCTTGGCAGCGCATTCCAGGCCCCCACCACCCTCTGTATAAAATACGTCCCCCTGTGTTGAACCTTGCCCCCCTCACCTTGAACCCGTGACCCCTTGTGTTCGTCACCTCCGACCTGGGAAGAAGCTTCCCACTGTTCACTCTATGCCCTTCATAATTTTATACACCTCTATTAGGCCGCCCCTCATCCTCCGCCTTAACTGGATAAATGTGTAGGGTTACGGGGATAGCGTCTGGGTGGGATTGTGGTCAGTACAGATTTGGTGGGCTGAATGGCCTCCTTCCGCACTGTAAGGATTCTATGATTCTATATGAATTAAGAACAGAAATAAGCCACTCAGGCTTTCGAGCGTGCTCCGCTATTCAATAAGATCATTTCTGATCTGATTGGAACCTCAATCCCACATTCCTGCTGACCCCCCCGATAACCTTTCACCCCCTTGTTCATCAAGAAACTATCCACATCTGCCTTAAAAAATATGCTCCGCTTCCACTGCCAGAGATTCACCACCCCTCGAAAGAAAAGATTTCTCCTCATCTCCGTCTTAGACAAGCGAACACTTGGACGGGATTTTCCAGTCGCGCTTGCCCCAAGACTGGAAAATTCCCGCCTGAGATCAACGGACCTTTGTATGGTTCTGGCCCTCCCGTGGCGGACGGGACGGAAATATTCCGCCCTTTATTCTTAAACAGTGACCCAGTGAAACCGGGCTTAGGTAGGTGGAATCACATTTGGTCCTCGCAGCCAAACAGGGAGGCGTAATTAGCTAGTTGTCTGGAATGCTGAAAGACGTTGGGGCGGTACGGTGGCGCAGTGGTTAGCGCTGCTGCCTCACAGCGCCAGGGACCCCGGTTCGATTCCCGGCTCGGGTCACTGTGTGGAGTTTTCACGTTCTTCCCATGTCTGCGTGGGTTTCCTCCGGGTGCTCCGGTTTCCTCCCACAGTCCAAAGATGTGTAGGTTAGGTGGATTGGCCGTGCTAAATTGCCCCGTAGTGTCAGGGAGACTAGCTAGGGTAAACGCATGGGGTTACGGGGATAGGGCCTGGGTGGGATTGTTGCCGGTGCAGACTCGATGGGCCGAATGGCCTCCTTCTGCACTGTAGGGATCCTATGATTCTAAGTTGCAAAGGGAATTGATAAGAGCGGGTGGGCTTTGCGCTGTGGGAGCGCAGAGGGACTCGGAAAGGCAAATCCGCAGGGTTTATAAGGCAGTGCCTCAGGCTAGTAAGGCTGTTTTCAACAAGATGTGGATAAAATTCCGAGTTAAGTTCCTGTCTGAGAGAATGGTGAGAGAATGGAAATTAAAAGCAGTACCAAACACTCCCATGTATGAGCTGTTCCAGTGCTCAGTATCCTGAGGGTACGAATCTTGACTCACGTTAGAATCCGTGGGAAACGGGGAGAGATTGGAACTTGGCAAGGAAATGCAGTCAAGCATCCAGCATTTTGAGGGGATCTGTCCAGACTTGGTGGAGATGTTAACGCCCAGCGCTGAGTGACAGTCTTGGCGCGGTTAAAGTTCAGCCTCTTAGCCCATTCCATTGCTGACCTCAACATCCACTGGCTGAACTCTTCCCCACAAAGAATTCGGGGGTGGAATCGCCAATGCGATTGCAGCATTCCTGAGGTAGCTGAGAGACTGGCAAATTCCTCTGCCAGTCACGACACTTCGGCATTGGGGGGGTGGGGTTTGCCTGCCTGAGAGAGTGTCAGTATCCTCCATTAAGAAGTGTGGACAAATCAAGACAAAGATACTGGGGGTGTCACACAGCAGACGAGACAGAGAGTGAGCCCCTATTTTACGCTAGCCCTCTCCATCAATGGCTGCCACCACTTCAGCGGAGACGATGGCCTACTGGCATTATCGCTAGACTATTGATCGAGAAACTCAGCTAATGTTCTGGGGACCCGGGTTCGAATCCCGCCACGGCAGATGGTGGAATTTGAATTCAGTAATTAAAAATATCTGGAATTAAGAATCTACTGATGAACCATGAAACCATTGCCGATTGTCGGAAAAACACATCCCGTTCACTAAGAACATAAGAAATAGGAGCAGGAGCCCCTCGAGCCCCTCGAGCCTGCCCCGCCATTCAATAAGATCGTGGCTGATCTGAAGTGGATCAGTTTCACTTACCCGCCTGATTCCCCGTAACCCCTAATTCCCTTACCGATCAGGAATCCATCTATCCGTGATTTAAACATATTCAACGAGGTAGCCTCCACCACTTCAGTGGGCAGAGAATTCCAGAGATTCACCACCCTCTGAGAGAAGAAGTTCCTCCTCAACTCTGTCCAAAACTGACCCCCCTTTATTTTGAGGCTGTCCCCTCTAGTTCTGGTTTCCTTTCTAAGTGGAAAGAATCTCTCCATCTAATATCCTTTAGGGAAGGAAATCTGCCGTCCTTACCCGGTCTGGCCTACATGTGACTCCAGAGCCACAGCAATGTGGTTGACTCTCCACTGCCCTCCAAGGGCAACTAGGGATGGGCAATAAATGCTGGCCCAGCCAGCGACGCCCGTGTCCCACGAATGAATGAAACAAAAGACAGAAGCACCCCTGTGTGTGTGTGTGTGTCCAGCCATAGGAAGTTCTGTACAATTGGAGCTGATTTCTTTGCTCTCTCCCTTCCAGAGGTGGATGAATGCTCCCGGCCTGACAATGGAGGATGTGAGCAGCGTTGTGTCAACACTCTGGGCAGCTATAAGTGTGCCTGTGACCCTGGCTACGAGCTTGCAAGTGACAAAAGAAACTGCGAAGGTAAGAGTCATTTTTCCATTTGTTCCGGGGCTTCGGCACTGCTGGCTAGGCCCGCATGGGCGGCACGGCGGCACAGTGGGTTAGCACTGCTGCCTCGCGGCGCCAGGGACCCGGGTTCGATTCCGGCCCTGGGTCACTCTCTGTGCGGAGTCCGCACGTTCTCCCCGTGTCTGAGTGGGTTTCCTCCGGATGCTCCGGTTTCCTACCAAGGATGTGTGGGTTAGGTTGATTGGCCGTGCTAAATTGCCCTTAGTGTCAGGGGAACTAGCTAGGGTAAATGCATGGGTTTGAGGGAATAGGGCCTGGGTGGGATTGTGGTCTGTGCAGACTCGATGGGCCGAATGGCCTCCTTCTGCAGGGATTCTATGATTTTATTGCCTTACCCTAATTACCCTTCAAGTGGTTGGTTTGCTAGGCCATTTCAGAGGGCAGTTGAGAGTCAACCACATTGCTGTGAGTTTGGACTTAGGTCAGACCAGACAACGATGCCAGATGGGGTCTGACCAGATATGAGAATCAGATGGGTTTTTACACCGGTTTGACGATCATTATTAATGAGACTAATTTTTTAGTCCAGGTTTATGTAATTAAATTTAAGCTGGTGGGGTTTGAACTTACAACTCCAGAGCATTAGTCTCAGCCTCTGAATTGCTAGACTTGTGATACTCCCTCCCTGCACGGTGGCACAGTGGTTAGCACTGCTGCCTCCCAGCACCAGGGACCTAGGTTCGATTCCCGGCTTGGGTCACTGTCTGTGCGGAGTCTGCACCTTCTCCCTTGTGTCTGTGTGGGTTTCCTCCGGGTGCTCCGGTTTCCTCCCACAGTCTGAAAGACGTGCTGGTTAGGTGCTAAATTCTCCCTCAGTGTAACCCGAACAGGAGTGTGGCGACTAGGGGATTTTCACAGTAACTTCACTGCAGTTTAAATTGTGACACTAATAGTACATAAATAAATAATGCTACTGTCCAAATTATAAATCAAGCCTAGAGGGCTAGAATACAAGAGCAGGGATGTACTTCTGAGGCTGTAAAAGGCTCTGGTCAGACCCCATTTGGAGTATTGTGAGCAGTTTTGGGCCCCATATCTAAGGAAGGATGTGCTGGCTTTGGAGGGGGTCCAGAGGAGGTTCACAAGAATGATCCCAGGAATTAAGGGTTTGTCATATGAGGAGCGGTTGAGGAGTCTGGGTCCATGCTCGACTGAGTTTAGAAGGATGAGGGGGGATCTTATTGAAACTTACAGGATACTGAGATGCCTGGATAGAGTGGACGTGGAGAGGATGTTTCCACTAGTGGGAGAGACTAGAAACTCGAGGGCACAACCTCAGAGTGAAGGGACGCTCCTTTAAAACTGGGATGAGGAGGAACTTCTTTGGCCAGAGAGTGGTGAGTCTGTGGAACTCATTGCCACAGAGGGCTGTGGAGGCCAGGTCATGGAGTGTCTTTAAGACAGAGATAGGGGATCATAAGGGGATCAAGGGTTATGGGGAGAAGGCAGGAGAATGGGGATGAGAATCATATCAGCCATGATTGAATGGCGGGGCAGACTCGATGGGCCGAGTGGCCTAATTCTGCTCCTATATCTTATGTACTGCTCTGTGTGTGAAATGTTGGGGGGACGGAATGACGGTGTGGCTGTGTCTCGAGATGGAGAAGGTGGAGAAACGAGGAGGAGTTAAAAAAAAACCCATCAATTATGACAAGAGTTCAGTGCCAGACCTCCCACTGGGTTGCATGAGGCCAGCTGGAAACTTCCTCTTTGGAAACAGAATTGATGTGACAAGTCCTGGTTTGAAGTGGTGACGGTGCTTTACTCATTGCAGCTGCATGTGGTGGCTTCCTCACCAAGCTTAATGGCTCCATAACCAGCCCAGGGTGGCCCAAGGAGTACCCGCCCAACAAGAACTGCGTCTGGCAAGTGGTGGCGCCCACGCAGTACCGCATTTCCCTCCAGTTCGAGTTCTTCGAGATTGAAGGCAATGACGTGAGTATATAACCGGCGTGTGAGGGCCAGCCTGACTCAGATATCAGCGCAAGAAAACAGAGCAAAGCCTGGCATTTGTATCACGCTTTGCACCACCGCTGGACATCTCGCAGCACTTTAGGCTGCAGCGCTTTCTGAAGTGTAGTCACTGCCGTAATGTCGGGAACCCAGCAGCGAATTCATGCACCGCAAGATCCCAGAAACAGTCACGTGATAATGATAATCCGATCTTGTGATGTTGATTTGGCCCATCAAGTCTGCATCGATAACAATCCCACCAGGATTGTTGCTATCCCCATAACCCCATGCATTTACCTGGCTAGTCCCCCTGACACTGAGGGGCAATTTAGCATGGCCAATCCACCTAACCTGCGCATCTTTGGACACTAAGGGGCAATTTAGCATGGCCAATCCACCTAACCTGTGCATCTTGGGACACTAAGGGGCAATTTAGCATGGCCAATCCACCTAACCTGCACATCTTTGGACACTAAGGGGTAATTTAGCATGGCCAATCCACCTAACCTGCACATCTTTGGACACTAAGGGGTAATTTAGCATGGCCAATCCACCTAACCTGCACATCTTTGGACACTAAGGGGTAATTTAGCATGGCCAATCCACCTAACCCGCACATCTTTGGACACTAAGGGGTAATTTAGCATGGCCAATCCACCTAACCCGCACATCTTTGGACACTAAGGGGTAATTTAGCATGGCCAATCCACCTAACCCGCACATCTTTGGACACTAAGGGGTAATTTACCATGGCCAATCCACCGAATCTACACATCTTCGGAGTGTGGGAGGAAACCAGAGGAAACCCACGCAGACACGGGGAGAACGTGCAGACTCCACACAGACAGTGACCCAAGCCGGGAATTGAACCCAGGTCCCTGGCGCTGTGAGGTAGCTGTGCCACCGCACCGCCCCGGCATGGACACCAGGGATAACTCCACCCACCCCCACTCTTCTTTAAAATAGTGCCATGGGGCATTTTACGTTCACCCAAGCAGGCAGATGGTGACAGCCCTTAGAGTAACGCCTAAAGACAGCACTACCTACAATGCAGCTTTCCCTCTGCACTGCACTGGGAGTGTCGGCCTGGATTTTTTTGTGCTCCAGTCTATGGAGTGGGCCTTGAACCCATAAGCTTGTGCCTCAGATGAGAATGCTACTCACTGAACCATGGCTGTCACTGCAACTGGTTAGCGGGATTGGGAGTTTGGCCAGTGGTTCTGAAGCTGAAATATTCCCAGTGTAGGGTAAAGATTCATCCCTCGTCAGGAGAGTGAGATACAGGGTGGCACAGTGGGTTAGCACTGCTGCCTCACGCGCCAGCGACCCGGGTTCAGTTCCCGGCTTGGGTCACTGTCTGTGTGGAGTTTGCACGTTCTCCCCATGTCTGCATGAATTTCCTCTGGGTGCTCCGGTTTCCTCCCACAGTCCAATGATGTGTAGGTTAGGTGGATTGGCCATGCTAAATTGCCCCTTAGTGTCCAATGATGTGTAGGTTAGGTGGATTGGCCATGCTAAATTGCCCCTTAGTGTCCAAAGATGTGCAGGTTAGGTGGATTGGCCATGCTAAATTGCCCCTTAGTTTTCAAAGATGTGTAGGTTAGGTGGATTGGCCATGGTAAATTGACCCTTAGTGTTCAAAGATGTGCGGGTTAGGTGGATTTGCCATGCTAAATTTCTCCTTAATGTCCAAAGATGTGTGGGTTAGGTGGATTGGCCATGCTAGATTGCCCCTTAGTGTCCAAAGATGTGTAGATTAGGTGGATTGGCCATGCTAAATTGACCATCGTGTCAGGGGGATTATCAGGGTAAATATGTGGGATTACGGGAATAGGGCCTGGGTGGGATTGTGGTCGGTGCAGGCTCGATGGGCCGAATGGCCTCCTTCTGCACTGTAGGGTTTCTAAGACACAGTCTCACACTTCCTGAGTGCTACTCTCTTGCACCCCAAACTGGGACACTGTAGATGAGAACAGGAACATGGAAAGGAGGATGAGACACTCTGACAGATGGATGATCTCTGTGAGTGTTGTTGAGGGGTGAATCAAGCCTACAGTGGCCAAGTGAGTGATGTGCGCAGCGTACACCCAGACTCCATTCCCCGTATTGTTTTTAGTCCCCAGTACAGACTCCGGTCCCTTTCTAACAACTCCATCCCTCGCAACAGCCTGAGATTAAGCCAAGATTAAGAACCTGAGATGAGCTTCTGACCGGAAATTCACACCATTACTAAGACTACCTATTTCCCCCTCAGTGATACCACCCGACTTTGTCCCTGTCTCAGCTTTATCCCTCACCTCAGTACCTTCAGACTTGACTATCCAACGTACTGGTCTCCCACATTCTGTCCTCTCCATACTGAAGTAAAGCTCTGGTACCGGGGTCTTAACTTGTACCAAGTCCCTTGTTCCCCTGTTACCCCACCCTGTGCTAGCCGATCTACTCTGGCTCCTGATCAAGCAACATCTTATTTTTAAAATTCTTATCCTTGTTCTGAAATCGCTCAATGGCCTCACTCCCTCCCTAACTCTGTAATCACCTTCGGCCCCACAAATCTCCAAGATAATCTGGACTCCTCTAATATATCCCCGAATTTAATCGCTCCACCATTGGAGGTCCTGCCTTCAATTGCCTCGGCCCCAAGCTTTGGAATTCCCTCCATAAACCCCTCTGCTCCTCTCTCTACCTCACTTTCCTCCTTTCGCGTACCTGTGAAGCTATTTGGGGTGTGTCTTTATGTTGAGGACTCTATTGAAATAGAAGTTACTGTGGTTAGTGAAGTTTGAGTGTCTATAAGGGCGCAGAAGACATTGAGTCAAGTGTGAGGAGATTGCACTGCCCCTCACCACATTGGAATCAGAATCCAGTTCAAACCTAACTCTGGGGTTACACTGTGACTGTTGTATTACAATGCAGGAGCTAATTTGCCTATGCGCAACTAACAGTTTAACTGCGCCCTTAACAGCGAGGGCCGTATTATTTTGTTTGTTTTGGACTCTGACTGGAATTTGATATCATAGAATCCCTACAGTGCAGAAGGAGGCCACTCAGTCCATCGAGTTTCTGCCGACCACATCCCACCCAGGCCCTATTCCCTCATTTACCCTGCTAATCCCCCGACACTAGGATCAACGGTAGCACGGCCAATCCACCTAACCCGCACATCTTCAGACTGTGGGAGGAAACCGGAGCATCCGGAGGAAACCCACGCAGACACATAAGAACTAGGAGCAGGAGGAGGCCATCTGGCCCCTCGAGCCTGCTCCGCTTTTCAATAAGATCATGGCTGATCTTTTCGTGGACTCAGCTCCACTTACCCGCCCGCTCACCATAACCCTTAATTCCTTTACTGTTCAAAAATCTATCTATCTTTGCCTTAAAAACATTCAATGAGGTAGCCTCAACTGCTTCACTGGGCAGGGAATTCCACAGATTCACAACCCTTTGTGTGAAGAAGTTCCTCCTCAACCCAGTCGTAAATCTGCTCCCCCTTATTTTGAGGCTATGCCCCCTAGTTCTAGTTTCACCCGCCAGTGGTAACAACCTCCCTGCTTCTATCTTATCTATTCCCTTCATAATCTTGTATGTTTCTATAAGATCCCCCCCTCATTCTTCTGAATTCCAATGAGTATACCCCCAGTCTACTCAGTCTCTCCTCATAAGCCAACCCTCAACTCCGGAATCAACCTAGTGAATCTCCTTTGCATCCCCTCCAGTGCCAGTATATCCTTTCTCAAGTGAGGAGACCAAAACTGTACACAGTACTCCAGGTGTGGCCTCACCAGCACCTTTTCCAAGTGCAACATAACCTCTCTATTTTTAAACTCCATCCCTCTAGCAATGAAGGACAAAATTCCATTTGCCTTCTTCTTAATTACACGGGGGAGAACGTGCAAACTCCACACAGACAGTGACCCGAGCCGGGAATCGAACCCGGGTCCCTGGCGCTGTGAGGCAGCAGTGCTAACCCACTGCACCGCCGCGCCTGCAGTAAGTATTATATTTGCTGAATTGGTGCAGTTTAAGCTATTGATGTTGCATCCTGTGTATTGGCGTGAGAGGTGGCGCTTTGAACTGTGATCTGTTGGGTTCCAGGTCTGTAAATATGACTACGTCGAGGTTCGCAGCGGCCTCTCCGCTGATTCCAAGCTTCACGGCAGATTCTGCGGTGCAGAGAAGCCAGAGGTGATCACCTCCCAGTACAACAACATGAGGATAGAGTTTAAGTCGGATAACACTGTCTCCAAGAAAGGTTTCAAGGCCCACTTCTTCTCAGGTATGTCCGCTGTCTCTTCACAGGGTGCGAGGGGGGTCACTGCATGAAAAGTGGGACCCCTGACTAATCTTCATTCACTCACTCAACGTGCTAAAGATTATGGTTAATACCCGCCTAGTTGCTCTGGGTGAATTTTGTTAGGTTCTGATCCAGGACGCCAGGCTCGACTCCAAATATCTTTCTATTTTGGCATAAATGCGAGGATAGGATTCTTCCTTCCAGGAATGATTCCACTGACAAAGTTTATTTTTAAAGTTTATTTATTTATTCGTGACAAGTAGGCTTACATTCACACCGCAATGAAGTTACTGTGAAAATCCCCTAGTCGCCACACTCCTGTTCGGTTACACCGAGGGAGAATTTAACACCTAACCAGCACGTCTTTCGAACTGTGGGAGGAAACCTGGAGTACTGTGTACAGTTTTGGTCTCCTTACTTGAGAAAGGATATACTGGCACTGGAGGGGGTGCAGAGGAGATTCACTAGGTTGATTCCGGAGTTGAGAAGGTTGGCTCATGAGTAGACTGGGGCTATACTCATTGGAATTCAGAAGAATGAGGGGAGATCTTATAGAAACGTATAAGATTATGAAGGGAATAGATAAGATAGAAGCAGGGAAGTTGTTTCCACTGGCGGGTGAAACTAGAACTAGGGGGGCATAGCCTCAAAATAAGGGGAAGCAGATTTAGGACTGAGTTGAGGAGGAACTTCTTCACACAAAGGGTTGTGAATCTGTGGAAGCAGTTGAGGCTACCTCATTGAATGTTTTTAAGGCAAGGATAGATACATTTTTGAACAGTAAAGGAATTAAGAGTTATGGTGAGCGGGCGGGTAAGTGGAGCTGAGTCCACGAAAAGATCAGCCATGATCTTATTGAATGGCGGAGCAGGCTCGAGGGGCCAGATGGCCTACTCCTGCTCCTAGTTCTTATGTTCTTAAACCAGAGAACCCAGAGGAAACCCACGCAGACACGGGGAGAATGTGCAAACTCCACACAGACAGTGACCCAAGCCGGGAATCAATCCTGGGTCCCTGGCGCTGTGTGTGCTAACCACTGTGCTGGGATCTTTTATAGTAGGGATCTTTTATAGCAAAACAAACTTTATTTAATAACACAGTTTAACTGTAACTAACAAATTAAGCAGCTTAACCATTAACAGTTGAGCAATATTTAAAAACGAAAGGAAACAACTTTAATTTCTAACTTATCACTGTTTCAGTTCCAAATAAGCAACATTCATCTTGCAGACTTAAAAGCCACTTTAAATACAGTTAGCAACCATAAATATACTTGCTATAATAAGTGTAGACAGCTTTCAGAGCGAGAGAGTGAGTTTTGGCAGCTTACAGAAAACATCTGCCTTCAAGAAATTTCAAGCCAGGAAAGCTGTTTCTCTCCCACAGATCCAACTCCTCCCATTAACCACATCTTCATTTAACCTTGCCTACCTATACTCACCTTCCCTTCCTTTAATCAAAACCCCAGGGAAAATCTCCATCCATAAACAAAAGTCTATCCTAAATGAACACTATATGGCTAAAATGAGCAATTACCCTGCTGTCCCAGCATCTGAGCTAAATGTATCCCAAACACACCGACTGCCTGCAGAATAGAGCTGAATCTGTAAACAGTCCCCTTAAACATAAAAAAATCTATAGCAGTATCTCACTATCATCATGATGGAGTCAACTCAATACTTAAGCCCTTCTTAGCAAGTATGGGGTTTATGTTGCCTTTAAAATAAATTCCAGTCAACTACAACCTGCATTTATATAGTGACGTTAATTTAGTGAAACATCCAAGGTGATTAACGAATATGTGATCAGGCAAAATGTGATACTGGGCCACATAAGTAGACATTGGGTTGGGTGAGTAAATGGTTGGTCAAAGACATAGATTTTATGGGATCTCTTAACGGCGGGAAGAGAGGCGAAGAGGTTTAGGGAAGAACCAGGTATCTGAAGGCATGGCCACCAGTGGTGGAGCGATTAAAATCGGGAATGCACAGGAGGCCAGAATTAGAGGGAGCAGAGGTCACAGAGTCTTTGGAGGAGCTCACAGACATCCTAGAGGTTGCAGGGGTGGAGGAGGTTGCAGAGATCTCGGAGGGTTGGAGGAGGTTACAGAGATCTCGGAGGGTTGTAGGAGGTTAGAGAGATCTCAGAGGGTTGGAGGAGGTTGCAGAGATCTTGGAGAGTTGGAGGAGGTTACAGAGATCTCGGAGGGTTGGAGGAAGTTACAGAGATCTCGGAGGGTTGGAGGGGGCTGGAGGAGGTTACAGAGATCTTGGAGAGTTGTAGAGGCTGGAAGAGGTTACAGAGATCTCGGAGGGTTGTAGGGGCTGGAGGAGGTTACAGCGATCTCAGAGGTTTGTCAAGTTGGAAGAGGTTACAGAGATCTCGGAGGGTTGTAGGGACTGGAGGCGGTTACAGAGATCTTGGAAGGATTGTAGGGGCTGGAGGAGGTTACAGAGATCTTGGAAGGTTGTCAGGCTGGAGAAGGTTACAGAGATCTTGCAGGGTTATTGGGCTGGAGGAGGTTACAGAGATCTCGGAGGGTTGTCAGGGCTGGAAGAGGTTACAGAGATGCCGGAGGGTTATAGAGGCTGGAGGAGGTTACAGAGATCTCGGAGGGTTGTAAGGGCTGGAGAAGGTTGCAGAGATCTCGGACGGTTATAGAGGCTGGAGGAGGTTACAGAGATCTTGGAGGGTTGTAGGGGCTGGAGGGAATTACAGAGATCTCGGAGGGTTGTAGGGGCTGGAGGAAGTTGCAGAGGTCTCGGAGGGTTGTAGGGGCTGGAGGAAGTTGCAGAGATCTCAGAGGGTTGTAGGGGCTGGAGGAGGTTACAGAGATCTTGGAGGATTGGAGGGGCTGGAGAAGGTTACAGAGATCTCGGAGTATTGGAGGGGCTGGAGGAGGTTACAGAGATCTTGGAGGGGCTGGAGGAGGTTACAGAGATCTCGGAGGGTTGTAGGGGCTGGAAAAGGTTACGGAGATCTCGGAGGGTTGTCGGGGCTGGAGGATAGTTGGAAGCCAGTCCTCAGTTGATTTGAGGGCGAATGGTGCCTATCTGCCTTCTCCCAGTTGGTCTGGTCAGTTTGTTTGGAATTTTAATCGCCATGTGGGAGGGGTTGTCTTGTAATATACTCCTTGCAGCAGCAAGTAGATAGAGACCCCTGAAAGTGCCCTTCTTTCAAAAACTACAGCACAAAACAACTGGAGCCCAGAGCAACTGAAAGGCCCGAGTAATGGAATTAGACAGGACTGCCCTCTTTAGGATCCAGACAAGAATGACTCGACAAGAATCTTGCAAACTCTTTGGTCTGGGCCGAACGGATGGGTTGTCTCCCCAGCTCCATGTCATTATGTTAATACAGATCGAATCAGAGCGCACAGGCGGAGGCCATTTAACCCATGGTGCCTGGCTATCTGATTAGACACCCTGTGCTCTTTCCCCAGGGCGAGGGAAAGTTACTATTTTGGGGCAGTACCATACACATCAGACTAAAATCTCCCCTCATCTCCCCTCCAGTCTGTTTGCCAATGATCTGTAATCTGTGTCCTGGAATCATAGAAACCCGACAGGGCAGGAGAAGGCCATTCGGCCCATTGAGTCTGCATCAACAACAATCCCACCCAGGCCCTGTATCTAACCCCGTGCTGTACCTGTCCTGGGAGTGTTTGATGGGGACAGTATAGAAGGAGCTTTACTCTGTATCTAACCCCGTGCTGTACCTGTCCTGGGAGTGTTTGATGGGGACAGTGTAGAGGGAGCTTTACTCTGTATCTAACCCCGTGCTGTACCTGTCCTGGGAGTGTTTGATGGGGACAGTGTAGAGGGAGCTTTACTCTGTATCTAACCCTGTGCTGTACCTGTCCTGGGAGTGTTTGATGGGGACAGTGTAGAGGGAGCTTTACTCTGTATCTAACCCCGTGCTGTACCTGTCCTGGGAGTGTTTGATGGGGACAGTGTAGAGGGAGCTTTACTCTGTATCTAACCCTGTGCTGTACCTGTCCTGGGAGTGTTTGATGGGGGACAGTGTAGAGGGAGCTTTACTCTGTATCTAACCCCGTGCTGTACCTGTCCTGGGAGTGTTTGATGGGGGACAGTGTAGAGGGAGCTTTACTCTGTATCTAACCCCATGCTGTACCTGTCCTGGGTGTGTTTAATGGGGACAGTGTAGAGGGAGCTTTACTCTGTAACTAATCCCGTGCTGTGAGTGTTTGATGGAGACAGTTTGGGATTTCTGAGTAAGCGGCCAAATTGAGAGATCAGGGTCACGGAAGGAATGGGAATGACGATGTGACAGAAAAGAATGAAGTTTTCAGGCTCTGGTTTTAATCCTGACCGACTCCTTAGACAGAGTGGCTCACCAGAGAATACTGCTGGGGTATTGTGGTCTCCCGAGCAGATCAGAGGAGCAGGACACTCGGGGCCGGGGGGGAGGCAGGGAGTGGTGATTGTTCGTGGGGATGGAGTTTTGAACTGTGTGTTTGGGCTAATAATCCTGAGCCGCCTCCTTCATCTTTCCCATGTTTGTCCTCTCCACCCAGACAAGGACGAGTGCTCAAAGGACAATGGCGGTTGTCAGCATGAGTGTGTCAACACTTTCGGGAGTTACACGTGCCAGTGCCGCAGTGGTTTCATGCTTCACGAGAACAAACACGATTGCAAGGAAGGTGAGTGACATTTGACTCACGATAACAGGACGGAGGGCGCTGGGAACTCTTGACTCTACACATCAGGAAACATGGGTAACGTGGGAGACATTCTCTTCCTGGTGCGTGTTAACCATTGACTACTGCTCCCTCTGGTGGGCTAGTCAAGAGTTACAACAGCTTAAACACGGAGTGACTATTGACACCATTGTGTTGGAGAGTATCATAGAATCGTAGAATCCCTACAGCGCAGGAGGAGGCCATTCGGCCCATCGAGTCTGCACCGACCACAATCCCACCCAGGCCCTATTCCCGTGACCCCACATATTTACTCTGCTAATCCCCCCTGACACTAAGGGGCAATTTAGCACGGCCAATGCACCTAACCCTCACATCTTTGGACTGTGGGAGGAAACCGCAGCACCCGGAGGAAACCCACGCAGACACGGGGAGAACGTGCAGACTCCGCACGGACAGTGACCCAAGCCGGGAATCGAACCCGGGGTCCCTGGAGCTGTGAGGCAGCAGTGCTAACCCACTGTGCCACCCCATGTTAGTGTCAACTAACGAGTTGGAGGCAGAGTTGGAACTTGTGGTTTCCATTCACACGGAGTCTTCAAACTCATGAGTGGAACCACAAGTCAACAGAGTCTCTTGATAAAAGCAGGATTATTTCTACAACACAGTGCAGTGAGTGATAGTTACAGGTGAGGAGCCTCTTGCATTGTACAATGTTAGAAAGTTGCGGAATTGCACACAAACGTTTAACATTAGACATGGCCTTCATAGCGAGAGAAAACCCACGCAGACACGGGGAGAATATTCAAGGCTGATTAAATAGGTTTGTGGTCGACAAGGGAGGCAAGGAGGGCAGACCGGAAAGTGGAGTTAAGGCTGCATTGGATCAGCCATGATTTTATTGGCTGGTGGGGAAGGCCCAAGGGGGCCGAATGGCCTCCTCCTATTTAATATGATGTTATGTTCTTCCGACTGCAGCTGGATGTGAACACAAAATCAACAGCGTGTCAGGCACCATCACCAGCCCAAACTGGCCCAATAAGTACACAAGTCGGAAGGAGTGTACCTGGGAGATCATAACCACGCCTGGGCACCGGGTTAAACTGGTAAGAAGCACCCCCTTATCGAGAGAGCCCATTCGGGATAAGGCACAAGGTTGCAAACCTGCTCACCGCCACCAGTTTGGCAGCAGCAGATTGGAACCACACAGAGTCGCAACCATGGCAACACTCCATTCCCAACGTGGGAGCTGTGGAGAGTCAGAGAATGATACAGCACGGAAAGTGACCCATTTGGCCCATCATGCCTGTGCTGTAAAAGCTCTCCAATTAATCCCGCTCCCCAAGCTCTTCCCTGGAGCGGTGCACATTGCCCTTTTGCAGATAGATACAATTCCCCTTTGAAAGTCCTTTTTAAGTCGGCTTGCAGGCAGCATTTCAGATCACAACAACTCATTACGTTAAAGAAATCTCCTCATCACCCCTCTGCCAAATTATCTTCAACCTGTGTCCTCTAGGTACCAACCCTCCTCCCAACAGAAACAATTTCTCCTCATTTATTCTATCAAAGCTCATCATCGTAGAATCATTGAATAGAATCATAGAATCCCTACAGTGCAGAAGGAGGCCATTCAGCCCATCGTACCTGCCCTGACAACAATCCCACTCAGGCCGGATCCCTGCAACCTTACATATTTAGCCTCTAATCCCCTCGACACTAGGAGGCAATTTAGCATAGCCAATCCACCGAACCTACACATCTTTGGACACTAAGGGACAATTTAGCATGGCCAATCCACCGAACCTGCACATCTTTGGACACTAAGGGACAATTTAGCATGGCCAATCCACCGAACCTGCATATCTTTGGACACTAAGGGACAATTTAGCATGGCCAATCCACCGAACCTGCATATCTTTGGACACTAAGGGACAATTTAGCATGGCCAATCCACCTAACCTGCACATCTTTGGACACTAAGGGGCAATTTAGCCAATCCACCTAACCTACACATCTTTGGACACTAAGGGGCAATTTAGCATGGCCAATCCCCCTAACCTGCACATCTTTGGACTGTGGGAGGAAACCGGAGCACCCGGAGGAAACCCACTCAGACACGGGGAGAACGTGCAAACTCCGCACAGCCAGTGACCCGAGCCGGGAACCGAACCTGGGCCCCTGGCGCCGTGAGGCAGCAGTGCTGACCACTGTGCCGCCGTGCCGCCCATCATCTTTAATGAAATCCCCCCCTTAATCTTCTCCCCTCTGAGGAGATTCTTATCCGTGGAATCTTGCAATTTGAAATCTTGAGTCTTGGTGGGTGGGGGGAAACTTCTGCCAACTCGGATTAATCTACTTTTGTTTGGAAGGCGTTCAATGAGTTGGACATCGAGCAGCACCAGGAATGTGCATACGACCACCTCGAGCTTTACGATGGCAAAGACGCCAAGGCGAAAGTTATCGGCCGATTCTGCGGCAGTAAGAAGCCGGAGCCTCTGATCTCCACCTTCAACCGGATGTTCATTAAATTCTTCTCCGACAACTCTGTGCAGAAGAAGGGCTTTGAAGCCACTCACACTTCAGGTAAGGATCCTCCACTATTACAGCACGCACCTCCAATTGGCCAAATCGCGGTGGGTTGAAGCAAGTCCACCGCACCGACAACATTAACAGTCATTAATCTGAGCTGCTTCAGAGCTATAAGGGCGGAGTCACTTGGAGGAATTTTAAGTCCGCGTTTCGCTTTGTCTTTTGTGCTTTGTACTCGTGTCCCTCCATCCACTCAGGTAGCTCTGATCTGGGAGCGGTGTAACTGAGCGGTGTTCCCAGACGAGACATGGGCCATTGTTGGATGACGCAGTACAGACCCGGGGCTTTTACCACACTCCAAATCCCACTGAGAAGGACGTCAGTCAGTGAAGGCTTAACTCCTGGTACTTATCCAAGTTTAGGCTGACCTATTGACTCTTGGACAAAGCAGTACATTCAGCAGCTAGAAGAGGAGCGCTGTAACAAGCTGTACAATGATGCCCATGTCTCCCCTCCCTGGCCCTGACTCAGCCACTGAAATCATCATAGAATCCCTACAGTGCAGAAGGAGGCCTTTTGGCCCATCGAGTCTGCACCAACAACAATCCCACCCAGACCCTATCCCCATAATCCCACATATTTACCCCGCTAATTTAATCAAGGCATCCCGGGCCACTAAGGGGCAATTTAGCATGGCCAATCCCCCCTAACCTACACATTTTTGGACACTAAGGGTCAATTCACCGTGGCCAATCCACCTAACCTACACATTTTTGGACACTAAGGGTCAATTCACCGTGGCCAATCCACCCAACCTGAACATCTTTGGACACTAAGGGGCAATTTAGCATGGCCAATCCACCTAACCTACACATGTTTGGATACTAAGGGACAATTTACCATGGCCAATCCACCTAACCTGCACATCTTTGGACACTAAGGGCAAATTAGCATGACCAATCCACCTAACCTGCACATCTTTAGACACTAAGGGGCAATTTAGCATGGCCAATCCACCCAACCTGAACATCTTTGGACACTAAGGGGCAATTTAGCATTGCCAATCCACCTAACCTACACATCTTTGGACACTAAGGGGTAATTTAGCATGGCCAATCCACCTAACCTACACATGTTTGGATACTAAGGGACAATTTACCATGGCCAATCCACCTAACCTGCACATCTTTGGACACTAAGGGCAATTTAGCATGACCAATCCACCTAACCTGCACATCTTTGGACACTAAGGGGCAATTTAGTATGGCCAATCCACCTAACCAGCATGTCTTTCGGACTGTGGGAGGAAACCAGTACACCCGGAGGGAACCCACGCAGACACGGGGGGAACGCGCAGACTCCGCACAGACAGTGACCCAAGCCGGGAATCGAATCCTGGCGCTGTGAGGCAGCAGTGCTAACCACTGTGCCACCCATGGTTTTGAACCCCAGTGGGACTTGTACCCGCCCCCCTCTCCAAACCTCCTGGGTCATAAGAGAGTGGGTGACCCACCGAGGCATGAAGTTTAGATTGAAGGGAGTGAGGACATCGGTCCTGGTTTGATGAGTTGCAGCCCACGCTGGGTAGGACCTCACACATTGCTGGCTTGTTAATGAAAATAGCTAACCCATAAATGGGCGCCAATGTTATTCAGCCAGTACTGCAGGCGCGGAAAGGATGTAACTGCCTTGGCAAGCTCGTACAGGAGACCAGTGTTACACGCCAGTGTCCATGTTTTATCCTGCAGAATGTGGGGGCAAGCTGAAGGCAGAGGTGAAAACCAAGGATCTGTACTCTCACTCGCAGTTCGGAGATAACAATTACCCCGGAGGAACAGATTGCCAGTGGGTGGTCCGGGCAGAAGAAGGGTACGGGGTGGAGCTGATATTCCAGACCTTCGAGGTGGAGGAGGAACCAGACTGTGGCTACGATTCCATGGAGTTGTTCGACGGCTCGGACGACACTGCTCCCAGGCTGGGCAGGTTCTGCGGCTCCGGGGTAAGAGCTCATCCTTTTTCCAGTTCCAGCCTGTGAAACAGGCCCCAGTTAGCACAGACTGCCAATCGTACCGGGCGTGTGGTGGGGAAGGGAAGCTAAGGACGGTTGTGGTTGCTGGAGGCTGATTATCTCAGTGTGGGAGTTCCTCAAGGCCGTGTCCTCGGCCCAACCAGCTTCAGTGACCTCTTCCCCCACCCCCCCGTTAAAAGATCATACAGGGTTCAATCCCATTCGTTGCTCCCCAAATAATGAGGACCCATGTCCGCACGCAGCAAGACCTGAACAATGTTTGGGCTTGGGCGGGTAAGTAAGATATGACATTCGTACCACACAAGGGCCAGGCAATGACCATGTTCGACAAGGCCTAGTGGTATTATCGCTGGACTATTCATCCAGAAACTAAGCTAATGTTCTGGGGGGCCCATATTCGAATCCCGGCAGACGGTGGAATTTGAATTCAATAAAAAAAAATCTGGCATTCAGAATCTACTGATGACCATGAAACCATTGTCGGAAAAACCCATCTGGTTCACGAATGTCCTTTGGGGAAGGAAATCTGCCGTCCTTACCCGGTCTGGCCGACATGTGACTCCAGAGCCACAGCAATGTGGTTGACTCTCAACTGCCCTTGGGGCAACTAGGGATGGGCAATAAATGCTGGGCCCAGCCAGCGACGCCCATGTCCCATGAATGAATAAAAAAAAGAGTCCAACTATTTGCCTTCAATTACAATCCACTGTTGAGAACCCTGCCTCTGCGTGGAGGAATTGGCTGAATCTTGTTGCCTGGTTCAATGCTTCTTTGCATCGTGACGTACAGATCCACTCTTGATCTCCATTTTCCGCTCCGTGTCCAACGGTGAACCCTCTCCCTGGCACTGGTTAACTTCCCTGGTCACTGGGAGTGGGTGACTTGCCAGCATCCGCCCTTCACTCGACGCTTCATCCATTAGCTCACCTGAGAGCAGTTGTAAACTGTGCTTGAAGAGCAGGGAAGATGTCCACGCACGCACTCACACACATACGCAAACATGCATGCGTGGAGGGGTGGGGAATAAATGCTGGCCAGCCAGTGACGCCCATGTGTCACGTATGAATAAAAAATATGCACACACCTGCTTGCATACGTGTGCCCATACGTGTACACAGGCATATTTACACACGCGTGCAATACCTAACATTTATTTGCACACATTCACACGCATGGGAAAAGCTTCACAGGATCTGCATACATGCTTACTCTTAGAAGCTTCCTGATGCTTCCAGAAACTTTCCGTAGCTAGGTTTTCTCCAGACAGATCGCCAGCCTGTCGCCAAGGTCTATAACTTGAGGGGTGTCTCTCTGCATCAAGCGCGGCTGGCCAGGAGACTCTCCCGCTCTCACCCCCTGCCTTAGACATACTGAAGGGATCTACAAGTTGACCCTCGACCTGTTTGGTCGCGTTATGAATGCACCTCCCTTGGCATTCAAGCGCTGGGGTGGGACTCGAACCCCGAGCTTCTGGCTCTGAGGTAGGGTCGCCACCCCAATGTGCCACAAGACCACCTGCCTGCAAATATAGACACTTGGGCACAGAGACACATCCCCACACATGCCGGTGTGAACAAGCGTATCTGTTTGGAGTCAGTTTTATTGAGGAAAGCAGTGACTGAGGAGCGGGATAGCCCAGACACTGGGTTTCTGAATGCAATGGAGCAGTAGCTGTGAAAGATTGCTGACATTCCCACAGGGTTTTTATATCCGCGAAGGGGAAAGATTCCTTCCCTCATCGGAGCCGGTGGGTTAAAGGAGTGGCAGTGGAGAGGGCAACAACATGAAGTCAAGACCAAAGGCAGGGGGAGGTGATGGCCTAGTGGTATAATCGCTAGAATATTAATCCATGAGTCCATAAGACATAGGAGCAGAATAAGGCCACTCGGCCCATCGAGTCTGCTCCACCATTCAATCATGGCTGATATTTTTCTCATCCCCATTCTCCTGCCTTTTCCCCATAACCCCTGATCCTCTTATTAATCAAGAACCTATCTATCTCTGTCTTAAAGACACTCACTAACCCGCCCTCCACAGCCTTCTGCGGCAAAGAGTTCCACAGATTCACCGCTCTCTGGCTGAAGAAATTCCTCCTTGTCTCTGTTTTAAAGGATCGTCCCTTCAGCCTGAGGTTGTGCCCTCTGGTTCTAGTTTTTCCTACTCGTGGAAACATCCTCTCCACGTCCACTCTATCCAGGCCTCAGAATCCAGAAACTGACATTCTGGGGACCTGGGTTCGAATCCCGCAGGTGATGGAATTTGAATTCAATTTTTTAAAAATCTGGAATTAAGAACCTACTGATGAACCATTGTCGATTGTCATAAAAACCCATCTGGTTCCCTTTAGGGAAGGAAATCTGCCGTCCTTACCCCGGTCTGGCCTACATGTGACTCCAGAGCCCACAGCAATGTGGTTGACTCTCAACTGCCCTCCAAGAGCAACGAGGGATGGGCAATAAATGCTGACCCAGCCAGCGACGCCCATAGAACATAGAACAATACAGCACAGAACAGGCCCTTCGGCCCACGATGTTGTGCCGAGCTTTATCTGAAACCAAGATCAAGCTATCCCACTCCCTATCATCCTGGTGTGCTCCATGTGCCTATCCAATAACCGCTTAAATGTTCCTAAAGTGTCCGACTCCACTATCACTGCAGGCAGTCCATTCCACACCCCAACCACTCTCTGCGTAAAGAACCTACCTCTGATATCCTTCCTATATCTCCTACCACGAACCCTATAGTTATGCCCCCTTGTAACAGCTCCATCCACCCGAGGAAATAGTCTTTAAACGTTCACTCTATCTATGCCCTTCATCATTTTATAAACCTCTATTAAGTCTCCCCTCAGCCTCCACCGCTCCAGAGAGAACAGCCCTAGCTCCCTCCCCTCAGCCTCCTCCGCTCCAGAGAGAACAGCCCTAGCTCCCTCCCCTCAGCCTCCTCCGCTCCAAAGAGAACAGCCCTAGCTCCCTCAACCTTTCCTCATAAGACCTACCCTCCAAACCAGGCAGCATCCTGGTAAATCTCCTCTGCACTCTTTCCAGCGCTTCCACATCCTTCTTATAGTGAGGTGACCAGAACTGCACACAATATTCCAAATGTGGTCTCACCAAGGTCCTGTACAGTTGCAGCATAACCCCACGGCTCTTAAACCCCAACCCCCTGTTAATAAAAGCTAACACACCATAGGCCTTCTTCACAGCTCTATCCACTTGAGTGGCAACCTTGAGAGATCTGTGGATATGGACCCCCAGATCTCTCTGTTCCTCCACAGTCTTCAGAACCCTACCTTTGACCCAGGTAATCCAAATTACCAAAATGAATCACCTCACATTTATCAGGGTTAAACTGATAATGTCCCATTATTGCCCATGTCCCGTGAATGAATTTTTTTGAAAAGTAGGGATTAGAGGGGGAATTACGGAGCCTTCGACTGACGGGTGGACATTTTCTGTTGCAGCCGCCTGAGGAGATTTATTCAGCTGGCGATTCAATCATGATTCGCTTCCACACGGACGACACAATTAACAAGAAAGGTTTCCACGCGCGCTACACCAGCACCAAGTTCCAGGACACTCTCCACTTGAGGAAATGACCCCCTCTTTCGACCCTTGACCAATTGAGAGACTGGAATTTGCAACTTTCTTCTTTTATTTGTACCGTAAAACAAACAAAAAAAAAAAAATTCTCAACGTGAGGAACATAGCCATTTCCGAAAGTTTCAGCACTTTAAAATGAAAAAAAAAAAGCTGAAATGACTCGAGTGTATTATGATATGTGATGCTTCAGTGCAGCGGATGACTGGGAATCGCCACGCGACTCGGTATTGCAGTGTTCTCAAAATGTTTTTTTTTAAAAAAAGGACTCAGTGTTGTGAGATCCCGTCAGGAGAGGATGACCGAAAGCTGTTGTACGACCCCTCCCCTCTTAATGAGGGGCATACCTAAGCTTTCTTTAAAACAACACGCAAGATGGGCCAGTGCAGCTACCCGCTGTACTTGGCCTCTGGACTTCTGTGAAACCTCTCTCTCTCTCAGACTTTGTTATGTTCAACTGATGTGTCATTTGACCATGATTATGAGCCAATGCGGTAGCAGGCCTTTAGCCTGCCACACCAAAGGGTGCTGGGCTGTTAGGGGTAGGCGTCGAGCTGATGCTGTAGGCCCTCCCGGAAGGCCCCCTGCTGAGCCAGTGTAGTCCAACCTCACACCTCAGGCCAGAACACCATTGGCAAAGGATTGGGAGCAGGCCATCTTACCTGCTCTCTTTCCATCGTTCAATGGGTGGGTGTTGGGGAAGGAGGTGGGGAGTTGGGGTGGGGGGGGAGTGGGAAACCCTCTACGATAAAAGGGGGTAGACACTTAAATACCCACTCAATAATATGTGGTAGCATGCAAAAACGGTTCCTGCAGCTTCAAGTTTATATTCAGGTCCTGGCCTTTTATCACAGGAGAGAGAGCAATCTTCTTTATTCAGCCTGCGTGCGGGGAGGGCGAGGGAGGTTGCAAGTAACAATTTCTATGATGTTGGAAGAGCTGCAGTCGCGTTCGTTTTGACATCCTGGAGGGGGTGGGGGTCCGTGGGTGAGTATTACCTCCTGCCTGGTGAGCAGTGCAGATCAGAAACAACTAGCCCTGTTTTCTGTAGTGCGGCTGGAGGGCACTCCGCACCCGCCCCCGCCCCCCCCCCGCCGTCCCCCCCACCCCCACCCCCGCCCCCCCACAGCCCCTCGACTGGCGAAGCTGTCATTCAACCCCGCTGGGAAAGGCGCAACAGCAGGAGATTGTGTCGAATTTGGCTGATAAGCTTTGAAAGTTCATTCTCAGAAGCCCAATAAAAAATAAATGAATAAATAAATGCTGCAGCTTTTGCATTCTGTCCCTTGTTTTATGGTCTTGTTTTTGTCGCCCATCTTCTGGGCGAGCTCACAGACACAATCGTACTCAGAGAGAGAAAAGAAAAAGAGGCAAAGTGTGATTCTCGCCAGCAGGGGGAGTGGGCGGAGCCTATTCACGCCGGGAAGCCGGCTGCTGGGTTTCAGGGGCGCAGGAGCCCGGATCTCTCCCTGTGTACCGTGTACAAGTGTGTAAGATGGGGTGGGGGGGGGGGGGGGGGGGGAGGGGGTGGGGGGGAGGGGGGTGGTAAGATCGCACCCCCCACCCCCCGTGCATTTCTATAGCATCTTTCACAATCTCGGAGCATCCCAAATCCCAGTTTGCACACAGCAAACTCCCACAGGCAGAAATGTAATAATGAGATAATCTGTTCGCAGTGATGTCAGTTGGGGGTCACATGTTGACCAGGATACTTGGCGAACTCTCCTACTCTTTGAATAGGATCTATTACACCCGCCTTTCATCTGACAGACGGCATCTCTGACTGTGCGGCAATCCCCCAGTGCAGTCCCGAAAGCGTCAACCTGGATTTTCCGCTCAGAATGGGCGGCACGGTAGCACAGTGGTTAGCACTGCTGCTTCACAGCTCCAGGGACCTAGGTTCGATTCCCGGCTCGGGTCACTGTCTGTGCGGAGTTTGCACATTCTCCTCGTGTCTGCGTGGGTTTCCTCCGGGTGCTCCGGTTTCCTCCCACAGTCCAAAGATGTGCGGGCTAGGTTGATTGGCCATGCTAAAAAAAAAAAATTGCCCTTAGTGTCCTGAGATGTGTAGGTTAGAGGGATTAGTGGATGGATATGGGGGTAGGGCCTGGGTGGGATTGTGGTCGGTGCAGACTCGGTGGGCCGAATGGCCTCTTTCTGTACTGGAGGGTTTCTATGATGATTTCTATGAATGGGACTTGAACCCACAATCAGAGGGTAATGGCCTTCCAAAGCTCATATTCCTTCTGTTCAAGCGTTCGAGCCACTGAGTCGCAGCTGGCATTGCGAGAATGATATCTGAAAATAAAACACAGGAAATTATTTTTGTAATTTATCTATATTAAAACTCTTGCAAATGTGAGTTAAGGATCTGAGCTGCCTGAATAGACTGGGTTATAGTTTAAAAGATTTTAATTAAAGGAAACTTGTGAAGATGCATCTCCCTTTTTTTATCTTTAAAGTTGTCTCTAGAATCTCTGGCTGTTTTTAGCTGGGAATTCAGAATATAGGAACAGTATTATGAGTTGAGTGAGGCCATTCAGCCCTTCAAACCAGCTGTTCAACAAGATCAAGGCTGACCCTCTACCTCAACTCCACCTACCTGCGCTGTCTCCATATCCCACGGCATGGTGGCACAGTGGTTAGCACTGCTGCCTCACAGGGACCCGGGTTCAATTCCAGCCTGTCTGTGTGAAGTTTGCACGTGTCTGCGTGGGTTTCCTCCGGGTGCTCCGGTTTCCTCCCACGGTCCAAGGATGTGCGGGTTAGGTGGATTGGCCATGCTAAATTGACCCTGGTGTCAGGGGGATTAGCAGAGTAAATATGTGAGGTTATGGGGATAGGGCCTGGGTGGGATTGTGGTCGGTGCAGACTCGATGGGCCGAATAGCCTCCTTCTGCACTGTAGGGATTCTATGATTTGAATTCCCTTAGACATGTATCAACATGGGTCTAGAATGGACGCAGTGATTGAGCATCCGCTTAGCTTTCTTGAGGACTCACGAAAGAAGGATATCGAGCATAGGTAAGTGGCACCATGCTGAATCTTACAGCATCAACTTTGGAATTTTCCCAAAGGTTGGAGCACTCAGAGTGCCAGAGAGCAGCCAGGCAGGTATCAGTACTCAAACTATTCACTGAAGAAGACAAATTGACGCAAGTGTCACGCCACGTTCTGGCTTGGCACCATCCCTGGCGTCTCCTGCGGGTGCTGTTGGCATTGAGTAAAGCCGTAGTCCGCAGACCCGTGTGATAATGTTAAAATGTTATTGCATTGAGAAGTTTCAGGCGAGGAATGCCACCAAAGATGTGCGGGTTAGGTGGATTGGCCATGCTAAAATTGCCCCTTAGTGTCCTGAGATGCGTAGGTTAGAGGGATTAGTGGGTAAAATATGTAGGGATATGGGGGAAGGGCCTAGGTGGGATTGTGGTCGGTGCAGACTCGATGGGCCGAATGGCCTCTTTCTGTACTGTAGGGTTTCTGTGATTTCAAACTCAAAACGAGCACCCAAAGGCTGGAAGCGCAGCCGCAAATGGGGCGGCACGGTGGCACAGTGGTTAGCACTGCTGCCTCACATCGCCAGGGACCCCGGGTTCGATTCCCGGCTCGGGTCGCTGTCTGTGCGGAGTCTGCACGTTCTCCCCATGTCTGCGTGGGTTTCCTCCGGGTGCTCCGGTTTCCTCCCACAGTCCGAAAGATGTGCGGGTTAGGTGCTAAATTCTCCCTCAGTGTAACCCGAACAGGCGCCGGAGTGTGGCGACTAGGGGATTTTCACAGTAACTTCATTGCAGCGTTAATTAATGTAAGCCTAACTTATGACACCAGTAAATAAACTAAACTTTAAAATTTTGAACTTTAAAAATGGGTGGAGGGATTAAGATCAGGGAGGGTGAATACAGACATTTGTCTGTATAAAGCGCAAGAACAATACTTTTCACTGTAAATACATGTGACAATAATAAATCAAATCAAATGAAGAGGCCAGAATGAGTGAAGCACAGATATCTCGGAGGGTTGTGGGGCTGGAGGAGATTATAGAAAGGAGGGAGGAGCCTGAGAAACTCCACTTTATGTTCCCTTGTACCATGTCACATGAAATCTTCAGTGGACCCAGCCGATTTTAGATCAAAGATGAAGTGTTTGCTCTTAGTTCCTGTCTATCACAATGTTTTTTTAAATGGTGAGCAATGTTTTTTTAAATGGTGAGCTCTTAGTTCCTGTCTATCACAATGTTTTTTTAAATGGTGAGCAAGGTATTGAGAGATCAACATGTATTTTAAGTAGTGCGGCAATAGCAGCAGCGTCTGAGGGAGATGAATGCCCTGGAATAGGGCATGACCGGCCAGTGAATGTTCCTCTGGTCCCATCAGGCTTTCTCCCCAGGATGAGAATATAGGAGGCATGGTTAGTAAGTTATGTAGATGAAACCAAGATTGGTGGCATAGTGGACGGTGAAGAAGGTTATGTAGGATTGCAACAAGATCTTGATCAATTGGGCCAGTGGGCTGACGAATGGCAGATGCAGTTTAATTTAGATAAATGCGAGGTGATGCATTTTGGTAGATGGAATCAGGGTAGGACTTACTCAGTTAATGGTAGAGTGTTGGGGAGAGTTACAGAACAAAGAGATCTAGGGGTACAGGTTCATAGCTCCTTGAAAGTGGAGTCACAGGTGGACAGAGTGGTGAAGAAGGCATTCAGCATGCTTGGTTTCATTGGTCAGAACATTGAATACGGGAGTTGGGACGTCTTGTTGAAGTTGTACAAGACATTAGTAAGGCCACACTTGGAATACTGTGTACAGTTCTGGTCACCCTATTATAGAAAGGATATTATTAAACTAGAAAGAGTGCAGAAGAGATTTACTAGGATGCTACTGGGACTTGATGGTTTGAGTTATAAGGAGAGGCTGGATAGACTGGGACTTTTTTCTTTGGAGCGTAGGAGGCTGGGGGGTGATCTTATAGAGGTCTATAAAATAATGAGGGGCACAGATCAGCGAGATAGTCAATATCTTTTCCCAAAGGTAGGGGAGTCTAAAACTAGAGGGCATAGGTTTAAGGTGAGAGGGGAGAGATACAAAAGGGTCCAGAGGGGCAATTTTTTCACACAGAGGCTGGTGAGTGTCTGGAACGAGCTGCCAGAGGTAGTAGTAGAGGCGGGTACAATTTTGTCTTTTAAAAAGCATTTAGACAGTCACATGGGTACGATGGGTATAGAGGGATATGGGCCAAACGTGGGTAATTGGGAATTAGCTTGGGGGTTTAAAAAAAAAGGGGCGGCATGGACAAGTTGGGCCGAAGGGCCTGTTTCCATGCTGTAAACCTCTATGATTCTATCATCGCTTGTGCAGCTACCTTTGCTGACTGACTTCAATAAAAGAATTTCCTCGGATTGGAGCTCCGGAAAATCTGGCAAGGGTTCAGCACAAGCGCCCAGACCAAATGATCTCTTCCGGTGATTCAGGCTTTCTGATTCTCAAAGGCATCAACCTTATCTCGTCCTCCTCCAGAGAATAAAGCCCCAAGCCCAGACCCGTGGGTCAGTATTATCCACTTTGAGTTATAATCTACACAGCAGTACACCCAAACTGGCATCAAACACACACTTTACCTTCTCATACATGATGGCCTTCCTGCCAGCAATCTGTCCAAATCTCTTTGGACAGTCACGCATTAAGTATTAAGATACAAAAGTCTGAGGTCACGTACCAACCGACTGAAGAACAGCTTCTTCCCTGCTGCCATCAGACTTTTGAATGGACCTACCTCGCACTAAGTTGATCTTTCTCTACACCCTAGCTATGACAGTAATACTACATTCTGCACTCTCTCGTTTCCTTCTCTATGAACGGTATGCTTTGTATAGCACGCAAGAAACAATACTTTTCATTGTATGCTAATACATGTGACAGTAATAAATCAAATCAAATCAAACCCTAGCTATGACTATAACACTGCATTCTGCACTCTCTCCTTTCCTTCTCTATGAATGGTATGCTTTGTATAGCACGCAAGAAACAATACTTTTCACTGTATACTAATACATGTGACAATTATAGATCAAATCAAATTTCTGGCCACTGCATTCAGTTATCCACCTTGGACCACAGTCTGTCCTCCATCCCTGGTGACGGATGTACCATCCTTTGCTACTCTTCAGATGCGTCTGAATCCAAATCTGATGCTTTTTAAGTACACTGTCCATGAAGGTGGCACAGCGGGTTAGCACTGCTGCCTCACAGCGCCAGGGACCCGGGTTCAAATCCCGGCTTGGGTCACTGTCTGTGCAGAGTCTGCACCTTCTCCCCGTGTCCGCGTGGGTTTCCTCCGGGTGCTCCGGTTTCCTCCCACAGTCTGAAAGACGTGTCGGTTAGGGCGCATTGACCCGAACAGGCGCCGGAGTGTGGCGACTAGAGGAATTTCACAGTAACTTCATTGCAGTGTTAATGTAAGCCTTAGTTGTGACTAATGAATAAACTTTAACTTTAAATTCTGACTTGTGAACCTCCTTGGAGCATAGCCAGTCTCCTTTACAGAGTTGAGGTAGAATCCATCGACCCTCTCATCTGCAATCAAGGCAAAAGCAGGCCTGAGGGTGCTTATTTGCAAGTGAAGGCCATTCCTTCCATCTTGTGCCCAGAATTGCCTCACTCTGTGCCACAGTGGCTCCAGATTGCGAAACGCGTCTCAGGCAATTCCTCTGAATTTGAATGTCTGCACTCATGTGTGTTATGTTCCACCTGAGATTTGCAGAGTCCAAAAATAGCAGCTGCTGAAATGAGCTGACGGAAGCGGGGAGAAGGAATAATGTTTGGAGCGTTTCCAAGTTAATAATGTGTCAACGTCTCCATTGGCCAAAACCTGCGAGTCTTGTTGGGATTTAATGAGATTTGACTCCTAATTAACACTGCTCACATGTATTTAATGGAATGTTTAGTTTACAGTTAAGAGGACTTCCCAGAGTAACTCTCCTGTACTGCAAATTCCCAATCGAGTTACCATAGAAACTACCTCATGCATTCTCTAATCCTAACATGATTAGGCAGGGTCAACACTCTTTTATGATTGTTTTCGACAAATCTGTTCAGGTTTTTTTGAGGATGTGATGTGTTAGGTAGGTAAATAAAATTTACTTTTTTATGAGTCTCCATTTTGTGTAATAATCTAATGTGGTAATGTATCACTTGCAAACTTGGATACATTACATTCGATTCCCTCATCCATAGAATCCCTAGAGTACAGAAGGAGGCCATTTGGTCCATCGAGTCTGTACCGACCACAATCCCACCCAGGACCTATCCCCGTAACCCACACCATTTACCCTGCTAATCCCCCTGACAATTTAGCATGGCCAATCGTCCTAACCCGCACATTTTTGGACTTTGAGAGGAAACCGGAGCACCCAGAGGAAAGCCACGCAGACACGGGGAGAATGTGCAAACTCCACACAGACAGTCACCTGAGGCCGGAATTGAACCCGGGGCCCTGGCGCTGTGAGGCAGCAGTGCTAACCACTGTGCCACCGTGTCACCCCATAGAATCCTACAGTGCAGAAGGAGGCCATTCGGTCCATCGAGTCTGCGCCAACCACAATCCCACTCAGGCCTACCCCCATAAGTCCATGCATTTACCCTAGCTAGTATCCCTGACACTAAGGGACAATTTTGCATGACCAAAACACCTAACCCGCACATCTTTGGAGTGTGGGAGGAAACCGGAGCACCCGGAGGAAACCCACGCAGACACGGGGAGAACGTGCAAACTCCACACAGACAGCGACCCAAGGCCGGAATTGAACCCGGGTCCCTGGCACTGTGAGGCAGCAGTGCTAACCACTGTGCCACCGTGCTGCCCTCACCTCATCTAAGACATTGATATTAGTAGGCTGGAATTTTACCCGGCTGATTAATGTTAGGTGATATATATTACCACATTAGATATTACACAAAATGAGGACTTATAAAAAAGTAAAGTTTATTTATTAGTCACAAGTAGGCTTACATTAACACTGCAATGAAGTTACTGTGAAATTCCCCAGTCACCACACTCTGGCGCCTGCTTGGGTACACTGAGGGAGAATTTAGCGTGGCTAATCCACCCAACTAGCATGTTTTTCAGACTGTGGGAGGAAACCGGAGCACCTGGAGGAAACCCACGCAGACACAGGGAGAACGTGCAGACTCCGCACAGACAGTGACCCGAGCCGGGAATCGAACCCGGGACCCTGGCGCTGTGAGGCAGCAGTGCTAACCCACTGTGCCACCGCGCCGCCTCATGGGATTAGAGGTAATATACTCGCAGGGGGCTGCAGAGGGCTGGCATGTACACTGGGCTGAATGGCCTCCTGTGCTGTAACTGTTCTCTGATTGCTAATTGGTTAACGGGTAGGAAGCAGAGGGTCGGAACTAATGGGGCATTTTTCAGGCTGGCAGGCAGTAACTAGTGGGATACCACAAGGATCTGAGCTATTTGTAGTTCTGGGCGGGATCTTAGGGCCTTGTTCATCCTGAAACCCTAAAACCCTACCCATCGCCCGCTCCGATTCCCGTGGCAGGTGGGATGGTAAAATTCCAGCCTGTATATATATCAATGAAGGAATCGAATGTAATGTATCCAAGTTTGCTGACGATACAGTGTTAGGTGGGAAAGTAAGCGGTGAGGGGACACAAAGAGACCATAAAGGAGTTTCGACACTTTGAGTGGCAAATGGATAATGTGTGGAGTTATCCACTTTGGTAGGGAAAGTTAAAAAGAAAAGGAGATTGGGGGCGGCACAGTGGTTAGCACTGCTGCCTCACAGCACCAAAGGGTTCGATTCCCGGGCTTGGGTCACTGTCTGTGTGGAGTCTGCACGTTCTCCCCGTGTCTGCGTGGGTTTCCTCCAGGTGCTCCGGTTTCCTCCCACAGTCTGAAAGACGTGCTGGTTAGGTGCTAAATTCTCCCTCAGTGTAACCCGAACAGGAGTGTGGCGACTAGGGGATTTTCACAGTAACTTCATTGCAGTGTTAATGTAAGCCTGCTTGCGACATTAATAAGTATAAATAAATATTCCCAGGGGGCTTGACAGGGGAAATACCAGGGGTCACATTCTGAAGGAAGGTGGGTTTGAAAGTGAAGATCAAGTAGCATGTTACCAAATGAGAAAGCAGACTTGAGGGGCTGAGTGGCCTCCTTTAGCTTATAATTTTCATGTTCTTATAATGGGACAGATTTAGAACAGCGCAGGTATGCAACGTTTCACAGTAACTTCATTGCAGTGTTAATGTACGCCTTACTTGTGACTAATAAGTAAACTTTAAACTGTGTCAGAAATCTAGAATGACTTTGGTCTGAGTTTCCACTCAGATAATGGATTGTTTCTGCTTGTCCTGTATGGGCAACACGGTGGCACGGTGGTTAGCACTGCTGCCTCACAGCACCAGGGACCAGGGTTCAATCCCGGCCTGTCAGTGTCAGTGTGGAGTCTGCAAGCTCTCCCCTGTGTCTGCGTGGGCTTCCTCCGGGTGCTCCAGTTTCCTCCTACGGTCCAAAGATGTGCGGGTTAGGTTGATTGGCCATGCTAAATTAACCCCAGTGTCGGGGGGATTAGCAGAGTAAATATGTGGGGTTAAGGGGATAGGGCCTGGGTGGGATTGTGGTCGGTGCAGACTTGATGGGCCGAATGGCCTCCTTCTGCACTGTAGGGGTTCTATGATTCTATGGAAGCTGAGATATCAGCCATCAGATACTACACTATAGTAGGGTGTATAAGTGTGCCAATAGATTTGGCCACCCTTTCCGTGCTGGCTTAATTGGGCCCCAAGCTCCACACAAAGCCTCTCTACAAGGTTAGTGCCAAGTTCCCCCACGCTCTTTGGCATTGCACCTAGGCTCCTGGCAGGCTCACAATACACCAAGCATTTTGTTGTACATTTTCATTTGCTGCCTTCTGCCTCATCAGATTCCCCTGCAGCAGGACTCGCGTACGACTTCGCCCTGTGGTGACCCCGCACTTGTGTTACCCTTGCCCCCCCCTGCCCTGGCTGCAGCCCAGATGTTCCCGGTGTCTCACCACATCTGTGCTGCCCGCAGCATCATAATCCGAGCGAATGACTGCGAATGGGAGGCCAAGTGAATTTGGTTCTTCCTCATCGCCACCTGGCGGGCACGGTGGCACAGTGGTCAGCACTGCTGCTTCACAGCTCCAGGGACCTGGGTTCGATTCCCGGCTCGGGTCACTGTCTGTGTGGAGTTTGCACGTTCTCCTCGTGCCTGCGTGGGTTTCCTCCGGGTGCTCCGGTTTCCTCCCACAGTCCAAAGATGTGCGGGTTAGGTTGATTGGCCGTGCTAAAATTGCCCCTTAGTGTCCTGAGATGTGTAGGTTAGAGGGATTAGCGGGTAAATGTGTAGGGATATGGGGGTAGGGTCTGGGTGGGATTGTGGTCGGTGCAGACCCGATGGGCCGAATGGCCTCTTTCTGCACTGTAGGGTTTCTTTCTATGGCCTGGTGACAGTTCCTGACTATCTAAAAGGAGGAAAGTGCTGGTGCATGAGAGGTAATACTGCGGGTGAATTAGTGAGGGGCTGTCGCATACTCGGGCTAGAAGAGGGGGGAACATAGCGAGCAGGAGTAGGCCATTTGGTCCCTTGAGTCTGCTCTGCCATTCAGCCAGATCACGGCTGATCTGATCTACCTCACGCCAAAATCCCGCACTATCCCCTTACGTGTGGGCGGCACGGTGGCACAGTGGTTAGCACTGCTGCCTCACAGTGCCAGGGACCCGGGTTCGATTCCCACTGTCTGTACGGAGTCTGCACGTTCTCTCCCGTGTCTGCGCGGGTTTCCTCCGGGTGCTCCGGTTTCCTCTGAAAGACGTGCTGGTTAGGTGCTAAATTCTCCCTCAGTGTAACCCGAACAGGAGTGTGGTGACTAGGGGATTTTCACAGTAACTTCATTGCAGTGTTAATGTAAGCCTGCTTGTGACTAATAAATAAACTTTATCCCTTGATACCTTCAAAATACCAAACTATCGATCTCTACCCTGAACTTACTGAATGACAGGCTGCATAGCCCTCCCGGATAAAGAATTCTAAAGATTCACCGTCATCTGAGTGAAGAACTTTCTTGTCATCTGAGTCCTAAATGGCCTGCCTCTGTGTTCCCTGATAGGGAGAGGGTATAGTTAGATTTAGGCCATCCTGTGATTTTTATTCATTGCAGACATATTGTGCATGGCAAGATCCCATAAATGCAATGAATAACTGAGCAGTGAATCACTTGATAGTGTTGGCAGGGTGACTGAAGAAGTTCGTTTACCCGTGCCTTGAAACATAAGCAATGGGCTTGTAGGATGTTATTTCTAGTGCATGGCGGCGCAGTGGGTTAGCACTGCTGCCTCACAGCGCCAGGGACCCGGGTTCGATTACCGGCTTGGGTCACTGTCTGTGCGGAGTCTGCACGTTCTCCCTGCGTGGGTTTCCTCCGGGTGCTCCGGTTCCCTCCCACAGTCTGAAAGACGTGCTGGTTAGGTGCATTGACCCGAACAGGCGCTGGAGTGTGGCGACAGGGGGAATTTTGCAGTAACTTCACTGCAGTGTTAATGTAAGCCTTACTTTTGATTAATAAATAGACTTTAACTTAAATCAACCTATTGCAAATCAAGTCTGGCTGAAGAGAGAGACATTGCTGAAGTTTTTCATCTTGCATCCATCAGGTAAACACAAGAATGCCAAATTTCAACCAATCACAACGATTTATACTAAAGGGGAGAAGGTGCTGATTGGTTGGCATGTTGACTCTGATTGGTCGGCAAGTCAACTGTGATTGGCCATAGTTGTTGCCATAGAGAAAGCACTGAGAACAATAAACTCCTGGGTATATCAAAAAGGATGCAAGGAGTTTGCATACATATTCCTTTTGTTTGCAGTGAATCCCAGCGTATGAATGTATGTTACTTCCAACAAGTCTAAATTTGATTTGATTTGTCATTGTCACATATATTGGGATACAGTGAAAAGTATAGTTTCTTCCACGCTATACAGACAAAGCATACCGTTCATGGAGAAGGAAAGGAGAGAGTGCAGAATGTAGTGTTACAGTCATAGCTGGGGTGTTGAGAAAAATCAACTTACTGCGAGGTAGGTCCATTCAATAGTCTGACGGCAGCAGGGAAGAAGCTGTTCTTGAGTCGGCTTGTACGCGACCTCAAACTTTTGTATCTTTTTCCCAATGGAAGAAGGTGGAAGAGAGAATGTCTGGGCTGCGTGGGGTACTTAATTATGCTGGCTGCTTTGCCGAGGCAGCGGGAAGTGTAGACAGAGTCAATGGATGGGAGGCTGGTTTGCGTGATGGATTGGGCTACATTCACAACCTTTTGTAGTTCCTTGCGGTCTTGGGCAGAGCAGGAGCCCATGCCAAGCTGTGATACAACCAGAAAGAATGCTTTCTATGGGGCATCTGTAAAAGTTGGTGAGAGCCACTTTATGAGTTTGACTGATCATTCTAAACTGGTTCTTACTGTAATTGTTAACGCACTCAGAATTGTTCAGTAAGTGCTGCCCAGTGCCGCCTCTCTATTCAGCAACATTCAAGTTGTGTACTACCAAGCGACTATTGTAAATAGCTGACCGTGTGGTCATACATGGTTTATTGAATTGTTGATTCTTCTACACTCTCTTAATGTGATTACCACTGGTTACCAACTCTTCCGACAGGTTCTCCTTATTTACTCTGATTCCGGGGATGGCGGGACTGATGTGTGAGGAGAGATTGACGAGGTTAGGATTGTTTTCCCTGGAGTTCAGACGAATGAGGGGGGAATCTCATAGAGACTTATAAAATTCTAACAGGACTAGACAGGGTAGATGCAGGGAGGATGTTCCCAATGGTGGGGGGAGTCCAGAACCAGGGGTCACAGTCTGAGGATTCGGGGTAGACCATTTAGGACAGAGGTGAGGAGACATTTCTTCACCCAAAGAGTGGTGAGCCTGTGGAATTCATTACCACAGGAAGTAGTTGATACCAAAACATTGAATGTATTCAAGAGGCAGCTAGAATCATAGAATCCTACAGTGCAGAAGGAGGCCATTTGGTCCATCAAGTCCACACCGACCACAATTCAACCCAGGCCCGATCTCCATAACCCCACGCATTTACCCTAACTTGTCCCCCTGACACTAAGGGGCAGTCTAACATGGCCAATCCACCTAATCAGCATATCTTTGGAGATATAGCACTTGGGGCAAATGGGATCAAAGGGAGGAAGCAGGATTAATTGGATGATCAGCCATGATTGTGGTGAATGGCGGAGCAGGCTCAAAGGGCCGAATGGCCTCCTCCTGCTCCTATCTTCTCTGCTCCTATGTTTTGAAACACTCTGAAATTTGAACACCTCTATCACATCCCCATATGCCCTTAACCTTCTCTGCTCCAAGGAGAACTACCCCAGCTCCTCTGGTCTTTCCACCGTAACCAAAGTCCTTCATCCTTGGTACCAGTCTAGTAAACCTCCCTGAGGCGAATGTTTCCAGGGTCCCGAACTGGCTCCACTTTATGAGTTTGGCTTAGACCATAAGACATAGGAGAAGAATTAGGCCACTCGGCCCATCGAGTCTGCTCCGCCATTCAATCATGGCTGATATTTTTCTCATCCCCATTCTCCTGCCTTTTCCCCATAACCCCTGATCCCCCTTATTAATCAAGAACCTATCTATCTCTGTCTTAAAGACACTCAGTGACCTGGCCTCCACAGCCTTCTGCGGCAAAGAGTTCCACAGATTCACCACTCTCTGGCTGAAGAAATTCCTCCTCATCTCTGTTTTAAAGGATTGTCCCTTTAGTCTGAGGTTGTGCCCTCTGGTTCTAGTTTTTCCTACTAGTGGAAACATCCTCTCCACATCCACTCTATCCAGGCCTCACAGTATTCTATAAGTTTCAATAAGATCCCACCCTCATCCTTTTAAACTCCAATGAGTACAGGCCCAGAGTCCTCAACCGTTCCTCATATGACAAGCTCTTCATTCCTGAGGTAATTCTTGTGAACCTCCTCTGGGCCCTTTCCAAGGCCTTAAATCTGGGGCCTAAAACTGCTCACAATACCCCAAATGGGGTCTGACCGGAGCCTTATACAGCCTCAGAAATACATCCCTGCTCTTGTATTCCAGCCCTCTCGACATGAATGCTAACATTGCATTTGCCTTCCATAAGAACTAGGAGCAGGAGTAGTCCATCTAACCCCTCAAGCCAGCTCCGCCATTCAATAAGATCATGGCTGATCTGATAGTGGGTTCAGTTCCACTTACCCATCCACTCCCCATAACCCTTAATTCCCTTAATGCTTAAAAATCTATCTGTGACTTAAACATATTTAACGAGGTAGCCTCTACTGCTTCATTGGGCAGAGAATTCCAGAGATTCACTACCCTCTGGGAAAAGAAGTTCCTCCTCAACTCTGTTCTAAATTGACTCCCCCGTATTTTGAGGCTATGCCCCCTAGTCCTTGTTTCCATTGTAAGTGGAAATAACCTCGCTGCTTCTACCCTGTCTAGCCCCTTCATTATCTTATATGTCTCTCTAAGATCTCCCCTCAACCTTCTAAACTCCAACGAGTACAGGCCCAGTCTACTCAATCTCTCCTAATAAGCGAACCCCCTCATCTCCGGAATCAACCTGGTGAACCTTCTCTGTACCCGCTCCAAAGCTAATATGTCCTTTCTTAAATAAGGGGACCAAAATTGTACACAGTACTCTAGGTGCAGCCTCACCAGTACCCTGTACAGTTGCAGCATGACCTCCCTGCTTTTATACTCCATCCCCTTCGCGGTAAAGGCCAACATTCCATTCTTGATCACCTGCTGCACCTGCAAACTGAGTTTTTGTGATTCATGCACAAGGACCCCCAGGTCCCTCTGCACGGTAGCATGTTGTAATTTTTCACCGTTTAAATAATAGTCCAAACTGCCGACTGAACCTGCAGACGACTTGGTCATCTCAAACCGGTTCTTCGTGTAATTGTGAACACACTCAGAATTGTTCAGCAAGTGCTGCCCAGTGCTGTCATCCTCTTTTCAGCAGCATTCAAGTTGTGTACCGCCAAGCGACTGTTGTAAATAGCTTACTGTGTGGTCATGGGTGGCTCCATCCGTGCACTGAGGGAAATGATGACCGCTGAGACACGGGGCCTTTGCTGAAGCTTTTATTGATTTGAAATTCACGTGCAGCACAAGCTTTTTCTCCGCTCGGTAATATTAGCTTGCATAGAAACACAGAACACGGATTTGCAACAGGCGGACAGATTCACCTGAACACAGCTTTAAATTTTCTTTTCATGCACGACAGAGCTGGTTAAACGTGAAGGACGGTTTGAAGCGAAAACTATCTTGCGTAATTGTGAAAGCTGCCTGTCGCTCCCGAGCGTCTCGATACGGCGCAGCGGCTTTGACACTAAAACATTGAACAGACTTCCCCTGCCTTTACCGGACCCTCCTGAACTCCCCACCCAGCCGGAGCCCACGGCAGGTTTGACTCCATTTGTCTCCTGATAAGAGGGGGAACGTGTGAATGGATTTTCTTTAAAAAGATGATATGGGACGTGAGCGTGGCCCAGCATTTGTTGATATCCATTCCAAATTGACCTTGAGACGGTGGCCGCCATCTTCTTGAACCGTCGCAGTCCTTGAGGTGCAGTCCTGTCAGGGAGGGAGTTTCAGGATTTTGACCCAGCGGACAGTGAAGGAACGGCCGCTATCTTTCCAAGGCAGGATGGTGTGTGGTGTGGCGCGGAGGGGAACTCGCAGTTCCCCGCGCGTTCTGCTGCCCTTGTCCTTCTTGGTCTAGAGTTTGCGGGTTTTGGAAGGTGCTGGAGGAGGAGGTTTGGTGAGTTGCTGCACTGCATCATGGGTATGGTACACACCGCTGCCACTGTGCATTTGATGGTGGAGGGAGTGAATGCTTGTGGATGGGGTGCCAATCAAGCGGGGATGCTTTGTCCTGGATGGTGTCGAGCTTTTTGAGTGTTGTTGGAGCCGCACCCATCCAGGCAAGTGGAGATACTCAAGGTCCAATGATATTTCAGGAGGGGCTTTGGAATTTGGGTTGCCAACTCTGATTGGACGTATTACTTGTCACATGGTCTCCCATTGGCCTATTCTCTCAACATTCTACTGTCCCAATGCCAATGGCTGATCCTTAACTTCAGTCATGCAGCCTATCACCCACACAACTAACAATAAAGATTAATCTGAGAAGTTATTTTTGAATAGTGTACCATTTTTTGACTGTCCTCATGTGTTTTACCCCCCCTCTCCTTCCTAGTTTTGCTCGGGACTGACCTGGAGTTTGGACTTTAATCCCTAGAAGCTCCGAGATAATCTTGGAGCGTTGACAACCTGATTTCACAGAATCCCTACAGTGCAGAAGGAGGCCATTCGCCCCATCGAGTCTGTACCGACCACAATCCCACCCAGGGCCCAGCCACATAACCACAAATATTTACCCACTAATTACCCTGACACTAGGGTCAATTATCATGGCTAATCCACCAAACCTGTACATCTTTGGACACTAAGGGACAATTTAGCACGGCCAATCCCCCTAACCTGCACATCTTTGGACACTGAGGGGCAATTTAGCATGGCCAATGCACCTAACCTGCACATGTTTGGACATTAAGGGGCAATTTAGCATGGCCAATCCACCACACCTGTACATCTTTGGACACTAAGGGACAATTTAGCATGGCCAATCCCCCTAACCCGCAGATCTTTGGACACTGAGGGGCAATTTAGCATGGCCAATGCACCTAACCTGCACATGTTTGGACATTAAGGGGCAATTTAGTATGGCCAATCCACCTAGCCTGCACATCTTTCGGACTATGGGAGGAAACTGGAGCACCCGGAGGAAACTCACGCAGACGCGGGGAGAACATGCAAACTCCACACAGACAGTGACCCGAGCCGGGTATCGAACCTGGGTCCCTGGCACTGTGAGGTAGCAGTGCTAACCACTGTGCCACCGTGCCGCCCCTATTGGGAGCACATCCAATAACTTTGCCTGGTCCTCAGACAGTGTGTGTGTGTGTGCTCTCTTTCATTCTCAAAATGTATTTGCGCTGCGCAAAGCCCAACGCTTTGCCCCCTTCCCTGTGCTGAATTCAAGATTCACATACCATCCCCCAGTCTATCTCACGCCCTCCGACCCGCCAATCTTCCTCTTAGCCACCTTAGGCTGTCACCTAATCATCGAATACTCGTCCCCCTCACTGTCTCACCTACTTCTCTCCAACCGGGGTTTCTGTTTCTCTGTGGTTATAAACTTGTGGAGGAAATCAGTTTTAAACTTCTCGATCTTGTTTTCCAATCCCTCCGTTGCCCCCTTATCCCTGTCTCCATAACCCTCCTCCAGCCCCTCAACCCTCCAAGATCTCTGCGCAGCTCCCATTCTGGCCTCTTTTATCTTCCCGCACTTCCTTCACTCCACCATTGATGGATGTTCCTTCAATTGCCCAGGCCCCAAGCCAATTGGGGCCCAGGCCCCAAGCCCCTCGGAACATAAATCCCTCAAACCTGCTCCGCCATTTAATACGATCATGGCTGATCTCATCTTGGCCTCAAATCCACTCCCCTGCCCGTTCACCACAGCCCTTCAAACCTTCACGACTTTTAAATCTCTCCATCTCTTCCTTAAATTTATTCAAAGCCCCGGCATCCACCATACTCTGGGGTAGTGAATTCCACAGACTCGTGACCCATTGAGAGAAGTAGTTTCCCCTCATCTCTGTTTTAAATCTGCCGCCCCTTGGTCCAAAAACTATGACCTCTTGTTCTAGATTGCCCCACTACAGGAAACATCCTCTCCACATCTACTTTGTCCAACCGCCTGAACACCTTGTGCACCTCA
Source organism: Mustelus asterias (assembly GCF_964213995.1). NCBI lineage: Eukaryota > Metazoa > Chordata > Chondrichthyes > Carcharhiniformes > Triakidae > Mustelus > Mustelus asterias. The sequence goes on from NC_135822.1 coordinate 57,295,330, forward strand.
ATTAGATCTCCTCTTATTCTTCTAAACTCCAGTCCAGTTTAGGCCGGACTGGAGTTTAGGCTCCAGTCCGGCCTAAACTGCTCAATCTCGCTTCGTAAAATCACTCATCATAGAATCCTTACAGCGCAGAAGGAGGCCATTCGGCCCTTCGAGTCTGCACCGACCACAATCCCACCCATCTTCATAACCCCATGCATTTACCCCAGCTAATCCCCTTGACACTAAGGGGCAACTTAGCACGGCCAATCCACCTAACCCACACATCTTTGGAGTGTGGGGGGAAACCGGAGCACCCGGAGGAAACCCCACGCGGACACGGGGGAGAATGTGCAGACTCCACACAGACAGTGACCTGAGCCGGGAATCGAACCCGGGTCCCTGGCGCTGTGAGGCAGCAGTGCTAACCCACTGTGCCACCGTGCCGCCCAGGAATCAATCAGGAATCAATCTAGTGAACCTCCTCTGAACCGTCTCCAATGCAACGACATCCCTCCTCAAGTAAGGGGACCAAAACTGTGCACAATATTCTAAATGCGGCAATCCCTACAGTCCTTCTGCACGATAGGGATTTTGTGATTCTGATTTGCTTTTTGTATTTTTCCCATCAAAATGGATAACCTCACACTCGCCCACGTTAAACTCCATCTGCCAAACTTTGCGTCATTCACAGCAACTTCATTGCGGTGTGAATGTGAGCCTACTTGTGACGAATAAATAAACTTTAAACTATCTCTAAGCCGCTCTGCCTCACTTCCCCCCCTTTAAGATAGCCCTTCGATCAGGCTTTCAGTTGCTTGTCCTAATTGTAGAAATGGAACAGCCCAGAAGGAGACCATTCGGCCCATTGTCATGTCTCCTTCTTTGCCTCTGTGGTCTTTTTCTTGTCTAGACAGTGCTCCTGTGAAGCACCTTGGCAAATTGTACTCCACTGGCAGCGCTATGCAAATACAAGTTGCCGTTAAACACTGTGACTTGGAAGGTTCGGATCAATGGACGTTAACCAGAGCAGTCCTTGTTTTCAAGACCAAATAGGTTTGTCCCACAGTGTTGGAAATTGCACAACTCCAAACAGACCATAATCCCATGGGGAGAGATTCAAAAGATTGGCATCCTAAAACCTAATCATCGAACATCTACAATAGAAGAAGGCCATTCGGTCCATCAAGCCTGCACTGGCAACAATCCCACCCATACCCTATCCCTGTAACCTCGCATATTTACCCTGCTTAGCTCCCTGACACTAAGGGGCAATTTAACATGGCCAATCCACCTAACCCGCACATCTTTGGACTGTGGGAGGAAATCGGAGCACCCGGAGGAAACCCACGCAGACACGGGGGAGAATGTGCAGACTCCACACAGTGACCCAAGCCAGGAATCGAACCCAGCTCCCTGGCGCTGTGAGGCAGCAGGGCTAACCACTGTGCCCACCATGCCATGCATGGAATACAGGCGCATGATTGGGGCTAAGCGCTCCATCCCTTCCCTGCACTGGGTGCGGAGCGAGCAGAGATGCAGAACAGCGGGAAAGGATGTGGAAAAGCATAAAACATTACAGACAAACAGCAGCTCAACAGGAGCGGAGTAAGGAACAAGGTGGCGGGGGGCCGGAGGGGGGGAGATAATGGGCAGGATTTTAAAGCCTCGCTCATCCCGGAAACTGTAAAATCTCGCCCGAGATCGACGGATCTTTCCATGGTCTGCCCCTCGCCCCTCATGGTGGGTGGGGCGGTAAAATTGTAGCCATACACACAGAGGGGAACTGGCCTCTGGTATACTTGGGTGGAGAGCAGGAGATGGTTAGGAGATGGTTACAATTGTACTGTTGAGACACTTTACAGCCAATGAAATATTCTGGAAAGTTAAGCACTGTTGTAATGAAGGAAATGGGGCAGCTAACTTTCTCACAGGAAGATCCCACAAACAGCAGTGTGAGACTCATAGAATCAGAGAAACTCAACAGTGTGCAGAAGGAGACCATTCGGCCCATCGAGTCTGCATCGACAACAATCCCACCCCAGGCTCTATCCCCACAACTCCGCAAATTTACCCCGCTAATCCCTCTAACCTACACATCTTTGAACACTAAGGGGCAATTTAGCATGGCCAATCCACCTAACCTGCACATCTTTGGACACTAAGGGGCAATTTAGCATGGCCAATCCACCTAACCTGCACATCTTTGGACACTAAGGGGCAATTTAGCACGGCCAATCAACCTAACCCGCACATCTTTTGACACTAAGGGTCAATTTAGCATGGCCAATCCATCTAACCTGCACATCTTTGGACACTAAGGGGCAATTTAGCATGGCCAATCCACCTAACCTGCACATCTTTGGACACTAAGGGGCAATTTAGCATGGCCAATCCACCTAACCTGCACATCTTTGGACACTAAGGGGCAATTTAGCATGGCCAATCCACCTAACCTGCACATCTTTGGACACCAAGGGGCAATTTAGCATGGCCAATCCACCTAACCTGCACATCTTTGGACACCAAGGGGCAATTTAGCATGGCCAATCAAACCTAACCCGCACATCTTTGGACACTAAGGGACAATTTAGCATAGCCAATCCACCTAACCTACACATCTTTGGACACTAAGGGACAATTTAGCATAGCCAATCCACCTAACCTACACATCTTTGGACACTAAGGGGCAATTTAGCATGGCAAATCCACCTAACCTGCACAGCTTTGGACACTAAGGGACAATTTAGCACGGCCAATCCACCTAACCTGCACATCTTTGGACACTAAGGGGCAATTTAGCATGGCCAATCCACCTAACCTGCACATCTTTGGACACTAAGGGGCAATTTAGCATGGCCAATCCACCTAACCTGCACATCTTTGGACACTAAGGGGCAATTTAGCATGGCCAATCCACTTAACCTGCACATCTTTCGGACTGTGGGAGGAAACCGGAGGAAACCCACGCAGACACGGGGGGGAAGGTGCAAACTCCGCACAGACATTTTTCCCGAGGCGGGAATCGAACCCGGATCCCTGGCACTGTGAGGCGGTAGTGCTAACCACTGTGCCACCGTGCCGCCCCAATGACCAGAAGACCCATCTGGTTTGGGTGATGTTGACTGAGGGATAAATATTGGCCAGGACACCCGGGGAGAACTCCCCTGCTTTTTATTTGTTGGGACATAGCGCCGTGGGATCCTTTCCAGCCACTGGTAATTTAACCTCCCATTCGAAAGGCAGTGCAACGCTCCTCAGTACTGCACAGGGAGTGTCAGCCCAGAAGGGGCTCAGCACGAGAAATTGGGGATCAAAGATGCACTGGGGGCCTGAAAATGGTGCTGTGGGACCAATTTCCATGTTTCTCTGAGTGCGGCCACCAGATGGCAGTGTCTGACAGGGGCCCTGTGCGCTGACCACAATTTTCACTGACGCCCTGTGGGATGAAGGTCCCTTGTACTGCCTCCCACCCCAACTGGTCCTGTCGCAGTGCCGCAGGGAGGTAGAATTCCTCACCCTCTCTCTCTCTCAGATACTCCTAAATTCACAAGCCTGGCACCACCTGATCACCTCCTGAGTTATTTTCATTTTTTACCCCACCCTCTCTAATTCTTTCACCCCATGCGCCCTGTGATTTCTAGGCTTCTCCCAGTTTAGGTGTTCGCCCTTTGACCTGCTGATCAACTCACTGCATTGGCTCAAAACGGGGGACAGAGGGTGACATCCCGAGACAACACAAAAGTCTTGTTTTCTATTCTTGGTGGCACAGTGGGTTAGCACTGCTGCCTCTCAGCGCTGGGGACCTGGGTTCGATTCCCGGCTCGGGTCACTGTCTGTGTGGCGTTTGCACGTTCTCCCCCCGTGTCTGCGTGGGTTTCCTCCGGGTGCTCCGGTTTCCTTCCACAGTCCAAAGATGTGCGGGTTAGGTGGATTGGCCATGCTAAATTGCCCCTTAGTGTCCCGGGATGCGTAGGTTAGAGGGATTAGCAGGGTAACTATGTGGGATTACGGGAATAGGATCTGGGTGGGATTGTGGTCAGTACAGACTCAGTGGGCCGAATGGCCTCTTTCTGCACTGAAGGAATTCTATGATTCTATTCTATGATTCTTGCCTGGGGAGTACTCAACACAATTGGTAGCAGAAACGGGGCAGTGTTTGTGTAGGAGTTCGGGGGGCTAGGGGGGTGGAGTAGGGGGGTGAGTAGGCCATTCAGCCCTTCAAACCAAATGCATGCAGTCATGTTCCTGCTATGAGGGCGTGCCCTCTACTGGGTGATTAAAGGGGTGGATAGAGAGAGGTTCTTGCCTCTCTGGTGGCTGGGGGGGCAATCCAGAATGGGGGGGAAAAAGGGGGGTGGTCAATCGCCTTAAAATCAAAGCAAGGTTGTTCAGGGGTCAAGAAGCACTTCTTCACACAAAGGGGCTTGGAAGTCTGGAACTCTCCTCTTCTCCCAGCCTACCCCACTCGGGGGGCGTCAAGTAAAAATTTCAGAATTGAGATCGAAGAGTGTTTGTCGGGCTGGAGTGTTAACACGATGTGGAGATGCCGGCGTTGGACTGGGGTAAACACAGTAAGAGTTTTAACAACACCAGGTTAAAGTCCAACAGGTTTATTTGGTAGCAAATGCCATTAGCTTTCGGAGCGCTGCTCCTTCGTCAGATGGAATGGATATCCACTCCATCTGACGAAGGAGCAGCGCTCCGAAAGCTAATGGTATTTGCTACCAGATAAACCTGTTTGACTTTAACCTGGTGTTGTTAAAACTCTTACTGGAGTTCTAACAACCAGGGGAACAAAAGCAGATTGACGGGATCAATCTTTTGGCTCAATCAAATAAACTAAATCAAATTAACTAAGGGAGAAATTAAAAGGGGCAGCTCCCAAATGGGCGGGAAACAAAAAAACTTCAAGCATCAAATTTAAATGTGATTAAAGGGGTCGATAATGGACTCCGGCCCCTGCGGTGCCCAGCGGGGCCCAGCGGGCACGGAAGGCACTGACACTGCCCTCGGACAGACACCGCGTGCGCCCTCTCCAGGGACGCCATGCATGTGGCCGCGGTAGAGGGACAGACAGTCAGGCCAGACGACCCCCTCGGTCGCCCACTGCCTGGACTTGTAGATGGCAAGCTTTGCCAGGCCCAGGAGCAGGCTCATGAGGTGGTCCTCCTTTCCCCCCTCCCCCACCACCACCCCGGGTGTCCATAGATCAGGAGCATGGGACTGAAGTGCAAACAAAACTTCAAGAAAAGGCTTTTGAGAAAACGGAAAAGGTTATGCACTCTATAACATTTAACACAGACATGGTCCACGGACTCCACAAAAGGGGCATGTCTCTCGGGAGCCCGTGAACCGCTGCAACCCTACTGTTGTACGGTACTGCTGCGTGCCCCAGCTTCCACCCCAGCTCCCCAAGATAGTGGGGAAGGGTCCCTCCCTAGAGGCAGGACAGAGGTCAGATCTGAGGCGATTGAATGGCAGAGCAGACTGGAGGGGTTGAATGGCCCTCCTCCTGTTCCTGTGATCCTCAGCACGGTCCCTCTTTACCCCGGTGTTGGGCTAGCCTCCCGCTGCTTTGCTACATTAGATGGCTGGGCACCTGGGCTGCAGTTAGTTTGCCTGCTGCTGAAGGTTCGTTGCGAGCCCCCAGTCACAAGTCAGACAAGCTAAAACGACCAAAAGAAAAAAAATGCTGGAATAAATCTCAGCAGGTCTGGCAGCTCCTGTGAGGAGGGAAGAGAGCTGACGTTTCGAGTCCGGATGACCCATCTCCTCACAGATGCTGCCAGACCTGCTGAGATTTTCCAGCATTTTTTTTTTCTTTTGGTTTCAGATTCCCGGCATCCGCAGTCATTTGCTTTTATCCCAAGCTAAAGGAACTGGCGACCTTCTGCGCCTCCGACAACCTAACGACAGCAACAACAACAACAACCTGCATTTGTACAGCGCCTCTCACAGAGTTTGAAACGCCCCCCTCCCCACCTCCAAAAGCAGACGATCGGAGTGGAGTTCGGAAACTGACTGCCCGAGCACAGATAGAGATGGGGATTCTCCATCCTTTTAGAGAGGAGAGGGAGGTGTAATGGGTTGCCTGTGAGATCGAGGGATGTGCCCACAGTCTAAAGCTGGAACACCTACACACTTTATCCATTTGAGGCCGGCCGGATCTCTCCTGCTCCAAAACCGCAGCAGCTCCGACGCGAACTTCCCAGAAGGAAAAGCCAGTTCAACTTGGGAATGAATGGTACCGGGTCTGAACTGGTCATGTATATCTCCAAACGGAGCCGGAGCTCGGAGCAGTGCCAGCCATTTCCCAGTTTTACTCCGCTTTTCCGCCTGGGTTGGATGAATCCCAGTGTTTCGGAGTTGGGAATCAGGAACAGGAGGAGGCCATTCAGCCCTGTGAGCCTGCTCTACCATCCAGTGAGACCCTGGCTGATCCAAACCTCGATTCCATTTTGCCTGCTTCAGTTCCATCTTCCCTGATTCCCTTGCCCAGTGAGAATCTATCCATCACAGTCGGGGAAGCTCCAATTGTGTCTATTTTTCGGGGTTGGGGGGGGCGAGGCGGGGGGGGGGGGGGGGGGGGGAACGAGGGGGGAGCTTTCCAGATTTCTATTCCCCCCTTTGTCCGACAATTAGTTTGAAACTTAATACAAAAACTGGGGATGAGTGTCAGGAAGGGACTGTTGTCAGAGGAGGAGTATGTCTCTGAGTGCGTCTGTGTGTGCGTGTCTGCGTGCATCTGCGTGTGTGTCTGCGTGCGTCTGTATGGGTACATGTGTCTACGTGTACGCATGTGTGCCTGCATGTATGTCTGTGTGTGCTTGTGTGTGTCCGCCTGTGTGCGTGTCTCTGTGTGTTTATGTCTGCATGTTTGTGTGTGTGTGTGTCTGCGTGTTTGTGTGTGTTTGCATGTGTCTGTGTGTTTGTGTATGCCTGCGTGTGCCTGCGTGTGTGTTTGTATGTGTCTGCATGCTTTTGTGTGTCTGCATGCTTGTGTGTGTCTGCATGCTTGTGTGTGTCTGCATGCTTGTGTGTGTGTGTCTGCATGTTTGTGTGTGTGTCTGCATGTTTGTGCGTGTTTGCATGTGTATATATATGTTGTTAAAAAGCACCCATGCATTAACCCCTGGCTGCGCACTTAATTACATGTGTGCAGACACAAATGTGCGCACACGCATGTTCTGCAAGGTTACACAATGCTGGCTGCTGAGAGAGTCTGATTAGAGAGGAAGCGGCGCCGTCCCTTTAAGCGGGTGTTGGCCCCTTTAAGAGGACTCGTAAGCGTTGCCAAGACATGAATCTCAAATTGGCAGCGGGAAGAATGCAGAGTTGCCAACCCTCCGGGAAACCCTCCCGGCAAACTCCTGGGAAAAGTCAGGGGGCAGCACCATAAATTGCACGTCTATTTTTCACCTTCTTAGAATACTGCGATCATAAAAGTGTTAAGGCTGGTGAAGGGGGCTCTTCAAACAGGGGAGAGAGAGGCAGTCGGGAGTTCATAGGACACACTAGGAACGCGTCCAACCAAAATTGGGCCCCCCCAAACCAGGCAGGATGAGTGTGAAGTGAAGGCCCCTCGGACTTGGCCATGGGGACACAATGGGGTGAGGGATGGTTGAAAACCGGTCGAATAGGTCTGAGACTGGAGGATCGCTTCGAGCCCCCATTTCACTAGTAGATGGGGAAACGAGGACCTTTGTGTTTCAGATGGGATTTCATTTGTGCTCGCCAGGTTTGCAAGGTGGCGTTTAATCACTGGTTAAGACAAAGAAAAAATGTGCGCAGAATGTGCGCAGAGAGAGAGAGAGAGAAAGAGAGAATCCACCCGCCCCTCTGATAGATTGTGCTCATCATCGTGTGCTCTGGAACGAATGGGGCTTCCACCCTGTGCAGGTCTAAGGGCCTCTCGCCTGTAAATGTGCTACATGGTCACTTTAAAACTGGCACCAAACACACAAAGCAGAGATGGGTTCGTTGATACGAATGGGAGCACGACGCCGTGTGTTACCTTAGCACCTCTGGATGTAGAAATTTCAAAGCTCCCCCACCCCCCCCCAACTTCCTGCCACCCAGTTGTCTCTGGATGCTTGTCGGCCTCCCATTTCTGGGTTGCAATGAATTAAAATATGTTTTGCAGGATGAGGGTCGGGGGGGGGAGTAATTCGTCCGACAGACTGAATACCCCTCCACTCACCCCCCTCCCCTTTGAAGGCTGTTTTATTCACAGTGGATCTGACACTGGTTTTGCCCCTCCCCAGATTGTACCCGATGATTAACCCTCCCTCCCCCCCCACCCCCCTACGTTGTTCCCCCCCCCCCCACTCCGTTCTAACGCCCAACACTGATGTTGCAGGTCTTGCAGCTGGGGTCCTTCTTGGCGTCGGCAGTGGAGAGGCTCATGAGCTGGTGCCCGCCAATCTCGCCGAGGGTGCCCAGAGCCAGGCTGAGCGGCTGGGTGTAGATCAGTTCCAAGATGAGGTCCTGGGCGTGGTGGAAGAGCAGCCGGCCCTCGGCGTCTTGGGTGCAGGTCAGGAAGGGGTTGTGGGCGCTGTCCAGCAGGGGGAGCCTCTCGCGGCAGAACAGGTCGCCGGCGGTGCCCTTGGGCGCCAGCACCAGGATGACGTAGTGGTAGGCCGTGTACATGCAGTAGAAGTCGGCAAAATAGAGGTTGGTGCCGGGGTTGAACAGCTGCTCGGCGTCCACCCGGAGCCGCAGCCGGCCGTACGGGGAGTCCATCTGCGGCTCGCCGGTGTTGAACTCGGTGTTGCAGCTGAAGAAAATCCCATGCAGCGTCCCGTTGACCGGGGAGCCATGGCTGCCACTGCTGTCCTTCAGGTAGGGCTGCATGACACCATTGTGGTGAGTCCTGCAACAACAAAGGATGAGGGTGAGCCAACCGCAATGCCCCCACAAAGCGATGGAAACCCAACACCTGCATAACAGATCGAGCATGGATCTACACTCCACTGCCCTGTCCCTCATCAAACAATCCCAGGACAGGTACAGGACACGGTTAGATACAGAGTAAAGCTCCCCCTACACTGTCCCCCATCAAACACTCCCAGGACAGGTACAGCACAGGGTTAGATACAGAGTAAAGCTCCCTCTACACTGTCCCCATCAAACACTCCCAGGACAGGTACAGCACGGGGTTAGATACAGAGTAAAGCTCCCTCTACACTGTCCCCATCAAACACTCCCAGGACAGGTACAGCACGGGGTTAGAAACAGAGTAAAGCTCCCTCTACACTGTCCCCATCAAACACTCCCAGGACAGGTACAGCACAGGGTTAGATACAGAGTAAAGCTCCCTCTACACTGTCCCCCATCAAACACTCCCAGGACAGGTACAGCACGGGGTTAGATACAGAGTAAAGCTCCCTCTACACTGTCCCCCATCAAACACTCCCAGGACAGGTACAGCACAGGGTTAGATACAGAGTAAAGCTCCCTCTACATGGTCAGATACAGAGTAAAACTGAGCATTTCCCCGCTGGGCAGCAGCAGGGGGTGAGGGAGCTGACCGCATGTTATCTGACCCTGGATGGGGATTGATGGGGATCGAATCGATTTTTTTGCATCCGTATTTACTGAGGAAACGGGCGTGGAGTCTACGGAAATAGGGCAAACAGGTAGGGAGGTCATGGAACCTTTACAGATTAAAGGGGAGGAGGTGCTCGCTGTCTTGAGGCAAATCAGAGTGGATAAATCCCCAGGACCGGACAGGGTATTCCCACGGACCTTGAGGGAAGCTAGTGTTGAACTTGCAGGGGCCCCGGCAGACATATTTAAAATGTCAGTATTCACGGGGGAGGTGCCGGATGATTGGAGGGTGGCTCATGTTGTTCCGTTGTTTAAAAAAGGTTCCAAAAGAAATCCGGGAAATTATAGGCCAGTAAGTTTGACGTCGGTGGTGGGCAAGTTATTGGAAGGCGTGATAAGGGATAGGATCTACAAATATTTGGATAGACAGGGACTTATTAGGGAGAGTCAACATGGCTTTGTGCGTGGTAGGTCATGTTTGACCAATCTGTTAGTTTTTCGAGGAGGTTACCAGGAAAGTGGAAGAAGGGAAGGCGGTGGATGTTGTCTACCTGGATTTCAGCAAGGCCTTTGACAAGGTCCCTCATGGGAGGTTAGTTAGGAAGGTTCAGTCGCTAGGTATACATGGAGAGGTAGTAAATTGGATTAGACATTGGCTCAATGGAAGAAGCCAGAGAGTGGTTGTGGAGGATTGCTTCTCTGAGTGGAGGCCTGTGACTAGTGGTGTGCCGCAGGGATCGGTGTTGGGTCCATTGTTGTTTGTCATCTATATCAATGATCTGGATGATAATGTGGTAAATTGGATCAGCAAGTTTGCTGATGATACAAAGATTGGAGGTGTACTGGACAGTGAGGAAAGTTTTCAAAGCTTGCAGAGGGATTTGGACCAACTCGAAAAATGGGCTGAAAAATGGCAAATGGAATTTAATGCAGACAAGTGTGAGATATTGCACATTGGAAGGACAAACCAAAGTAGAACGTACAGGGTAAATGGTAGGACTCTGAAGAGTGCAGTTGAACAGAGGGATCTGGGAATACAGGTACAGAATTCCCTAAAAGTGACGTCACAGGTGGATAGGGTCGTAAAGAGTGCCTTTGGTACATTGGCCTTTATAAATCGGAGTAACGAGTATAAAAGTTGGAGAGTTCTGGTAAGGTTATATAAGGCGTTGGTGAGGCCGAATTTGGAGTATTGTGTACAGTTTTGGTCACCTAGTTACAGGAAGGATGTAAATAAGGTTGAAAGAGTGCAGAGAAGGTTCACAAAGATGTTGCCGGGACCTGAGAAGCTGAGTTACAGAGAGAGATTGAATAGGTTGGGACTTTATTCCCTGGAGCGTAGAAGATTGAGGGGAGATTTGATAGAGGTGTATAAGATTTTGATGGGTATAGATAGAGTGAATGCAAGCAGGCTTTTTCCGCTGAGGTTAGGGGAGAAAAAAACCAGAGGGCGTGGGTTAAGGGTGAAAGGAGAAAAGTTTAAAGGGAATATTAGGGGGGGCTTCTTCACGCAGAGAGTGGTGGGAGTGTGGAATGAGCTGCCGGATAAAGTGGTAAATGCGGGGTCACTTTTAACATTTAAGAAAAACTTGGACGGGTTCATGGATGAGAGGGGTGTGGAGGGATATGGTCCAAGTGCAGGTCAGTGGGACTAGGCATAAAATGGTTCGGCACAGACAAGAAGGGCCAAAAGGCCTGTTTCTGAGCTGTAATTTTCTATGGTTCTATGGTATCAGACGCGGGGGAGGACGTATCAGGCGCAGGGAGGGTGTATCAGACACGGGGAGGATGTATCAGTCGCAGGGGAGGGTGTATCAGACGTGGGGGAGGGTGTATCAGACGCGGGGGAGGGTGTATCAGACGCAGGGGAGGGTGTATCAGACACGGGGAGGACGTATCAGTCACAGGGGAGGGTGTATCAGACGTGGGGGAGGGTGTATCAGACACGGGGAGGACGTATCAGTCGCAGGGGGGGGTGTATCAGACACGGGGAGGACGTATCAGTCACAGGGGAGGGTGTATCAGACGTGGGGGAGGGTGTATCAGACACGGGGAGGACGTATCAGTCGCAGGGGAGGGTGTATCAGACGTGGGGGAGGGTGTATCAGACGCGGGGGAGGGTGTATCAGACGTGGGGGAGGGTGTATCAGACACGGGGAGGACGTATCAGTCACAGGGGAGGGTGTATCAGACGTGGGGGAGGGTGTATCAGACGCGGGGGAGGGTGTATCAGTCGCAGGGGAGGGTGTATCAGACGTGGGGGAGGGTGTATCAGACGTGGGGGAGGGTGTATCAGTCACAGGGGAGGGTGTATCAGACGTGGGGGAGGGTGTATCAGACGTGGGGGAGGGTGTATCAGACACGGGGAGGACGTATCAGTCGCAGGGGAGGGTGTATCAGACGTGGGGGAGGGTGTATCAGACGCGGGGGAGGGTGTATCAGTCGCAGGGGAGGGTGTATCAGACACGGGGAGGATGTATCAGATGGGGGGAGGGTGTATCAGACGCGGGGAAGATGTAGACAGTATTGGAGAGGACGCGGGGTTGGGCTTTTAGCGTCAAGCAGGAATAGGCAGTAAATGCATCACCTGATGTATTCAAAGTAATTCTCCTGCTGATTTCGATAGAAGACGGAGAATCTCAGCATCCGTCCAGCAATCACTTCCGCCTTCTCCAGCAACTGCTTCAAGTGGGCAGTGGAATAATCTGGGAAACACATTCACAGCGACTTAGCTTCAACATCGGATACCATCCATGAGGAAATCTTGGAAAGTGTGAATATTCTCAGTATGTCTGGAAGAGTGTTAAAATCTGCAGAATATGTCTCAGAGTGTTTATGTTCACAGGATATCTCTTTGAGGCAGTTCGAAGAATCTCTTTGGGAGAGTGTTAATATTTACAGAATATCTCTGAGACATAATATTCTCAGGTTATCCCCGAGATAATATCAAGAGGTTCCACTCTGTCACCACTGGAGTGACTGCAGCTTAAGAGGAGCTGCTGACTTTGAACCAATGGTTCCCACAGCTCTCCGTCACCTCATGTCGAAGTTTATTTGTTAGTCACAAGTAAGGCTTACGTTAACACTGCAATGAAGTTACTGTGAAATTCCCCTAGTCGTCACACCCGTTCGGGTCAATGTATCTAACCAGCACGTCATTCAGACTGTGGGAGGAAACTGGAGCACCCGGAGGAAACCCACGCAGACACGGGGAGAACGTGCAAACTCCGCACAGACAGTGACCCAAGCCGGGAATCGAACCCGGGTCCCTGGCGTTGTGAGGCAGCAGTGTTAACCCACTGTGCCACCATGGTCTGTTGTGGAAAAATTGACGATTGGTTGCTGAGATTAGTTCACAACTCCATCATCAAACAGTCTCTTGGTGTTACAGATCAAGAACATCACTGAAAAAAGTGACACGCGTCGCAGAAGTTTTTTCTCTTGCACTCAACAGGACAACAGCAACAATGTGCAATTTCAAACAAAGAACAAAGAACAAAGAAAATTGCAGCACAGGAACAGGCCCTTCGGCCCTCCAAGCCTGCACCGACCATGCTGCCTGACTGAACTAAAACCCCCTACCCTTCTGGGGACCGTATCCCTCTATTCCCATCCTATTCATGTGTTTGTCAAGACGCCCCTTAAAACTCACTACCGTATCTGCTTCCACTGCCTCTCCTGGCAGTGAGTTCCAGGCACCCACCACCCTCTGTGTAAAAAACTTGCCTCTTATATCTCCTTTAAACATTGCCCCTCACACCTTAAACCTATGCCCCCTAGTAATTGACTCTTCCACCCGGGGAAAAAGCTTCTGACTATCCACTCTGTCCATGCACCTCAATCATCAAAACGATCGCAACAATTTATACTACAGAAGGAAAGGATGTTGATTGGTTGGTAGGCGACTCTGATCAGATGAGGCGTTGCCATGGAGAAAGCAACAGAGAACTATTGGCTCCCCAAACTCCCGGGTAACTCAAAAAAGGTGCAAGGTTTGAATATCTTCCCTTTATTTGCAGAGGATGGGTCTTTATTTATGAGTGTCGCTATCAGCGCACTCAGTATTGCCCAACAAGTGCTGCCCAATCATGGAATCACATCCAACAGTGGACATTTCGTTCCCCATTGCTTTCTCCTTAGCTAATCGGAGTCAAGTTGCCAGCCAATCGCTTCCCTTTTCTCCTGCCGTATAAATTGTTTAGTTTATTTAATTTATTTTATTATTGTCATGAGTCGGCTGACATTAACATTGCGATGAAATTACTGTGAAAATCCCCTAGTCGCCACACTCTGGCGCCTGTTCGGGTTACACTGAGGGAGAATTTAGCATCTAACCAGCGCGTCTTTCGGACTGTGGGAGGAAGCTGGAGCACCCGGAGGAAACCCACGCAGACACGGGGGGAGAATGTACAGACTCCACACAGACAGTGACCCGAGGCCAGGAATCGAACCCGGGTCCCTGGCGCTGTGAGGCAGCAGTGCTAACCCACTGTGTTGTGATTGTTTGAAATTTGCCATACTTGCATTTGTCCTGATGAGTGCGAGATACAAAACTTTGACAACACGTCCCTCTCTTCAGCAATATTCAGCCCCACTGCGACTCTCAGACAGCAGTCTAATTTATTTTTGGTCCGGCAGTTTTTCAGCTGCTGAATGAGTGTAGCAGTCCACGCTTGATTTTGCACGCTCACCTCCAGTACAGAATTCCACCACCTCACTCCAGTCGGACACCAGGTACTCTCCGTCACTCTGCTTGATGGCAATCTGGACAGCGACGCTGTACTCTGTGCGGGGGCTCAGGAACCAGTGCCCTCGCACCGTCATTGGCAGTGCCACAGCCTTGGCGACCAGCTTGGTAGGGACATCCTGAATAGACAAGAACATCGGAATGAGCTTCACTGACTGGTGTAGGCTTAAGCACATGTATATACAGAGGGTATATAATGATTTATGGGATTTTTAAAGATCAGAATCTAAGGGGTTGGATTACAAAGGGATTAGCATCATGTTCGTTCAGACTCTTGGGTTAAAACCCATCTAAGTGTCCCCCCAGGAAGAATATCTTGTATATAGAGGGGTTGATAGAATCATAGAATCCCTACAGTGCAGAGGGAGGCCATTCGGCCCATCAAGTCTGCACTGACAACAATCCCACCCAGGCCCTGTTCACATAACCCCACATATCCACCCTGCTAATCCCCCTGACGCTCGGGGGCAATTTAGCATGGCCAATCAACCTAACCCACACATCTTTGGATCGTGGAAGGAAACCGGAGCACTCGGAGGAAACCCACGCAGACACGGGGAGAAGGTGCAGACTCCACTCAGACAGTGACCCGAGGCCGGAATTGAACCCGGGTTCCTGGCGCTGTGGGGCAGCAGTGCTAACCACTGTGCCACCGTGTCGCCCATAAACTCAGAAGTTTAGGCTATGAGGACAAATAGATCAAATCAAATAGATTTGTATTCTCTTGAGTAGAGAAGGTTGAGGGTTTATTTATTTGTGTCCACAAGTAGGGTAGGCTTACATTATTTTGATTTGATTTATTATTGTCACATGTATTGGGATACAGTGAAAAGTATTGTTTGATTTATTGTCACATGTACTGGGATACAGTGAAAAGTATTGTTTCTTGTTCGCTATACAGACAAAGCATACCGTTCAGAGAGAAGGAAAGGAGAGAGTGCAGAATGTACTGTTACAGTCATAGCTCGGGTGTAGAGAAAGATCAACTTAATGCGAGGTAGGTCCATTCAAAAGTCTGATTGCAGCAGGGAAGAAGTACATTAACGCTGCAATGAAGTTACTGTGAAAATCCCCTATCGTCACACTCCGGTGCCTGTTTGGGTTACACTGAGGGAGAATTTAGCACCTAACCAGCACGCCTTTGGAGTGTGGAAGGAAACCGGAGCACCCGGAGGAAACCCATGCAGACATGGGGAGAACGTGCAGACTCCGCACAGACAGCGACCCCAAGCCGGGAATCGAACCCGGGTCCCTGGCGCTGTGAGGCAGCAGTGCTAACCCACTGTGCCACCAATCTAATCGAGGTGTTTAAAACAATAGGCCAGCTAAAGAGAACCTATCCATTGAGGGGAGCTCAGAAAAGAAAATTTGGAGCTAGGCCGTTCAAGACCGAGGTCAGGAAACAGTCCTTCATACAAAGGGGTCGTCGAAATCTCGAATTCTCTCTGCCCCCAGAAAAACTTTGGATGCTCGGGCCTAAAATCAAAACTGCTGAAAGAAATTCAAGGGGTTCTCCTCACGTCCATTTTCAATGTATAAAATCCTGAATCCCACTCGACATTGTTCAGGTGCTCCCCAGTCTATAGATACACCCCCCCACCCCCCACCCCCCCTCGATCTTCCTGACTTTCCCCTGCCTCGGGTCACATTCCCTTTCAGTTGTGGCCTCAGCAAATTATGTTGACGTTTTGTCTTGTTAGCTGGCACATCAGCCTGGACCCAGCCTTGCTTCATCGGGTCTGGGCCAAGATCCAGCAAGCCTGTCGCTGACCCGTGAAGGACTGTGTGATAGGCTCTTTGTGTGTGTGCGTATCTGTGTATGTGTCTCTGTGTATGCGTGTCTGTGTATGTGTGTGTGTATGTGTCTCTGTGTATGTGTGTGTGTGTATGTGTCTCTGTGTATGTGTGTGTATGTGTCTCTGTGTATGTGTGTGTATGTGTCTCTGTGTATGAGTGCCTTTGTGTGCGTGTGTGTGTATGTGTCTCTGTGTATGAGTGTCTGTGTATGCGTGTCTGTGTGTATGTGTGTGTGTATATGTGTCTCTGTGTATGTGTGTGTGTGTGTGTGTGTATGTGTCTCTGTGTATGAGTGTCTGTGTATGCGTGTCTGTGTGTATGTGTGTGTGTGTATGTGTCTCTGTGTATGAGTGTCTATGTGTGTGTATGTGTCTCTGTGTATGAGTGTCTGTGTATGCGTGTCTGTGTGTATGTGTGTGTGTATGTGTCTCTGTGTATGAGTGTCTATGTGTGTGCGTGTATGTGTCTCTGTGTATGCGTGTCTGTGTATGTGTGTGTGTGTGTATGTGTGTGTGTGTGTATGTGTCTCTGTGTATGTGTGTGTGTGTCTGTGTATGAATGTCTGTGTATGTGTGTGTGTCTCTGTGTATGAGTGTCTGTGTGTGTGTGCATGTGTGTATGTGTGTGTGTGTGCATGTGTGTATGTGTGTGTGTGTATGTGTCTCTGTGTATGAGTGTGTGTGTGTGTATGTGTCTCTGTGTATGAGTGTGTGTGTGTGTGTGTCTCTGTGTATGCGTGTCTGTGTATGTGTGTGTGTATGTGTCTCTGTGTATGAGTATCTGTGTGTGTGTCTCTGTGTATGCGTGTCTGTGTATGTGTGTGTGTATGTGTCTCTGTGTATGAGTGTCTTTGTGTGTGTGTGTATGTGTCTCTGTGTATGAGTGTGTGTGTGGGTGTGTCTCTGTGTATGTGTGTCTGTGTATGTGTGTGTGTATGTGTCTCTGTGTATGAGTATCTGTGTGTGTGTCTCTGTGTATGAGTGTCTTTGTGTGTGTGTGTATGTGTCTCTGTGTATGAGTGTCTGTGTCTCTGTGAATGTGTGTGTGTGTCTGTGCATGAATGTCTATGTGTGTGTTTATGTGTGTGTGTATGTGTGTCCGTGCATGAGTGTTTGTGCGTGTGTGTCTCTGTGTGTGTTTATGTGTCTCTATCTGTGCATGAATATCTGTGTGTTTGTGTCTGTGCATGAATGTCTGTCTTTGTGTCTGTCTGTCTGTGTGTCTGTCTGTCTATGTGTCTGTCTGTGTGTCTGTCTGTGTGTCTGTCTGTCTGTGTGTCTGTCTGTCTATGTGTCTGTCTGTGTGTCTGTCTGTCTATGTGTCTGTCTTTGTGTCTGTCTGTCTGTGTGTCTGTCTGTCTATGTGTCTGTCTGTGTGTCTGTCTGTCTATGTGTCTGTCTGTGTGTCTGTCTGTCTGTGTGTCTGTCTGTGTGTCTGTCTGTCTGTGTGTCTGTCTGTGTGTCTGTCTGTCTATGTGTCTGTCTTTGTGTCTGTCTGTCTGTGTGTCTGTCTGTCTATGTGTCTGTCTGTGTGTCTGTCTGTCTATGTGTCTGTCTGTGTGTCTGTCTGTCTGTGTGTCTGTCTGTCTGTGTGTCTGTCTGTGTGTCTGTCTGTCTGTGTGTCTGTCTGTGTGTCTGTCTGTCTATGTGTGGAAGTGTCGCAGCCAGGAGACTTTGAATTCCAATTACGCTCAGCAGAGCGTGCCTTTCCATTACAGCCTGAGCTCTGTTGCCAGTAGGATAATGGTCTCCTCACAGCCTCTTATTACTGCAGTTAAATAAGCACTCAGTCAACTCGAGGTGAGGGGACGCTGCCTCTGCTGTGACGCCTGAGCCAATAGCTGACGTCTGGGCCAGGGAAATAATGTCGGACACAGTGAACATTGCTAATGGGCTTCCACTCGCACTGTTTCTGTACCTGTAAAGATTCGATCACCTCACATTCCAACCAATATCTTGCAATTGTGTCTTTGCTTATATATATGCCCTGTTTGTGAATCAAATCCTGCACTCACCTGATGAAGGGGTAGCGCTCCGAAAGCTCGTGATTCCAAATAAACCTGTTGGACTTTAACCAGGTGTTGTGAGACTTCTTACTGTGCTTACCCCAGTCCAACACCGGCATCTCCACATCATATCACTGGAGGTGCTGTGAAATGTGATACTGGGCAGTGTTTGAGTCTGACTAATCATTTTTAGGTTCACCTTCTTTCAGGTTAGACTCAGGAAGACATTTTCTCAGTCGTCTCTCTCTCGAGGTGGGAACAAAGACACCATCGGTGATGCCGTGTGAGTCTGGCTGTGGGTATCTGGGGCTGTTAAACCTTCACCTGGTGGTATGAGTGTCTGAATGTTGAGTGTCTTGGGTTACAGGAAGATATAGACGAGATGGTCAAATGGACGGATAAGTGGCCGATGGAATTTAACCCTGAAAAGCGTGAGGTGATAGACTTTGGAAAGAGTAATTTGACAAGGAAGTATACAGTGAAAGGTCTGACACTGGGAAGTTCCAAAGAACAAAGGGACCTTGGCGAGTTTGTTCACAGATCTCTGAAGGTGGAAGGGCAGGTTAATAGGGTGGTGAAAAAGGCATATGACACACTCGCCTTTATCAATCGGGGTATAGATTACAAAAGCAGACAGGTCATGTTGGAGTTGTATAGAACTTTAGTGAGGCCACAGCTGGAGCACTGTGTGCAGTTCTGGTCGCCACATTATAGGAAGGATGTGATTGCACTGGAGGGGGTGCAGAGGAGATTCAGCAGGATGCTGCCTGGGACGGAGCATTTAATTTCTAAAGAGAAGTTGGATAGGTTTGGGTTGTTTTCTCTGGAGCAGAGAAGACTGAGGGGCGACCTGATTGAGGTGTACACGATTATGAGGGGCATGGACAGGATGGACAGGGAGCAGCTGTTCCCCTTAGTTGATGGGTCAGTTACGAGGGGACACAAGTTAATAGTGAGGGGTGGGAGGTTTAGGGGGGATTTGAGGAAAAACCTTTTTAACCCAGAGGGTGGTGACGATCTGGAATGCGCTGCCTGGGAGGGTGGTGGAGGCGGGATGCCTCACATCCTTTAAAAAGTACCTGGATGAGTACTTGGCACGTCATAACATTCAAGGCTATGGGCCAAGTGCTGGCAAGTGGGATTAGGTGGGCAGGTAAGGGCCTTCTATGCGTCAGTGCAGACTCGATGGGCCGAAGGGCCTCTTCTGCACTGTGGTATTCTGTGATTCTGTGAACTGTGGGTGTGTCACAGACAGTGATCCCCACATAAGGAGGGGAGCACCATAAATGGAAAAGACTTGGATTCAATGACAAATAAATTCAATTCGATGACTTGTTTCCACCTTGGTTTGTGTGTGCCGGCCATGCCACACAGTTGGCAGTACTCTGGCTCTGAATCACACAGTTTTGGGTTTCAGTCAACCTTCCAGGACTCGGACACTGCACTGTTGGAGATACAGGGGGGGGAATTTTCCCATTCCGCCCGTCACGGGAACAGTAGCGGGCGAGGGACGGACCACAGAAAGGTCTGTTGGCCTCGGGTGGGATTTTCCAGTTTTGGGGTGAGCGTGGCAGAAAAATCCCACCCACCTTTTGGACGAGACATGAAGAGGCCTCACCCTTGCCCGCACAGGTGGATTTGAAAGTTCCAGCGACACTATTTCGAAGAAGAGCGAGGGAGTTACACCTGGTGTCTTGGGCAATATTTATCCTAGAACCATAGAATCCCTACAATGCGGAAGGAGGCCATTCAGCCCCTTGAGCCTGCACCGACAACAATCCCACCCAGGCCTTATCCCTGTCACCCCACGTATTTATCCTGCTAATCCCCCTGACACTAAGGGGCAATTTAGCATGACCAATCCATCTAACCTGCACATCTTTGGACACTAAGGGACAATTTAGCATGGCCAATCCACCTAACCTACACATCATTGGACACTAAGGGGAATTTAGCATGGCCAATCCACCTAATCTGCACATCTTTGGACATTAAGGGACAATTTAGCATGGCCAATCCACCTAACCTACACATCTTTAGACACTAAGGGGCAATTTAGCATGGCCAATCCACCTAACCCGCACATCCTTGGACATTAAGGGACAATTTAGCATGGCCAATCCACCTAATCTGCACATCTTTGGACACTGAGGGGCAATTTAGCATGGCCAATCCACCTAATCTGCACATCTTTGGACACTAAGGGGCAATTTAGCATGGCCAATCCACCTAACCTGCACATCTTTGGACACTAAGGGACAATTTAGTGTGGCCAATCCACCTAACCAGCACATCTTTTGACACTAAGGGACAATTTAGCATGGCCAATCCCCCTAACCTACACATCTTTGGACACTAAGGGACAATTTAGCGTGGCCAATCCACCTAACCGGCACATTTTTGGACACTAAGGGACAATTTAGCATGGCCAATCCAACTAACCTGCACATCTTTGGACACTAAGGGACAATTTAGCGTGGCCAATCCACCTAACCAGCACATCTTTGGACACTAAGGGACAATTCAGCGTGGCCAATCCACCTAACCAGCACATCTTTGGACACTAAGGGACAATTCAGCATGGCCAATCCACCTAACCTGCACATCTTTGGACACTAAGGGACAATTCAGCATGGCCAATCCACCTAGCCCACACATTATCCCTCATCCAACATCACAAAGAGATAAGTTTGCTCTCGCTCTGAAATGCCACGATTGCAAGAATAGCAAAGATTCACGTGTTACTGAGCATGAGGCTATTCACTACGAGGGAATTGTGAGCAGAGATATTCTCTTATCTATCATACACAGTAATAAGCCAAGACTGGGTTCAGCCAGTTTCCAAGGCAACGGTTGCTTGTAGAGCCGGTTGCTGTTCAACTAGAATGCAGGTTGAGCCAAGGGAGGGGGTGTGGAGGGGGGTGGGGGGGGAATAGTTGTCAGAGATGACTTGGCTTTGATATCCGCCATAGCCTTCAACAGTTGTTACAAGCCAGGATATTAGAGAGATGCAGAGTGCACAGCTTTCCAACATAGCTGGAAAACAGCAAGTGTCACCTGTGATAACTCTACAGCAAGGACATATGTACGGTGGAACTGCACCGCTATAATGAAACCTATAGAATACATTGCTTCCCGGGGTGAGTTACAGGCTGGAATCTAATCAGTTTTGGCAGGAGGTGGGGTTAATATATAGAAGAACAATATCACGGGAATGGGTCACAGGGTGGAATCTAATCCAGGGGTTCAGGGTGGTTTATATATAGAATAACAGATACCCAGGAGTGAGTTACAGACTGGAATCTAATCGAGGGGTTCAGGGTGGTTTATATATAGAATAACAGACTCCCGGGAGTGAGTTACAGACTGGAATCTAATCGAGGGGTTCGGGGTGGTTTATATATAGAATAACAGACTCCCGGGAGTGAGTTACAGACTGGAATCTAATCGAGGGGTTCGGAGTGGTTTATATATAGAATAACGGATACCCGGGAGTGAGTTACAGACTGGAATCTAATCGAGGGGTTCGGGGTTGTTTATATATAGAATAACAGATACCCGGGAGTGAGTTACAGACTGGAATCTAATCGAGGGGTTCGGAGTGGTTTATATATGGAATAACAGATACCCGGGAGTGAGTTACAGTCTGGAATCTAATCGAGGGGTTCGGGGTGGTTTATATATAGAATAACAGATACCCGGGAGTGAGTTACAGACTGGAATCTAATCGAGGGGTTCGGGCTGGTTTATATATAGAATAACAGATACTTGGGAGTGAGTTACAGACTGGAATCTAATCGAGGGGTTCGGGCTGGTTTATATATAGAATAACAGATACTTGGGAGTGAGTTACAGACTGGAATCTAATCGAGGGGTTCGGGGTGGTTTATATATAGAATAACAGATACTTGGGAGTGAGTTACAGACTGGAATCTAATCGAGGGTTTCAGGGTGGTTTATATATAGAAATACAGATACTTGGGAGTGAGTTACAGACTGAAATCTAATCGAGGGGTTCGGGATGGTTTATAAATGGAATAACAGATACCAGGGAGTGAGTTACAGACTGGAATCTAATCGAGGGGTTCGGGCTGGTTTATATATAGAATAACAGATACTTGGGAGTGAGTTACAGACTGGAATCTAATCGAGGGGATCGGGGGGGGGTTTATATATAGAATAACAGATACCCGGGCATGAGTTACAGACTGGAATCTAATCGAGGGGTTCAGGGTGGTTAATATATAGAATAACAGATACCCGGGAGTGAGTTACAGACTGGAATCTAATCAAGGGGTTCTGGATGGTCTATAAATGGAATAACAGATACCGGGAGTGAGTTACCGACTGGAATCTAATCGAGGGGTTCAGGATGGTTTATAAATGGAATAACAGATACCCGGGAGTGAGTTACAGACTGGAATCTAATCAAGGGGTTCAGGATGGTTTATAAATGGAATAACAGATACCGGGAGTGAGTTACAGACTGGAATCTAATCGAGGGGTTCAGGATGGTTTATAAATGGAATAACAGATACCGGGAGTGAGTTACAGACTGGAATCTAATCGAGGGGTTCAGGATGGTTTATAAATGGAATAACAGATACCCGGGAGTGAGTTACAGACTGGAATCTAATCGAGGGGTTCAGGATGGTTTATAAATGGAATAACAGATACCCGGGAGTGAGTTACAGACTGGAATCTAATCGAGGGGTTCAGGATGGTTTATAAATGGAGTAACAGATACCCGGGAGTGAGTTACAGACTGGAATCTAATCGAGGGGTTCAGGATGGTTTATAAATGGAATAACAGATACCCGGGAGTGAGTTACAGACTGGAATCTAATCGAGGGGTTCAGGATGGTTTATAAATGGAATAACAGATACCCGGGAGTGAGTTACAGACTGGAATCTAATCGAGGGGTTCAGGATGGTTTATAAATGGAATAACAGATACCCGGGAGTGAGTTACAGACTGGAATCTAATCGAGGGGTTCAGGATGGTTTATAAATGGAATAACAGATACCCGGGAGTGAGTTACAGACTGGAATCTAATCGAGGGGTTCAGGATGGTTTATAAATGGAATAACAGATACCCGGGAGTGAGTTACGGACTGGAATGTAATCAAGAGGTTCAGGATGGTTTATAAATGGAATAACAGATAGCTGTAAGTGAATCAAAGGGTTTGAGGGGTTTATATATTTAAATCAAGGGGTTCAGGTCAGTTTACATAGAGAATAACAGATTGCTGGGTGTGAGCTGCAGTTTGGAATATAACCTCCTAACAGCTCCTTCATCACCTGTGCTGGGCTGTTGAAAAGAAGCTTCCCACGTGAATCGTGTGCGATTATGTAAGGAATCAATCTGTGTCAGTCAGACGCCCCCAGAGTGCAAATGATGGTAAGATTGCGGGGTTTGAGTGAGCTGCAAAGTGGGAGAATGCCAGCGCAATTAGACAGGAGCTGATGGTTTTAATTCCAAAACATTACAATAAGTAATGTGTAATAGTGTCAGCGTTCCCTGGGGGTAGCTTCTGAACAACTGTGATTAACTGTTTGATAACACACACCATCTAACGCTGACGGGGGGAATGAGCCGGAGGAGCTGAGAGCTCTGAGGCGGGGGGTCGCCTGGGTTGGAGGTGGCAAGGACGACCAATATTCCTCCGTAATGCAGCTAAATATCCACATCTCTATCCAGCTCTCCATCCTCACCGGCCTCAGCTAAAGTTCACGGGGATGTGAAGGGAGCCACGCTTGCATGGAAGAATACCATGTTTTCAGTGCCCTCTCTCTCTCTCCATCTCTATCAGCCATATGGCTCTCAGTGGGGAAGTGAAAGTCTTCAGGTGTTAATAACACATGCAGAAACTGTGCCAGATCCCTCTCTGCACCTTTCTACTATCTCAGTCTTGCTTATCCTGATTGTTTCCTTTCAGCCCATCTGCAAGCTTCTACTTCAAGGCTCTGCCTCTCCTCCTGAGATGTGTGTGTGTTACAATATACAGGATTGGCAATCTCTCTCACTTTCCCTCTCTATTTCTCTCCATCTCCCTCCATTGCTTTCTCCTTCTCCATCTCTCTCACTCTCTCTCTTTATGTGTGTGCCTCTCTCTCGCTCTCTCTCTCTTTCTGTGTCGCTCTCTCTGTCTCTCTCAATCTGTCACAGAATCCCTGCAGTGCACAAGGAGGCCAATCGGCCCATCGAGTCTGTACCGACCACAATCCTATCTAGGACCTATCCCCGTAATCCCGCACATTTAATTCCTCTAACCTACGCATCCCCAGACATTAAGGGGCAATTTAGCACGGCCAATGCACCTAACATGCACACCTTTGGACTGTGGGAGGAAACCGGAGCACCCGGAGGAAACCCACGTAGATTTTGGACTGTGGGAGGAAACCGGAGCACCCGGAGGAAACCCACGCAGACACAGGGAGAACGTGCAGACTCCGCACAGACAGTGACCCCGAGCCGGGAATCGAACCCGGGTCCCTGGCGCTGTGAGGCAGCAGTGCTAACCACTGTGCTGCCTCTCTGATACTGTTTTTCCTTCTCTGCCTCTCTCTCTCACACATCCTCTATTTCTCTGTTGCCTCTCTTTATTTATTTGTTGCTCTCTTTCTCTTCTGTCTCTCTGTCTCCTTGTTTCTCTCTGTTGTTCTATACCATTCTCTCTCTCTGCCTCTCCCTGCTTACTTTTCTCCACCTTCTGTCTCTTTGCTTTGTTCTGTGTATCTCTCTTTCTCCCCCAGCCCACTGTCTGTCTTTCCCTCTCACCCTAGAGGCCGGAGCTTTACCGTCCTGCCTGCTACGGGAATCGTCGTGGGCGAGGGACGCACATGGAAAGGTCCGTTGTCCTCAGACGGGATTTTACGATTTTGGGAAGAGCGAGGTCGTAAAATCCTGTCCCTCAGCCTCTCTCTCTCTCTGTAATAAGTGAGATAATTCTGTCTGACTGAAGTCCTCTCTGGTATAGTTGCTGTTTAGAGAATATTTTGATTGGAATTTATTTCCTTTTGCTTCAGTCAAAGGTGGCTGTTGATATCTCTGAGCTGTCTTCTTGTCATCGATATACAGTTCCTGCTTCAGTCACCTGGGTCAACTAGAATCAATATCCTATCCTTCTTGGATTTTGCCTTTTGTTCCCGTGTATTCCATTAGGCAAGACAGTTCCCCTTTGATCTTTGAGTTTTACTTCTGCTGATGTGGGAAATGCATTTTGCTCTGCTTAGCTCGGAAGGCATGTCACAAAAGTCACAAGATCGATATGGCTGAGAAAAGTCACCTCGCCATTTTCATGACCAGAGTCCCTCTCTCGACACATTTAACTGGACCTTGCAAACATCCTCTGTTTGAGGAGATGCTAACTATCAGTCAGGCTAACACAAGTAGTTGGGTTTATTTCCACTTAAGGTAATTACACGGAAGTGGATAGTGGAAAGCTGGGAATTGGAGATACTGCAGTCTCATTATATTCCCACTCTCAAGGGTAAGTAAGGATCAGCGATAAATTCTGGCCTTGCCAGTGACGTCAAGAACAAATGTAAAATAATGTCCGTCACTGATACTGCGGTAGACTCAGTTGAAGACCTGTTGGACAAACAGACAATTGTGCCATTTTACAAGAAGGGTTTCCACCCCGAGATCATAGAATCATAGAATCATAGAACCCTACAGTGCAGAAAGAGGCCATTCGGCCCATCGAGTCTACACTGACCACAATCCCACCCAGGCCCTACCCCAATATCACTACATATTTTACCTGTTAATCCCTCTAACCTACGCATCTCAGGACACTAAGGGGCAATTTTAGCATGGCCAATCAACCTAATCGCACATCTTTGGACTGTGGGAGGAAACCGGAGCACCCGGAGGAAACCCAGGCAGACACGAGGAGAATGTGCAAACTCCACACAGACAGTGACCCGAGCCGGGAATCGAACCCAGGTCCCTGGAGCTGTGAAGCAGCAGTGCTAACCCACTGTGCCACCGTGCCGCTGCCGTACCGTGAGATGTTCTTATACTCGAGTGCTAAAGAGGAAGGATGACACTACAGCGACTCACCAAGACTTCTTCGACAGTACCTCTCAAACCCGCGACCTTCACCACCTCGGAGGATGAAGGCAGCAGCGATATGGGAACATCATCACCTCCAAGTCACTGAACATAGACATACATTGGCCATTCCTGCATAGTCGCTGGGTCATAAACCTGGAACTCCCGACCATGAGACCATAAAACATTGGAGCAGAATTAGGCCACTCGGCCCATCGAGTCTGCTCCGCCATTCAATCATGGCTGATATTTTTCTCATCCCCATTCTCCTGCCTTTTCCCCATAACCCCGATCCCCTTATTAATCAAGAACCTATCTATCTCTGTCTTAAAGACGCTCAATGACCCGGCCTCCACAGCCTTCTGTGGCAAATAGTTCCACAGATTCACCACTCTCTGGCTGAAGAAATTCCTCCTTATCTCTGTTTTAAAGGATTGTCCCTTTAGCCTGAGGTTGTGCCCTCTGGTTCTAATTTTTCCTACTAGTGGAAACATCCTCTCCACAACCATTCTATCCAGGCCTCGCAGTATCCTGTAAGTTTCAATAAGATCCCCCCTCATCCTTCTAAACTCCAACGAGTACAAACCCAGAGTCCTCAACCGTCCCTCATACGACAAGCTCTTCATTCCAGGGATCATTCTTGTGAACCTCCTCTGAACTCTTTCCAAGGCCAGCACATCCTTCCTTAGATATGAGGCCCAAAACTGCTCACAATTCTCCAAATGGGATCTGACCAGAGCCTTATACAGCCTCAGAAGTACATCCCTGCTCTTGTATTCTAGCCCTCTCGACATGAATGCTAACATTGCATTTGCCTTCCTAACTGCCGACTGAACCTGCACGTTAACCTTAAGAAGATCTTGGACAATGATTCCCAAGTCCCTGTGTGTTTCTGATTTCCTAAGCATTTTCCCATTTAGAAAATAGTCTATGCCTCCATTCCTCCTTCCAAAGTGCATAACCTCACACTTTTCCACATTGTATTCCATCTGCCACTTCTCTGCCCACTCCCCTAACCTGTCCAAGTCCTTCTGCAGTCCCCCCGCCACCTAACAACACTTCTCAAGCACCTTCATCACGCTGGTTATTCATCTACATCTCAAATGGACCCCCTCACCCCCAGAATAAGGAGGATGATATTTACTCCAGTAAATCGTGATTTGAGCAGTGTGAGGAGGGACTGACTGTCTTGAAAATGGGAATTTAGGAACCTAGGAAGAGGAGTAGGCCATTCTGCCCCTTGAGCCCGCTCTGCCTTTCAATAAGATCATAGCCGATCTGTGGCCTAACTCTATGTACCTTCCCTAGGCCCACATCCCTTGGTACTCTTGCTCAGTATAAATGTGTCTATTTCAGACTTAAACCTAACAATTGAACCAGCATCCACTGCTAGTTGAGAGTTCCAAATCTTCCCCACTCTCTGTGTCTGGAAGTGTTTTCTAATATCTCTCCTAAATGGCTTGGCCCTCCGGGGACCATATCCCTCTATTCCCACCCTATTCATGTACTTGTCCAGATTCCTCTTAAAAGTCACTATCGTATCTGCTTCCACTCCCTCCCCCGGCAGCGAGTTCCAGACACCCACCACCCTCTGTGTAAAAAACTTGCCTCGTACATCTCCTTTAAACTTTGCCCCTCGCACCTTAAACCTGTGCCCCCCCAGTAATTGACTCTTCCACCTTAGGAAAAAGCTTCTGACTATCCACTCTGTCCATGCCTCTCATAATCTTGTAGATTTCTATCAGGTCGCCCCTCAACCTCCGTCGTTCCAGTGAGAACAAACCAGGTTTCTCCAACCTCTCCTCATAGCTAATGCCCTCCATATCGGGCAACATCCTGGTAAATCTTTTCTGTAACCCTCTCCAAAGCCTCCAAATCCTCCTGGTAGCGTGGCGACCAGAATTGAACACTATATTCCAAGTGCGGCCTAACTAAGGTTCTATAAAGCTGCAACATGACTTGCCAATTTTTAAACACAATACCCCTTTTTTTAAAAAATAGGTATATACTCTCCTTATAAGCTATCACCTATCAGAACAGCAGCCTGCTTTTCTCTTCCTTCCCCGGTCCCCCCCACCGCCCCCCCCCCCATCTCCTCCCCTGTCCCCCCCACCCCCCCTCCCCTCCCCAGACAGAATTGAGAGAATAAAGACCTTATTTGTATAAAACATAACCCCTGAAGTCCAGGTATCATTCTTGTAAACCTGTGTTGAACTCCTTCCTATGGTGTGATGTCCATACCTGCTCACAGTACTCTAATTGGGGTCTAACTAGGATTTTGCTTCCCTATATCCCAGCGCTTGAGATATGAATGCCAGCATTCCGTTGGCTTTCTTGATTTCTTTTCTGCAAAGCACCGTCATAGAATCATAGAATCCCTACAGTGCAGAAGGTGGCCATTCGGCCCATCGAGTCTGCACCGACAACAATCCCACCCAGACTCTATCCCACAACCCCACATATTTACCCTACTAATCTCCCTGACACTCGGGTCAATTTAGCACGGCCAATCCACCTAACCCGCACATCTTTGGAGTGTGGGAGGAAACCAGAGCACCCGGAGGAAACCCACGCAGACACGGGGAGGACGTGCAGACTCCGCACAGACAGTGACCCAAGCCACGAATCGAACTCGGGTCCCTGGCGCCGTGACTAACCACTGTGCCAACCGTGCCACGTAAAGGTCCCCAAGTTCCCAACTTCCCGCTACCCGCTTCCGCATAAAGTGGAAATAAACTCAAACGTTGGTGTCATCCTGTTGGAGACAAGATGCTGCCTGATGATGACTAGAATACAAACAACATCAAGCTCATTTGGTTAAAAGGACAAGCCTAAAGTTAATTAAATTATATGCTGGCAGCCCACAGAAATGATGAGTGGTGCCGTATATATCTATCTGGTAAGTGTGGACTGGGTGATCACTTTGCTGAGAACCTTCGGTCTGTGCGCAATCAGGAACCCTGACCTTCCCGTTGCTTGCCATTTTAACACACGATCCTGCTCCCATGTCCACATGTCTGTCCTTGGTTTGCTGCAATGTTCCAGTGAAGCTCAACGCAAACTGGAGGAACAGCATCTCATCTTCCGGCTGGGCACTTTACAACCTTCTGCTCTCAACGTCAAATTAAATAACTTCAGATGATTCGTTCTACCCCACCTCCACCCCCTTTGTTTTCATTTTATTTATTTTTTCTCTTACCTTTTATTTCTTTACTGTCTTTCTTTATATTTCTTCCCCCCTCCCCCACTCTTTCCCCCTACTTTATCCAGCCTTTCCTTACATTTTCTCCCCTTTTGCTTCCCCTTTCCCCCTTTTTCTCAATTTTACCTCTCTCCCATTCATTCTCCCCCCCACATCTTCATCTGTCACAGCTCACCCTCAGCCTCTCTGCCGTGTGGGTCATTCACAACTTCTATTCTCTCTACGGGCTGCCATTAGCAGCCTTTCCCCTGGTTTCTGTGGCTACGACCCATCTTTCATTCCCTCCCCCTGCGGTATAAATATCTTTAACCTGGCGTTGTTAAAACTCTTACTGGATAAATATCTCCCACTTTCTGCGCCTTTGAGTTTTGACAAAGGGTCGTCTGGACTCGAAACGTCAGCTCTTTCCTCCCCTTACAGATGCTGCCAGACCCGCTGAGATTTTCCAGCATTTTCTCTTTTTAGTTGCCTATTTAATAAGCTGCCCGTCTGAAACCCCGGTCTCGAGCTTACTCGGTGCTTGAACTTGTTGGAATCCTTGTTCTCTTTCTTGTTGAGGTCCACAAAGTAGTGCGTGATGCGCTCCCGGTCCTTCGCATCCGTGTCCCAGCAGATTTTGAAAGAGTCGCAGGTGATGTTGGTGATTTTAATGTTGTGAGGTGTTGACAGCAGCTCCATTTTCTGTTGGAGAAAGAAGAAGTGAGAAGATGTCTTGCACAGCAAGGAACAACATTACCCTGAGCAGCATCATGAGTGGCTGCTCCGCCACTGGCCACTGCTTGGGGGATGCGGGGCGGGAGAGTCTTGTTTTACCCATTCGTTGGACACGGGCGTCGCTGGCTGGCCAGCATTTATTGCCCATCCCTAGTTGCCCTTGGAGGGCAGTTGAGAGTCAACCACATTGCTGTGGATCTGGAGTCACATGTAGGCCAGACCGGGTAAGGACGGCAGATTTCCTTCCCTAAAGGGAACCAGATGGGTTTTTCCGACAATGGTTCCATGGTCATCAGTAGATTCTTAATTCCAGATATTTTTTATTGAATTCAAATTCCACCATCTGCCGTGGCGGGATTCGAACCCGGGTCCCCAGAACATTAGCTGAGTTTCTGGATTAATAGTCCAGCGATAATACCACTAGGCCATCGCCTCCCAATAATCGACAATCAACTAGCAACAATTAGCATTTGGGTAGCAACTTTAAGATAATAAAACTAAGGCACTTCACTTGGGCGTTATCAAACAAAAGGGGAGACGGTGGCGTAGTGGTATTGTCACTGGACTACTTATCCAGAGACCCGGGGGAATCCTGTGGAGACCCGGGTTCGAATCCCACCACGGCAGATGGTGACATTTTGAGGCGGCACAGTGGTTAGCACTGCTGCCTCACAGCGCCAGGGACCCGGGTTCGATTCCGCACATCTTTTGAGTGTGGGAGGGAACCGGTTCCCTCCCACACTCAAAAGATGTGCGGGTTAGGTGGATTGGCCATGTTAAATTGACCCTAGTGTCAGGATATTAGCAGGGATATGTAGGGTTACGGGAACAGGGCCTGGGTGGGATTGTGGTCGCTGCAGACGCAATGGGCCGAATGGCCTCCTTCTGCATTGTAGGGATTCTATGATTCTATAAAATTTGGCACTCTTGGTCAAAGCAGTCGGTTTTAAGGAATGTTTTAAAGGGTTGGAGAGGTTTGAAATGGTATTTCAGAGTTTAAGGACTTGGCAAGCCGTCAAAGGTTTATAAAGTATATTTTATTAGTGTCACAAGTACGTTTACATTAACACTGCAATGAAGTTACTATGAAAATCCCCCAGTCGCCACACTCCAGCCCCTGTTCGGGTACACTGAGGGAGAATTTAGCATCTAACCAGCGCGTCGTTTAGACTGTGGGAGGAAACCCACGCAGACACGGGGAGACTGTGCAAACTCCACACTGACAGTGACCCAAGCCGGGAATCGAACCCGGGTCCCTGGCGCTGTGAGGTAGCCGTGCTAACCACTGTGCCGCCGTGCCAGTTAAAATCAGGGATGCACTGGAGAGGAGAATTAGAAGAGCAAACACCTCTCGGAGGGTCGTGGTGCGGGAGGAAGTAATAGAGAGAGAGGGGGGTGGTGAGGCCAGGGAAGGATTTGAAAACGGGTAGGAATTTTAAAATTGAGGTTATTACCAAACCAGGAGCCGATGTGGTCGGCGTCAGATAAAGGGGACCGGTGAGTACCAGGATACAGGCAGCAGAGCCTTGTATGGACTGAAGTTGATGGTTATCTGGTCGGAAGCTGATATCACATCTGAAAATAGCACCAAGGTTAGGGACAGTCTGGTGCTCCCTGGGAGAGAGTTGGAATCAGTGCTTGAATTGAATTGGGACATTCCACCCACCATCTTCACACACAAGTCATTCATCGCAGGCAGAACAGTGCATTCTCCAACCTGTTGGACGTCAACTTGAGGTGATTGCCAGAAGAAGCAGTGGCAGGGTGAGGAAAAACTCTTTTATTGCAGTGAGTGGTTAGGATGTGAGACGGGCTGTTTGAGAGCATCGAAGCTTTCAAAAGGGACATGGAGAATTATTTAAAGAATTTGTAGCTCAGATAAATTAAAGGGAGGGAGTGGGGCTATCTGAATTGTTCATAGAATAGAATACCCTACAGAAGGAGGCCATTCAGCCCATCGAGTCTGCAGTGACCACAATCCCATCCAGGCCTTATTCCCGTAACCCTACACATTTACCCTGCTAATCCCCCTGACACTAGGGGACAATTTAGCATCCACCTAACCCACATATCTTTGGACATTAAGGGGCAATTTAGCATGGCCAATCCACCTAACCCGCACATCTTTGGACTGTGGGAGGAAACCGGAGCACCCGGAGGAAACCCTCGCAGACACGGGGAGAATGTGCAGACTCCGCACAGACAGTGACCCAAGCCGGGAATCGAACCTGGGCCCCTGGCGCTGTGAGGCAGCAGTGCTAACCCACTGTGCCGCCCCCCCCATTCTTGCAGAGAGCTGGCATGAACGTGATAGGCCAAATGGCCTCCTTCTGCGCTCGGACTATTCTGTGGCTCTATCCATCCTGTTCCTTTGCGCAATGTCCCTCTGCCGCAGCTTTCACCTCCTGAATTAAGGTTTTTTTTTTCCTGCTGTAATTCTTAAAAATTCCCCTTAAATCCCGAGTGGGCACCATGATGGTGTGAAATTATCATGATCCCTGCTGCAGTGAAAAGATTAGAGATCCCATCAGGTCTCAGTGGAGACTGACTTAACTGTGCGAAAGTAAGATTGCTATTGATGTTTTCCGATATTGCAGTAATGTTAGCCTTTGTTTTTATAAGTACGGAAATATGATTTAATTTTACAGTATCGATCACTGAACATTTGATCTGTGACTGACCCGTCTTAACGCAAGGCCATCACTCACTCGGCGAAGGAACTTAATTAAAGATCGGCCATTCCAAAGTGCTTCCCAAGGACAGAATCTTCTGCTCTCTCTGGTGGCACGCTCGAGGCAGGATTAAGTCCTGGGTGGGAAAGCCCATGATCGACTTTCCTGTCCCACCACCTATTGGGGCCCTCAGGAGACTAATTAATGTGCTCAATATATATGTAGATTAAAGTCCTCCATGATTACTACAGCACCCTTGTTACATGCATCTCTAATTTTCTGTTTAATGCCATGCCCTACACACCACTGAGGCCTACAGACAACTCCCACGAATGTTTCCTGCCCCTTCTTACTTTCTAGTTCCACTTAGACTGATTCATTTAATGATTGCTGATATTAACGCAGTGGTAGATCCGTTACCATGGAGTCCCTCGATCAAAGGCACTCAGGCCTGAAAGCGGTAACATATTAGGGAGAGGCGATGGCCTAGTGGTATCATTAATCCAGAAACTCAGCGAATGTTCTGCGGGACCCGGGTTCGAATCCCGCCACGGCAGATCATGGAATTTGAATTCAATTTTTAAAAAATCTGGAATTAAGAATCTACTGATGACCATGAAACCATTGTCGGAAAAACCCATCTGGTTCCCTTTAGGGAAGGAAATCTGTCAGCCTTACCTGGTCTGGCCTACATGTGACTCCAGATCCACAGCAATGTGGTTGACTCTCAACTGCCCTCGGGCAACTAGGGATGGGCAATAAGTGCTAGCCAGGTGTGGCTGTTTATGTCTTTGGGTAAACAGCGTTAACTCAGTGCTGAGAGGCATTCCCTTTTCCTTGCTACGACCCCCCCTCCACCCCCCAACCCCTGGCCACCCCACATATGTTGCCTGGATTGAGTGGCATGCCTTATGAGGATAGGCTGAGGGAGCTCGGTCTTTTCTCCTTGGAGAGACGTAGGATGAGAGCAGACCTAATAGAGGTATATAAGATGTTGAGAGGCATAGATCGGGGGTGGACTCTCAGAGGCTTTTTCCCAGGGTGGAAATGTCTGCTACGAGAGGACACAGGTTTAAGGTGCTGGGGGGTAGGTGCAGGGGAAATGTGAGGGGGAAGTTTTTCACACACAGGGTGGTGGGCGAGTGGAATCGGCTGCCGTCAGTGGTGGTGGAGGCAAACTCAATAGGGTCTTTTAAGAGACTCCTGGATGAGTACATGGGACTTAATAGGATGGAGGGTTATAGGTAGGCCTAGAAGGTCGGGATATGTTCAGCACAACTTGTGGGGCCAAAGGGCCTGTTTTGTGCTGTAGTTTTCTATGTTTCTATATCCCACATCCATAAATTAATCTTAAAAAGCTCAAGGGCCTTTATGGCCGCTGCATTGTTATCCATATGGAGAAAACTTGGACAAGAAGTGCAAAACCCATTCGTGCAGGCCTCACCTCCACAGCCCTCAGTTAACTGGTGGTAGTGGCGTTCTATTAGATGCTTTGTAGCTGTTTGCTTCATTCAGATTGCTGTGTGCGTTTTTGCTAAAGGTTCTCCGCCTAACACCCCCCCCTCTCCCCACATGACTTGCCCGAGGCCTGGGTCGCTGTGTGATCCTGGGCCTCTGGTAAATGATCTTCCTGCGGCAGCTACTGCCTCCCCTGCGGCCCTGCTGAAAACAGGAGCTGCCTCCTGACAGACCCTTGGTGGGAGAGACTTCCCCCCTCGGAGTCCAGATTCCCTCCAAGGTCCACCGCTGCCTGGTCACCTCGTGGCTCAGCAAGCCTACCCCAAAATGAGGCTGGCTCACCAGCCAGTTGGCGAGACCCCTGACCCTTCAATAGGATTCTGCCTTATGTCTCATAGAATCCTACAATGCAGAAGGAGGCCATTCAGCCCATCAAGTCTGCACCTACCACAATCCCTTCCAGGCCCTATCCCCATAACCCCAAGCGTTTACCCTAGCTAGTCCCCCTTTCACTAAGGGTCAGTTTAGCATGGCCAATCCACCTAACCTGTATATCTTTGGACACGAAGGGACAATTTAGCATGGCCAATCCACCTAACCTGTATATCTTTGGACACAAAGGGACAATTTAGCATGGCCAATCCACCTAACCTGTACATCTGTGGACACTACGGGACAATTTAGCATGGCCAATCCAATAACCTGCACATCTTTGGACACTAAGGGACAATTTAGCATGGCCAATCCACCTAACCTGTACATCTTTGGACACTAAGGGACAATTTAGCATGGCCAATCCAATAACCTGCACATCTTTGGACACTAAGGGACAATTTAGCATGGCCAATCCACCTAACCTGCACATCTTTGGACTGTGGGAGGAAACCGGAGCACCCGGAGGAAACCCACACAGACACAGGGAGAATGTGCAAACTCCACACAGACAGTGACCCAAGCCGGGAATCGAACCCAGGTCCCTGGCGCTGTGAGGCAGCAGTGCTAACCCACTGCGCCACCGTTCCTCCCATGCTCCCAGGGGAGGTATATTCACTGATAATGGCTGGAGTTTAACCGCCTCGCCCACCATAGAATCGGGGCGGGCGACGCTCGCGGAACGGTATTCTCCGTTGGCCTTGGGCGGGATCTTACGAGTCTCGGGAGGGCGAGACGGTAAAATTCCGGCAAATGTGTTTGAAGACAACAGGTTGTCTTGTGAAAAAACAAAGCACGATTGCTGTCTCTTCATTGGGGGGCCTGCAGAATGAGCTGTTGCTGGATGGCACAGAATCAAACGCCTACTTACAATTGGAAGTTTCACTTGGAAATAGCAATTACATGCAACAAGAGTAACATTATTGATTAAAGTAATGAAGTAGGGGAGTTAGACTGATCGCATTAGCCTGGCAGATAAAGCGTTTGTCGGTAAGACAACCGGCTTATTAACAGAGATTAATGTAAAACTGTATGTCCAATTAAATTCACATTCCACGGAACTGTAATTTAAATTTCGCTGTGCCCGGCGGCAAAACCTGAATAAAAGAAATACATCAAAAGTGTCAGTTTGTTATGAGTATTTGCATTGCTAATGGCTTGTTTGGCCTGGAAGTGGGGGAGGCGAGGGCCTAGTGGTATTATCACTCGACCATTCATCCACAAACTCAGCCACTGTTCGGAGGACAGACGGTGGAATTTGAATTCAAGAAAGAAAATCTGGAATTAAGATGACCCATTGTCGATCGTCGGAAAAACCCATCTCGTTCCCTTTAGGGAAGGAAATCTGCCATCCTTACCTGGTCTGGCCTACATGTGACTCCAGAGCCACAGCAATGTGGTTGACTCTCCACTGCCCTCCAAGGGCAACTAGGGATGGGCAATAAATGCTGGGCCCAGCCAGCGACGCCCATGTCCCACGGATGAATAAATTAAAAATATATTTGAGTCAGCTGTGGCAGTGAAAAATATCTGCCTTTGTTTGGACAAAAAGCATTAATTATTACCATTACAGTCAATTGCAAAGATGTTGATTTTTTCAGAGAAACATAGAAGATAGGAGAAGGAGGAGGCCATTCGGCCCTTCGAGCCTGCTCCGCCATTCGTCACCATCATGGCTGATCGTCCAACTCAATAGCCTAATCCTGCTTTCTCCCCATAACCTTTGATCCCATTCGCCCCAAGTGCTCTATCCAGCCGCTTCTTGAATACATTCAATGTTTTGGCATCAACGACTTCCTGTGGTAATGAATTCCACAGGCTCACCGCTCTCTGGGTGAAGAAATGTCTCCTCACCTCCGTCCTAAATGGTCTACTCTGAATCCTCAGACCGCTGGTTCTGGACTCCCCCACTATCGGGAACAGCCTCCCTGCATCTACCCTGTCCAGTCCTGTTAGAATTTTATAAGTCTCTATGAGATTCCCCCTCGTCACATTAAGTGCAGTAGCTATTTCAGGCTATGTAGTTCGTACCAATGATAAGCATGGATCATCTATCCTTTGATATCTTAGCTTAACAACAATTGAATGCCACAGTCTGGAATGTACCAGTTGCCCTTTCCCTCTTCCCCTTCCCACCTTCATCCGCAGTCTCACCGGGAAGAGAGTTTTACAATGTTCTGTGTTTCCTGATTTCTCTTCTGGAAGACCTGTTTGCAGTTTCAAAGTTACGCCCCCTTGTCATAGAATCCCAACAGTGCAGAAGGAGGCCATCCGGCCCATCGAGTCTGCACCGACCACAATCCCACCTAGGCCCTTTCCCCATAACAGCATGCATTTACCCTAGCTAGTCCCCCTGACACAAAGGGGCAATTTAGCATGGCCAATCCACCTAACCCGCACGTCTTTGGATACTAAGGGGCAATTTAGCATGGCCAATCCACCTAACCAGCACGTCTTTGGACTGTGGGAGGAAACCGGAGCACCCGGAAGAAACCTACGCAGACACGGGGAGAAGACTGCACAGATAGCGACCCAAGCCGGGAATCGAATCCGGCTCCCTGACGCAGTGAGGCAGCAGTGCCAGCCACTGTGACACCCCTTATTATTGAATTCTGCACTGAAATTCTCTCTCTCAATGTACCCTTCTTTGAACACTTTAGACACCTCAATCAGATAGTCCCTTAACCTTCTGCACTCAAGGAAACATAAGTCTAGCCGGCCATAATCATATTGAATGGTCAGCATGCTTGAGGGGCTGAATGGTTAACTGTTGCTCCAATTCCTAAGGTTCTTATGTTGGTGCATCCTAGTCCCCTACCGTTTGTGGCTACAAGAGCAGGTCAGAGGCTGGGAATCCTGCAGCAAGTAACTCACCTCCCAGCTCCCCAAAGCCCGTCCACCATCTACAAGGCACAAGTGATGGAATACGCTCCACTTGCCTGGATGAGTGCTGCTCCAAAATTAGTTAGGATGCTCGACACAATTCAGGATAAAGCAGCCCCGCTTGATTGGCACCCCATCCACAAACATTCACTCCCTCCACCACCGACGCTCAGTAGCAGCAGTGTGGACCATCTACAAGATGCACTGCAGCAACTCATCCTTAGACAGCACCTTCCAAACCCACGACCTCTAACATCTAGAAGGACAAGGGCAGCAGATACATGGGGAACACCACCACCTGCAGGTTCCCCTCCGAGCCACTCACCATCCTGACTTGGAAATATATCGGCTGTTCCATCACTCAAAATCCTGCACTGTGGGTGTACCTACGCCACATAGACTGCAGCGGTTCAAGGTGGTTCAACACAAGGAGTGGCACAGTGGCACCGTGGTTGGCACTGCTGCCTCACAGTGCCAGGGACACGGGTTCAATTCCGGCCTCGGATCACTATCTGTGTGGAGTTTGCACATTCTCCCCGTGTCTGCGTGGGTTTCCTCCGGGTGCTCCAGTTTCCTCCCACAGTCCAAAGGTGTGCGGGTTAGGTGGATTGGCCAGGCTAAATTGCCCCATAGTGTCAGGGGGACTAGCAGGGTAAATGCGTGGGGTTAGGGCCTGGGTAGGATTGTGGTCGGTGCAGACTCGATGGGCCAAATGGCCTCCTTCTGCACTGTAGGATTCTATGTCTCTATAACACCACTTTCTCAAGAGTAATTAGGGGTGGGCAATTAACTTTGGCCTAGCCAGAGGTGCCCACATCCCGTGAAAATAATACATTTTAAACAAATATACCTTGAGTCCAAGGTGGACAATCTCACGTTTCCCACATTTGAACTCCCATTTATCCATTCACTTAAATCATCGACGTTTCAAATTCTCATTCCCATCTGCAGACTGTATTTCCTTACTAATGGAATGAGTATCTACAGAGGTTCCAAATCTGTCACTTACCCTTGCAATTCTTGCTAAAGTAGAACCATGACAATGGCGCTCACCCTCCCCCATCCCCTCTCCTTTCCTGCCCTGACACCATCAGGCCGGACTCAGCAGTTGCTCGATGGGTGGAAGAAGGGCCGGAGTGAAGGATGGTAGGCAGCACAGGGGTAGAGAGGGAGGGTGAGTGATGGGAGGGCAGGAAATGGTAAGAGAATGGGGCGACAAGGTGGCAACAGTGGTTAGCACTGCTGCCTCTTAGCACCACGGACGCAGGTTCGATTCCCGGCTTGGGGTCACTGTCTGCATTCAGCCTCTGATCTTCGGGTAAGCGTTCTCCAAGGCGGCCTTCACGACACACGACAGCGCAGAGTCGCTGAGCAGAAACTGATAGCCAAGTTCCGCACACATGAGGACGGCCTAAACCGGGATGTTGGGTTTATGTCACATTATCAGTAACCCCCACAGCTTGCCTCCTGGACTTGCAGGCTATCCTGTCTGGAGACAGTACACATCTCTTTAACCTGTGTTTAATGCTCCCTCCACCCACATTGTCTGTATCTTTAAGATCTGGTTGGTTGTAGAGATTTGCATTCTAATCAGTATTCTGCAACTTGATTTTGTGTCTCTGTGCACTGTTTGAGAGCACATTTCCACTCCATCTGACAAAGGAGCAGCGCTCCGAAAGCTAATGGTATCTGCTACCAAATAAACCTGTTGGACTTTAACCTGGTGTTGTCAAAACTCTTACTGTGTGGAGTCTGCACAGTCTCCCCGTGTCTGCGTGGGTTTCCTCCGGGTGCTCCCCGGTTTCCTTCCACAGTCCAAAAGATGTGCAGGTTAGGTGGATTAGCCTATGCTAAATTGCCCCTTAGTGTCAGGGGGACGAGCTAGGGTAAATGCATGGGGTTATGGGGATAGAGGCCTGGGATGGGATTGTGGTCGGTGCAGACTCGATGGGCCAAATGGCCTCCTTCCGCACTGGAGGGATTCTATGAGAGAATGAGGGAGTGGATGATGGAGGATAGGGAGAAAGGGAGGGGGGAGGGGGGGGGTGTTAGGAGAATAGCAAGAGGGCGTGAGTTAAATCGATGTGTAAATCCTGTCATGTACCTGCACTGTTTTCGTGACCTTTTTGTGTATTTTAATGCAAATACATGTTGCATTGTTAGTGTTCGAAATATTTCAATTCTTGTTGCCACGGCAACGATACTCCTCGAAAAGGAAAGAAGCTGATTATAAATACATTTCTCTCCAAGATGAGTACTGGCGAGGAAGGCAATTTAGCCTTCTTGCTCATCTCCTTTCTCAACCCCAATCCCCCATCCATCGCAACAACACCTCTATTCCTATTTTAACTCTGCGCATTATTTTATAAACGTCCGAGGCCTCTCATTTGCATCCTTTCATAGCTGAAGCATTCAGTTTTTAACCGTGCCCGGGGACGTGGATTCATAACCCTTCCCTGTCCTTCGAACAGCGCTTCTCCCTCAGTGTCTGTCTTGCAGTGTACATACCATAAGGGGAGGCAATGACCGAGTGCTAGACTATTAATCCAGGAACTCAGCTAATGTTCTGGGGGACCCGGGTTCGAATCCCGCCACGGCAGATGAATTTGAATTCGATATTGAATTTTATTGAATTTGAATTCAATATTGAGTTTTATTGAATTTGAATTCAATATTGAATTTTATTGAATTTGAATTCAATATTGAATTTTATTGAATTTGAATTCAATATTGAATTTTATTGAATTTGAATTCAATAAAAAATATCTGGAATTAAGAATCTACTGATGGCCATCAAACCATTGTCGGAAAAACCCATCTGGTTCACTAAAGTCCTTTAAGGAAGGAAATCTGCTGTCTTTACCTGGTCTGGCCTACATGTGACTCCAGAGCCACAGCAATGTGGTTGACTCTCAACTGCCCTCGGGCAACTAGGAATGGGCAATAAATTTTGGCCAGCCAGTGACACTCATGTCCCATAAATGAATTTTTAAAAAATCGATGTATTTAGTATATAAACAATTCTATCCATCTCCAATTCTCTTTGTGAGTGAGCTACTGTCTTCCTGTGAAATTATATACTTTGTATTTTGCCAATAGTAAATTGGGGACATGGAGTGGTGATTGCATTTTTCCCCACTGCAAGTGCTTTAAGTAACCCATGTGCTCACTACATTACCTTACAGTCATGGGATGAGAACATCTTTGCATTTCAGCATTTCTGCTCTTCAGGGTTAGGTTATGCCGCTTGCCAGAGATTGGGAAAGCAAATTTCACTGGTGCTGTTGCAGACATGAGCCCTCACCATGTGTCCAAGGTGGAGCACATAGCATGTGCTATCTTTTGCCATCATATTCTGTAGCCTACCGCTCTGCTCCTCCCTCTGCGACTGGATCCATGACTTGCTAACCCATAGAACATAGAACAGTACAGCACAGAACAGGCCCTTCGGCCCACGATGTTGTGCCGAGCTTTATCTGAAACCAAGATCAAGCTATCCCACTCCCTATCATCCTGGTGTGCTCCATGTGCCTATCCAATAACCGCTTAAATGTTCCGAAAGTGTCTGACTCCACTATCACTGCAGGCAGTCCATTCCACACCCCAACCACTCTCTGCGTAAAGAACCTACCTCTGATATCCTTCCTATATCTCCCACCATGAACCCTATAGTTATGCCCCCTTGTAATAGCTCCATCCACCTGAGGAAATAGTCTTTGAACGTTCACTCTATCTATCGCCTTCATCATTTTATAAACCTTTATTAAGTCTCCCCTCAGCCTCCTCCGCTCCAGAGAGAACAGCCCTAGCTCCCTCAACCTTTCCTCATAAGACCTACCCTCCAAACCAGGCAGCATCCTGGTAAATCTCCTCTGCACTCTTTCCAGCACTTCCACATCCTTCTTATAGTGAGGTGACCAGAACTGCACACAATATTCCAAATGTGGTCTCACCAAGGTCCTGTACAGTTGCAGCATGACCCCACGGCTCTTAAACTCCAACCCCCCTGTTAATAAAAGCTAACACACTATAGGCCTTCTTCACAGCTCTATCCACTTGAGTGGCAACCTTGAGAGATCTGTGGATGTGGACCCCAAGATCTCTCTGTTCCTCCACAGTCTTCAGAACCCTACCTTTGACCCTGTAATCCACATTTAAATTAGTCCTACCAAAGGAATGTTTTTAAGAGCAGGTTTAAACTTATTTTGTAATGTGATCACCTTCATGACGACTTGTAGTTTTTAGTTATTTAGACCGCAATCAGTTACAGGTAGGTAACAGCACCTCCACCATGCTTATCCTCAACACTGGTCCTCCCAGGCTGTGTCCTCAGCCCCTTACTATACTCCTTATACACCTATGAGGCCAAATCTCCCTCCAACTCCATTCTGAACTTTGCTGATGATACCTCTGTAGTGGGTCAGATCTCAAACAACGACGAGATAGAGTACAGGAAAAAGATAAGAGAACCTAGTGAAATGGTGCAATTATCACTCTCTTAGTGTCAGTAAAACAAAGGAGCTAATCAGCGACTTAGAATCATAGAATCCCTACAGAGCAGAAGGAGGCCATTTGGCCCATCGAGTCTGCACCGACCACAATCCCACCCAGGCCCTTTTCCCGCAACCCCACATATTTACCCTGCTAATCCCTCTGATGCTAGAGTCAATTTAGCATGGCCAATCGACCTAACCCGCACATCGTGGGAGGAAACCGGAGCACCCGGAAGAAACCCACGCAGACACGGGGAGAATGTGCAGACTCCGCACACACAGTGACCAGAGGCCGCAATTGAATCCGGGTCCCCGACGCTGTGAGGCAGCATTGCTAACCACTGTGCCACCGTGCTGACTTCAGGAAGCGTAGTGGAGAACTGTCTACATCAACGGTGATGAAGTGGAGATGGTCGAGAGCTTCTAGTTTCTAGGTGTCCAGATCACCAACAACCTGTCCTGGTCCCCCCCATACCGATGCTACAGTTAAGAAAGCCCACCAACGCCTCTACTTTCTCAGAAGACTAAGGAAATTCGGCATGTCAGCTACGACTCTCACCAACTTTTACAGATGCACCATAGAAAGCATCCTTCCTGGTTGTACCACAGCTTGGTATGGCTCCTGCTCTGCCCAAGACCGCAAGTAACTACAAAGGGTTGTGAACATAGCCCAATCCATCATGCAAACCAGCCTCCCATCCACTGACTCCGCCTACACTTCCCGCTGCCTCGGGAAAAGCAGCCAGCATAATCAAAGGCCCCACGCACCCTGGACATTCTCTCTTCCACCTTCTTCTGTCGGGAAAAAGATACAAGAGTCTGAAAACACGTACCAACCGACTCAAGAACAGCTTCTTCCCTGCTGCCATCAGACTTTTGAATGGACCTACCTTGCATTAAGTTGATCTTTCTCTACACCCTAGCTGTAACTGCAACATTATATTCTGCACCCTATCCTTTCCTTCCTCTCATGTACTCTATGAATGGTATGTTCTGACTGTATAGCGTGCAAGAAACAATACGTTTCACTATATCCCAATACATGTGACAATGATAAATCATATTTGGGGGGTGAGGGGTTCCAGTTACAGAATGACGCCTGTGTCCCTGAGACCTGTTTACATCAACGCAACTCTATCCGGAAGGAAGGACAACATTGATCCTTTCAAACTGTTGATGATAGCTTCACATATCAGTGGAGACTTGAAACAGCAAGCAAAGAAGTCAAGTTGGACCTTTTACTTCAAGTGGATTCTAAATGTGGAATGTTACCTGAGAGGATCAAAGAAGCAGGCGGTATAGATTGAGTAACCGGAGTATTGTATGGGCTTCTGAAGATAGGCCGGATAAGGATATGGGAAGGTGTATAGATATCTGATAAGGAGGTATGTAAATCTGTTAGACAGGCAAGGTGGGTAGGTGAGTGATATGGTGGGTAGGTGGATTGAAGGAAATGGGAGAAGGTAGTTAGGTGGGATTGAGGGCTATGGAGAGAAGGTGAGTGGGATTGAGGGATATGGAGAGAAGATGAGTGGGATTGAGGGATATGGAGAGAAGGTGAGTGGGATTGAGGGATATGGAGAGAAAGTGAGTGGGGTTGAGGGATATGGAGAGAAGGTGAGTGGGATTGAGGGATATGGAGAGAAGGTGAGTGGGATTGAGGGATATGGAGAGAAGGTGGGATGAGGGATTGAGGGATAAGGAGAGAAGGTGGGATGAAGGATTGAGGGATATGGAGAGGAGGTGAGTGGGATTGAGGGATATGGAGAGAAGGTGAGTGGGATTGAGGGATATGGAGAGAAGGTGAGTGGGATTGAGGGATATGGAGAGAAGGTGAGTGGGATTGAGGGATATGGAGAGAAAGTGAGTGCGATTGAGGGATATGGAGAGAAGATG
The DNA here is from genome assembly GCF_964213995.1 of Mustelus asterias. Classification (NCBI taxonomy): domain Eukaryota; kingdom Metazoa; phylum Chordata; class Chondrichthyes; order Carcharhiniformes; family Triakidae; genus Mustelus; species Mustelus asterias. The sequence continues at coordinate 57,339,217 of NC_135822.1, forward strand.
AGTGGGATTGAGGGATATGGAGAGAAGGTGAGTGGGATTGAGGGATATGGAGAGAAGGTGGGATGAGGGATTGAGGGATAAGGAGAGAAGGTGGGATGAAGGATTGAGGGATATGGAGAGGAGGTGAGTGGGATTGAGGGATATGGAGAGAAGGTGAGTGGGATTGAGGGATATGGAGAGAAGGTGAGTGGGATTGAGGGATATGGAGAGAAGGTGAGTGGGATTGAGGGATATGGAGAGAAGGTGTGTGGGATTGAGGGATATGGAGAGAAGGTGAGTGGGATTGAGGGATATGGAGAGGTGAGTGGGATTGAGGGATATGGAGAGAAGGTGAGTGGGATTGAGGGATATGGAGAGAAGGTGAGTGGGATTGAGGGATATGGAGAGAAGGCGAGTGGGATTGCGGGATATGGATTGAAGGCGAGTGGGATTGAGGGATATGGAGAGAAGGTGAGTGGGATTGAGGGATATGGAGAGAAGGTGAGTGGGATTGAGGGATATGGAGAGAAGGTGTGTGGGATTGAGGGATATGGAGAGAAGGTGAGTGGGATTGAGGGATATGGAGAGAAGGTGGGATGAGGGATATGGAGAGAAGGTGAGTGGGATTGAGGGATATGGAGAGAAGGTGAGTGGGATTGAGGGATATGGAGAGAAGGTGAATGGGATTGAGGGATATGGAGAGAAGGTGAGTGGGATTGAGGGATATGGAGAGAAGGTGAGTGGGATTGAGGGATATGGAGAGAAGGTGAATGGGATTGAGGGATACGGAGAGAAGGTGAGTGGATTTTGATGTTGAATAAAATGAACTTGCGAGGTTCCCTACTCTGACAATTTTGACCCGTGCAAAAACATTTATTTGATTTGTGTTTGGGTGAAAGATACTGGTCACACTCCACTGGCCATCTCAGTCTGAATTGGGGGAAGGTGGTTGGGTTGGCCATGCAAATGTTTTGATCTGCATCCTTAAAACATTGCAGACTCGAAACAAGCAATGGAAAGAAAATCTTTTATGCAAATAACAAATTTATATTCAAGGGCTTTTTAGAAGTTAATGAAACCGATTAATAAAATGACATCCCATCTTATAATAGTGATGAATTCAGCAGATTAAAGTGAGGAACAGTCTGGAATATAACACGCCAGGGCAGGGTTGTGGGAGCTGACAGCTGGAATTAGTTAGTGCAATTTTATCATCAATCGCTCACATTACCCGAACGTTAAAAGCTAGCTCACAGATTTAATTGCAACCACTTCATTATCAGATTCTTAACTCTTTGCCACCCTGCCCTGTGTTTGTGGGAGGATAAAGTCTCTTTCTCTATTTGAGGCAAGTGACAATCCTACCCTGTAGCTGCAGACATCACCTAAAGCCAGACCACCAGGTCACCTCAAGGGTCCTCCTTACCTCCCTCACTCCTCAAGATGGCTTCAAGTTTTTAGGTGTCCAGACCTGGTCCCCCCGCCCCATGCCGACACTATAGTTAAGAAAGCCCACCACTTCAGAAGACTAAGAAATTTGGCATGTCAGCCACGACTCTCACCAACTTTTACAGATGCACCATAGAAAGCATTCTTTCTGGTTGTAACACAGCTTGGTATGGCTCCTGCTCTGCCCAAGACCACAAGAAACTGCAAAAGGTCGTGAATGTAGCCCAATCCATCACACAAACCAGCCTCCCATCCATTGACTCTGTCTACACTTTCCGCTGCCTCGGAAAAGCAGCCAGCATAATTAAGGACCCCACGCACCCCGGACATTCTCTCTTCCACCTTCTTCCGTCGGGAAAAAGATACAAAGGTCTGAGGACATGTACCAACCGACTCAAGAACAGCTTCTTCCCTGCTGCTGTCAGACTTTTGAATGGACCTACCTTGCATTAAGATGATCTTTCTCTGCACCCTAGCTATGACTGTAACACAACATTCTGCACTCTCTCTTTCCTTCTCTATGAATGGTATGCTTTGTCTGTATAGCGCACAAGAAACAATACTTTTCACTGTATCCCAATACATGTGACAATAATAAATCAAATCAAATCTTCCTTTCATTGCCACCTTCCTTTCCTCCCTCACTTCCTTCCTTGCTCATTTTAGAAACAGAAGCTTACTTGGTGAAAAAATTAGTGAGGCAACTGAACTCTGATTAAAAAAGAGACTTGCTGTCAAAGCTTATTGTCTTGTACTCATCAGATCAGATTCCCAAGAACACCAAATCTAATTGAAACAACCATTTATACTGCATGGGAAGCAGGTTGGTTGGCAAGAGGACTCTGATTGGTTTAAAGTTGAAAATTTATTTATTAGTGTCACAAGTAGGCTTACATTAACACCGCAACGAAGTTACTGTTAAAATCCCCTACTCGCCACACTCCAGTGCCTATTCGGGTACACTGAGGGAGAATTTAGCACGTCTTTCAGACTGTGGGAGGAAACCGGAGCACCCGGAGGAAACCCATGCAGACATGGTGGCGAACGTGCAGACTCCGCACAGACAGTGACCCAAGCCGGGAATCGAACCCGGGTCCCTGGCGCTGTGAGGTAGCAGTGCTAACCACTGTGCCACCGTGCCACTAATTAGAGACATTCTCATGGAGGATACACTTGGAAACGGTTAAATTCAACTCAATAGAAGCTCGGGGGAACAGCCATTTCCTTGTTTGTTTCCCATGGCAATGTCTCTACCAATCAGGGTTCCCTTGCCAACCAGTCAGCATCCTGTTCTCATGCAGTATAAATTGCCCCTTCGGATTTGGTATTCCTGCGAATCGGTCCTGATGAGTGCAAGCTGAAAAACTCCAATGGCATTCCTCCTTGTGCAGCAAAGCTATTCCATCCAGTGTATCGGCCATGTAGCCATTCCCTTCATAATGGGCAGAAGCGACCGCGGAGTTCACACGGGGAAAGGCTTGGTGCTTTTCACAACCACTGCATGTCTTAAAGCACTTTCCAGCCAGTGAGGTGTAGTCACTGTTGTAAAGCAGGAAATGTGACAGCCAAATCATGGACCTCAAACTCCCAAAATCAGCAATGTGATAATGGCCAGCTAATTTGTGAAATTGATTGAATCATAGAATCCCTACAGTGCAGAAAGAAGCCAATTGGCCCATCGAGTCTGCACCGACCACAATCCCACCCAGGCTCTATCCCCATAACCCCATGTATTTACCCTAGCTAGTCCCCCCTAACACTAAGGGGCAATTTAGCATGGCCAATCCTCCTAACCTACATATCATTGGACATTAAGGGGCAATTTAGCATGGCCAATCCACCTAACCCGCACATCTTTGGACATTAAGAGGCAATTTAGCATGGCCAATCCACCTAACGAGACACATCTTTGGACACTAGGGCAATTTAGCGTGGCCAATCCATCTAACCTACACATCTTTGGACACTAAGGGGCAATTTAGCATGGCCAATCCACCTAACCCACACATCTTTGGACACTAAGGGGCAATTTTCCATGGCCAATCCACCTAACCGACAGATCTTTGGACACTTAAGGGACAATTTAGCATGGCCAATCCATCTAACCGACACATCTTTGGACACTAAGGGGCAATTTAGCATGGCCAATCCACCTAACCTACACATCTTTGGACACTAAGGGGCAATTTAGCAAGGCCAATCCATCTAACCCACACATCTTTGGACACTAAGGGGCAATTTAGCATGGCCAATCCACCTAACCCACACATCTTTGGATATTATGGGGCAATTTAGCATGGCCAATCCACCTAACCCACACATCTTTGGACACTAAGGGGCAATTTAGCACGGCCAATCCACCTAACCCACACATCTTTGGATATTATGGGGCAATTTAGCATGGCCAATCCACATAACTGACACATCTTTGGACACGAAGGGGCAATTTAGCATGGCCAATCCACCTAACCCACACATCTTTGGATATTATGGGGCAATTTAGCATGGCCAATCCACCTAACCTGCACATCTTTGGACACTAAGGGGCAATTTAGCATGGCCAATCCACCTAACCTACACATCTTTGGACACTAGGGCAATTTAGCATGGCCAATCCATCTAACCTGCACACCTTTGGACACTAAAGGGCAATTTAGCATTGCCAATCCACCTAACCCGCACATCTTTGGACACTAGGGCAATTTAGCATGGCCAATCCATCTAACCCGCACATCTTTGGACTGTGGGAGGAAACTGGAGCACCCGGAGGAAACCCACGCAGACACGGGGAGAATGCGAAAATTCCACACAGACAGTGACCCAAGCCGGGAATCGAACCCAGGTCCCTGGCACTGTGAGGCAGCAGTGCTAACCACTGTGCTACCGCGCCGCCCAAAGAAGGATGGATTTTGGCCAGAGCACTGGGGATAACTCCCCTGCTATTCTTCACACCTGCGCAGGCAGATGAGGCCTCAGTTTAATGTCTCAGCCAAAAGCTGGCACCTTGGACAATGCAGCACTCCCTCACTATTGCACGAGAACGTCAGCCTTGATTTTCGTGCTCAGGTCCTGGAGTGGGACTCGAAGCCGGAACCTTCCGATCGAGGTGAGGCAGAGGCCCGCTCGGAGGCTCTTGCTGCGTTCACTTGATGTCCAAACTTGTCTGGAGGGGTCGCCAGGGAGCGATCGGGAGCAGGACCAATTTGCCCCCACCAATCTCTGGGGTACGAATATCAAACATCAGAAATATTGAAAATATCAGTATATTGCACCAATCCAGGGTAAAATCTGGGACTTTTCCTGGTCTGATTCAATATCCCACCAGGAATTGCCAAAACCCGACTGAGCTATTAGGGTTGTAAAAGGAATGACTTAATTTATGCAATAAGTATTGTATGTGAGATTGATTTTCATATGCCAACGTGTATAGAAATCCCTGGTGACTAAAGTCTCATCAGAAAAAAGGAAATGAGGAGAAACTATTTTTATGCAGTAAGTTGTTATGATCTGCCCGAAAAGGGGAGGAATGAAAGATGGCACGGCGGCACAGTGGCACAGTGGTTAGCACTGCTGCCTCACAGTGCCAGGGACCCAGGTTCGATTCCCGGCTTAGGTCACTGTCTGTGTGGAGTCTGCACGTTCTCCCCGTGTCTGCATGGGTTTCCGCCGGGTGCTCCTGTTTCCTCCCAAAAGATGTGCAGGTTAGGTGGATTGGCCATGCTAAATTGCGCCTTAGTGTCCAAAGATGTGCAGGTTAGGGGGATTGGCCAGGCCAAATTGCCCCTTAGTGTCCAAAGATATGTAGCTTAGGTGGATTGGCCATGCAAAATTGCCCCTTAGTGTCCAAAGATGTGTAGGTTAGGTGGATTGGTCATGCTAAATTGCCCCTTAGTGTCCAAAGATGTGCAGGTTAGGGGGATTGGCCATGCTAAATTGCCCCTTAGTGTCCAAAGATGTGCAGGTTAGGAGGATTGGCCATGCTAAATTGCCCCTAAATGTTCAAAGATGTGCGGGTTAGGTGGATTGGCCATGCTAAATTGCCCTTTCGCGTCCAAAAATGTGCAGGTTAGGGGGATTGGCCATGTTACATTGCCCCTACGTGTTCAAAGACGTGCGGGTTGGATGGATTGACCATGCTAAATTGACCCCTAGTGTCAGAGGGATTAGCAGGGTAAATATGAAAGGTTACGGGAAGAGGGCCTGGATGGGATTGTGGTCAGTGCAGGCTCGATGGGCTGAATGGCCTCCTTCTGCTCTGTAGGGATTCTATGATTCTAAATGGAAGACGCATGAATATTTGGAAAATGGAAAATAAAATGCATGCTACAGAAAGACAGCTCTGGTCCGAGACTAATTGAATAGCAGAGCCAGCATAGGCAGGGTTGGCTGAATGGCCTCCTGGTGCTGTGAGATCCCGTGATTCTGGTTTGAAATTCCAGCTTGCTTCTGAGTGTGAAATGTCTCGGTTGCAGCTGGCACCGTGGTGATGGCAAAGGATGGGGCATCGAAGGTTGAGCGGAGCCACTTTCTGAATTCTTATTCATTCATGGGACGTGGGCATCGCTGGCTGGCCAGCAGTTATTGCCCATCCCCTAGCTTCCCTCGGAGGCCAGACCTACAGGAAAGGCAACATGTAGGCCAGACCTACAGGAAAGGCGATGGCTTAGTGGTATTTTCGCTAAACTATTAATCCAGAAGCTCAGCTAATGTTCTGGGGACCCAGGTTCGAATCCTGCCACAGCAGATGGTGGAATTTGAATGCAATAAAAAATATCTTGAATTAAGAATCTACTGATGACCATGAAACCATTGTTGGAAAAACCCATCTGGTTCACTAATGTCCTTTAGGGAAGGAAATCTGCTGTCCTTACCCGGTCTGGCCTACATGTGATTCCAGAGCCATAGCAATGTGGTTGACTCTCAACTGCCCTCTGAAATGGCCTAGCTAAGCCACTCAGTTCAAGGGCAACTAGGGATGGGCAATAAATACTGGCGAGCCAGCGACACCCATGTCCCATGGATGAATTACCCGGGTAAGGATGGCAGATTTTCTTCCCTAAGGACATTAGTGAACCAGATGGGTTTTTCCGACAATGGTTTCATGGTCATCAGTTTAATTCCGGATGTTTTTTATTGAGTTCAAATTCCACCATCTGCCAGATGGCAGATGGAAACCGGAGCACCCGGAGTAAACCCATCCAGAAACAGGGGAGAACACGCAAACTCCACACAGACAGTGACCCCGAGGCCGGAATTGAACCCGGGTCCCTGGTGCTGTGAGGCAGCAGTGCTAACCGCTGTGCCACCCAAACCTATCAAATCTTAAATCTTAAAAGACTGCCATTAGATCACCTCTTGGCCATCTCGTTTCCAGAGAATATACTCAAAAGCGCTGTCAAGCCTTTCTGGATGGATTAAGATGAGGCTGAATGGCTCTGCATTCTATATAAAATAGGACATCCCCTTTCCTCCATCCTTCGCCTTGTCTGCTCCCACTCTATGGATGCTGTGGCCATTTGGATGTCTTAGAGCCCTGAGTTGATTTTGGCCTTCGAGGAGTAAAGAATTGGACCCCATTTGCTGCCGTCATGTGGTGCCGAGCTATGATGAGTCCTTCTTTTATCTCCTGGAGCTGCACCATTGTGCCTTGTTTGACATGGCTTCCACAAGCTGGTAGGCCGACACAGTGGTCCTGTTGTTATCAGGACGCACCGCACTGCATTGTGAAGCACAATGGCAGTGCGGAGGAGGGGTGGCGGTTCTGCAGCCACAATCACCCCTCAGTAAGGGGGTTTTTCAATTGGAGGCTGTGTTAAGTTATCCATTTTATTTGTTCATTTAGCATGTACGCAGTCAGAGTCAAGCAATGGCCTTGTCAGTGGCTGGCTCGAGTCCTGTAAAACCATTTATTTATCTACTTCCTTACCTACTCAGATAGAGTGGTAGGATAAGTTGAGAAAGCTGTTAAAAATAGGATCCTGGCTTTATTAATGAAAAGAAGTCTCACAACACCAGATTAAAGCCCAACAGGTTTATTTGGTAGCTTTCGGAGTGCTGCTCCTTCATCAGGTGAGTGGATTCACAAATATATAGACACAGACTTAAATGCAATGGTTGGAATGCGAGTCTTTACAGAGTCTTTACAAGATTACCTGTAAAGTCGCGCATTCCAACCACTATCTTGCAACTGTGTCTTTGCCTATGTATGCCGTGTTTGTGAACCCAACTCTCCTCTCACCTGATGAAGGAGCAGCGCTCCGAAAGCTCGTGATTCCAAATAAACCCGTCGGACTTTAACCTGGTGTTGTGAGACTTCTTACTGTGCCCACCCCAGTCCAAACGCCGCACCAATCGTCTTTGCTAATTGAGGCACAGAGGTACAAGAGGAAGGAAGTTATACTAAACCTTTACAAAACACTGTGGAGGTCTCAGCTGGACTACTGGATTCACACCACACTTCAGGAAGGGTGTCAGGTCAACGCAGAGAAGATTTACCAGTGATTAATGACTCCAGTTACGTGGAGAGACTGCTGGGCTGTTCCCCGCAGAACGGAGACGGTGATGGGGAGATTGTCTAGTGTTACTAATTGTGAAGGGTTTTGAAAGAGTCGATAGGGAGAAGTGTTTTCAGTGGCAAGAGATTCGGTAACCAGATTTAAGATAATTGGCAAAAGCAAACCCAAGGGCAACATTGTTTTATACACCGGGTTACAATCTGCAATATACAGCCTGAAAGGTTGGTGGAAGCAGACTTGATAGGAACTTTCCATTGGATATATACTTGAAGAGCAAAGAATTGCAGGGATATGGGGAAAGAAAGGGGGGGAATGAGACTAATTGGATAATTCTTTCAAAAGGTAGAACAGGCACAATGGGCCGAATGACCTCATGTATGCTTTATGGCTTGGGGCGGCACAGTGGTTAGCACCGCTGCCTCACAGCGCCAGGGACCCAAGTTCGATTCCCACCGCGGGTCTGTGTGGAGTTTACACGTTCTCCCCGTGTCTGCGTGGGCTTCCTCCGGGTGCTCCGGTTTCCTCCCACAGTCCGAAAGATGTGCGGGTTAAGTGGATTGGCCGTGCTAAATTGCCCCATAGAGTAAGGGGGGACCAGGCAGGGTAAATGCATGGGGTTGTGGGGATGGGGCCTGGGTGGGATTGTGGTCGGTGCAGACTCGATGGGCCGAATGGTCTCCCTCTGCACTGTACGATTCTATGGTTGTATAATTAAGGTTGAGATTCGAGTGTCACTGCCCTCATTGGCTTGCCTAAGAATGTCACTCATACATCCTGTGGAGTTTGCTAGGATTGGTAAAAGAACAAAGAAAATTACAGCACAGGAACAGGCCCTTCGGCCCTCCGAGCCTGCACCGACCATGCTGCCCGTGTGAACTAAAATCTCCTACCCTTCCAGGGACCATATCCCTCTATTCCTGTCCTATTCAGAGGAAGCATGAGAAAGTAGAGGTAAAGGGACCATAGTCTCAGATATCCATAGGCTGCTTTCCCCTTTGAGGGGGCGAATGGACTGGTGGTGATTTTCACCCGAGGATCACTCAGGCAAGGGTGAGAAGGCAGGGTCTTCATAAGTAACCTCGGCTGGTACGGGAATTGAACCCGCGCTGTTGGCATCACTCCACATCACAAACCAGCCGTCCAGCCAACTGGGATTGGTATCCACTCCAACTGTTCCTCATCGCCAGTGAAACAGTGTTATTATACAGAGCTGCTCGGCGGGAGTGCTCCTGTGTAGCTTTTGCGGTTTGCAGAAGAATGGAAGAGAAAGGCCCTTTCTCAAGCCTCTTCCCTATAAACCTACCTTCTTACCATATCTCTCAATTGGTCCTCACTCCCAGGACCTCTCCAGCACCTCTAGAATCCATGGATATCTTCCACCCTCCATATACTCATTCAAACCGCTGCCTGTATCGTAATTCACAGCAAGTCCCATTCAAGACCTTGCTCATTAACCCACACTGGCTCTTGGTCCGGCAATGCCTCAATTTTAAAATTCTCACTCATCGTTTCAAATCTTTCCATGTCCTCACACTCTTCCTATCTCTGAAACCTCTTCCACCATTGAAGGCAGCATGGCGGGAATGCCACTGGGCTAGTAATCCGGACTGGTGCTCCAGAAACACGGGAAGAGCAGACAAGGAGAGCTGGAACTCTGGCAACTTGTACCTGGCAACTTGTGTCTCTAGCAACTTGTAGCTGACAACTCGACCTGTGGATGACGCTGGAGCCAGGTAGCACAGAGCTGAGGTTGACCAGTCGCAGTGAGGTTGTTTGCACAAACTTTTTGTTTGGCTGTGGACTTGCTAATATTGATCCCCAGATGCCATATCAAGCGACAGTTTTCAGCGCAGCTTTCTGGGGATTCTATTGGATATAATCATTGGCCCGGGTCCAATATTGGAAGGCAAACACTGGCAAATAAACCTGTTGGACTTTAACCTGGTGTTGTTAAATCTGTTACAAAGCAACCTCACTCAGTTAAAGGTTTAATAGCTCCCAGGAATGAAGAAACGTGACGCAGGCAGAAAGCTAATCCTTTATTTTTGGAATTAGAGGCTTGATGTAAAGTGATTACAGCAAAGGGAATTCCCATTGTGTTAGTAACATGTAGGTGGATAAGGCTTGTAGTTTGTCGGGAAGATGTTAGCGTTGGTAGACTAGAGGTGGTGAGCAAGAAAATTACTGAGTCTAAAAGCTCATTTAATAAAAGTGCCTGTATGCATTGAAGTGAGGAACAGAATATAGTTATTTAATCATAGAAATCATACAGCACAGAAAGAGGCCATTCAGCCCATTGAGTCTGCACCGACCACAATCCCACCCAGGCCCTACCCCCATATCCCTACATATTTTACCCGCTAATCCACGCATCCCAGGACACTAAGGGGCAATTTTAGCATGGCCAATCAACCTAACCCGCACATCTTTGGACTGTGGGAGGAAACCGGGGCACCCGGAGGAAACCCACGCAGACACGGGGAGAATGTGCAAACTCCACACAGACAGTGACCCAAGCCGGGAATCGAACCCAGGTCCCTGGAGCTGTGAAGCAGCAGTGCTAACCACTGTGCTACCGTGCTGCCCACTACCTATGCTTTGCATAGGAGGTATTGTTGGGTTGGTGCTCCTTTGGTCTATGGAAATCTGTATTGTAGTGGGGTGTTTTTTGCATTGGTGGTGGGAATAAGTCTCTATCAATTTTATTGTCCTGATTTATTTATGAAAGGTAGAGGGAGTGCAGCAAAGGTTTACCAGGCTGATTCCTGGGATGGCAGGTCTGTCATATGAGGAGAGACTAAGTCGGTTAGGATTATATTCACTGGAGTTTAGAAGAGTGAGAGGGGATCTCATAGAAACTGATAAAATTCTAACAGGGTTAGACAGGGTAGAATCAGAAAGAATGTTCCCGATGGTGGGGGGAGTCCAGAACTAGGGGTCATAGTTTGAGGATAAGGGGTAAACCTTTTAGGACTGAGGTGAGGAGAAATTTCTTCACCCAGAGGGTGGTGAATGTGTGGAATTCACTCCCACAGAAAGTAGTTGAGGCCAAAACATTGTGTGATTTCAAGAAGAAATTAGATTTCACTCTTGGGGGTAAAGGGATGAAGGGATATGGGGGAGGAAGGGGGGGATCAGGATATTGAATTTGATGATCAGCCATGATCAAAATGAATGGTGCAGCAGGCTCGAAGGGCCGAATGGCCTCCTCCTGCTTCATGTTTCTATGTTTCAATAAGGTATAGAGAGACAAAAATAAAGAAATTATGATGACCCTGTATAAAACACTGGTTCAGCCTCAACTGGAGTATTGTTTAAGGTTTATTATTAGACTTATAATAACACTGCAATGACATTACTGTGAAAATCCCCCAGTCGTCACACTCCGGAGCCTGTTCGGGTACACTGACGGAGAATTTAGCATGGCCAATACACCTAACCAGCATGTCTTTCGGACAGTGGGACGAAACCGGAGCACCCGGAGGAAACCCGCGCAGACACGGGGGAGAATGCGCAGATTCTGCACAGACAGTGACCCCAAGCCGGGTCAAAGAACCAAAGACGGCAAAGGTGATCTGACATGTTTAGTTTAATTTATTTATTAGTTTCACAAGTAGGCTTACATTACCTGCCCCTGTTGACATCAACGGGGATGAAGTGGAATGAGTCGAGAGCTTCAGGTTTTTAGGTGTCCAGATCACCAACATCACCTCATGTCGCGCTATAGTTAAGAAAGCCCACCAACACCTCTACTTTCTCAGGGGACTAAGGAAATTTGGCATGTCCACTACAACGGTCACTAACTTTTACAGATGTAAAAGTCTGCTTGTTTCCTTATCTTCAGGAATCTAGCAATGTTACAGATGCACCATAGAAAGCATCCTTTCCAGTTGTATCACAGCTTGGTATGGCTCCTGCTCTGCCCAAGACCGCAAGGAACTACAAAAGGTCGTGAATGTAGCCCAATCCATCACACAAACCAGCCTCCCATCCATTGACTCTGTCTACACTTCCCGCTGCCTCGGGAAAGCAGCCGGCATAATCAAGGACCTCACACGCCCCAGACATTCACTCTTCCCCCGTCTTCCGTCGGGAAAAAGATACAAAAGTCTGAGATCACATACCAACCGACTCAAGAACAGCTTCTTCCCTGCTGCCGTCAGACTTTTGAATGGACCTACCTTGCATTAAGTTGATCTTTCTCTAGACCCTAGCTGTGACTGTGGCACTACATTTCATAGAATTCATAGAAACCCTACAGTGCAGAAGGAGGCCATTCAGCCCATCGAGTCTGCACCGACCACAATCCCACCCAGGCCCTACCCCCACATACTTTTACCCGCTAATCCCTCTAACCTACACATCCCAGGACTCTAAGGGGCAATTTTTTAACCTGGCCAATCAACCTAACCCGCACATCTTTGGACTGTGGGAGGAAACCGCAGCACCCGGAGGAAACCCACGCAGACACGAGGAGAATGTGCAAACTCCACACAGACAGTGACCCGAGCCGGGAATCGAACCCGGGACCCTGGAGCTATGAAGCAGCAGTGCTAACCACTGTGCTACCGTGCCGCCCTTATTCTGCACTCTCTCCTTTCCTTCTCTATGAACAATGTGCTTTGTCTGCATTGCATGCAAGAAACAAGACTTTTCACTGTGTGATAATACATGTGGCAATAAATCAAATCAAATTAAACATTAACATTGCAGTGAAGTTACTGTGAAAATCCCCCAGTCGCCACACTCCAGCCTGTCTACAGCAGCACAGGCTGCAGGTAGTGGGGAAACATTGCTAAATTCCTGAAGATAAAGAAACAAGCACACTCTTTCAAAGAGCTGGCTTGCCAGGATGAGCTGGGTTGCCTCCTTCTATTCTGTATTATTTAAGATTCTACAGCCAACAACATAGAACATAGAACATAGAACATTACAGCGCAGAACAGGCCCTTCGGCCCACGATGTTGCACCGACCAGTTAAAAAAAAAAACTGTGACTCTCCAACCTAAACCAATTTCTTTTCGTCCATGAACCTATCTACGGATCTCTTAAACGCCCCCAAACTAGGCGCATTTACTACATCTCGCACAAGGACGTTTCGATGAATCACAATTATTTGTTCAGACACAGATGGAATTGAGATTTGAAACCTCTGCAGTCAGAAAGCTTTCCTCCACAGGGTAACTTCAGGCACGCCACCTGTCCTGTTCAGAGAACCCTGTGATACGAGAATACTGCAGTGACGAGAACCCAACAGCAGCCTTTGGCATGGACGTTCCTTGGCAGCAACATCCTGCTGCCCAGTGGACAAGCTGGCAACTTACCCCAGAGAACCGCAGGACACTGGTGTGGGAAATGGAACAACAGCATAACCAAGCTCATTTTCCATGCAAAGCTATTAGAACTAACAAAGCTATCAGCGGAAGGCTTACTTATAAGAGACCATTGAAACCAAGTCAATCAAAGCAGTTAAAAGGAAGATTTGAAGAGGGAAATTATTAAAGGCTGCAAGGAAAGTGAGAGGCTATAAGTGTATATCACTGATGTGTGACTCGAGTAACCAGGAGAAAATGTTTCTGCTCCCTGATTCCAATCGCTCCCTGGTTCCAATCACTCCCTGATATAGAAGGGATTGAGTCACATTGTTCAGGTAGAGTGGAGTGTGCTTTACTCTGTGCTGTCCCTGTCCTGACTAATAGGACAGTGTAGAGGGAGTTTTACTCTGTATCTAACCCCATGCTGTACCTGTCCTGGGAGTGTTTGATGGGGGACAGTGTAGAGGGAGTTTTACTCTGTATCTAACCCCATGCTGTACCTGTCCTGGGAGTGTTTGATGGGGGACAGTGTAGAGGGAGTTTTACTCTGTATCTAACCCCATGCTGTACCTGTCCTGGGAGTGTTTGATGGGGACAGTGTAGAGGGAGCTTTACTCTGTATCTAACCCCGTGCTGTACCTGTCCTGGGAGTGTTTGATGGGGACAGTGTAGAGGGAGCTTTGCTCTGTATCTAACCCTGTGCTGTACCTGTCCTGGGAGTGTTTGATGGGGGACAGTGTAGAGGAAGCTTTACTCTATATCTAACCCGTGCTGTACCTGCCCTGGGAGTGCTTGATGGGGACAGTGTAGAGGGAGCTTTACTCAGTATCTTACCCCGTGTTGTACCTATCTTGAGTGTGTTTGATGGGGACAGTTAGAGCGAGTTTTACTCTGTATCTAACCCCATGCCGTACCTGTCCTGGGATTGTTTGATGGGGTCAGTGTAGAGGGAGCTTTACTCTGTATCTAACCCCGTGCTGTACCTGTCCTGGGAGTGTTTGATGGGGACAGTGTAGAGGAAGCTTTACTCTATATCTAACCCCGTGCTGTACCTGCCCTGGGAGTGTTTTATGGGGACAGTGTAGAGGGAGCTTTACTCAGTATCTTACCCTGTGTTGTACCTATCCTGAGTGTGTTTGATGGGGACAGTTAGAGCGAGCTTTACTCTGTATCTAACCCCATGCTGTACCTGTCCTGGGAGTGTTTGATGGGGACAGTGTAGAGGGAGCTTTACTCTATATCTAACCCCGTGCTGTACCTGCCCTGGGAGTGTTTTATGGGGACAGTGTAGAGGGAGCTTTACTCAGTATCTTACCCTGTGTTGTACCTATCCTGAGTGTGTTTGATGGGGACAGTGTAGAGGGAGCTTTACTCTGTATCTAACCCCGTGCTGTAGCTGTCCTGGGAGTGTTTGATGGAGGACAATGTAGAGGGAGCTTTACTCTGTATCTAACCCCGTGCTGTACCTGTCCTCGGAGTGTTTGATGGAGGACAATGTAGAGGGAGGTTTACTCTGTATCTAACCCCGTGCTGTACCTGTCCCGGGAGTGTTGCCCATTTTTGGAACAAGGCTATAATGAGGTCTGTATCCTGGTAAAATCCAAAAATCCAGTCACTTAGGTCTTTTGTTGACATTGAATTGACTGAAGGTTGGCAGTTCTGATGATGGGAATTTCTCAGTAGGAGACTGGGATGGATCATCCACTTCAGACTAAAGAGGATTGCAAACGCTGCAGCCTTTGTCTTTTGTATGCTGGGCTCTGCTGTCATTGAGGATGGGGATATTTGTGGAGCTTCCTCCACCAGTTAGCTGTTTAATTATCCACCACCATTTCTAACTACAGGGATGTGACAGGACTGCAGATCTTGGGGCTAATTGATGTTTGTGAGATTGCTAAGTGTGAAACTTTCCTGGGAGTGTTTGATCTAACCCATGTATCAAATCCGCACTGTACATGTCCTGACATTACACAGATTCGTGTGGGGAAATGGTGGCTTAGTGGTAATGTCACTGGGCTAACAATCCAGAGACCCTGGCTAATGATCTGTGGACACAGGTTCAAATCCCACCGGGGCATGGATTTAAATTTGATTAATTCATACAAAATTCAATTAATTAATAAATCTAAAATTGAATTGAAAGTGAGTCCCAGTCATGGTGACCGCGATTGTCATTAAAAACCCATTTACTTCAGGGAAAGAAATCTTCCGTCCTTGCCCGGTCTGGCCTATATGTGACTCCAGACCCCCCCATGTGGTTGACTCCTGAGTGCTCCTCTGAAATGGCCAAGCAAGTCACTCAGTTATACCCAACAGCCAAGTCAAGCCAAGTGGACTGTGGGACACGAGAAGGCAGCTCACTACCACAAATAGGAATGGGCAACTAAAGCTGGCCTTGTCTGCAATGCCAGCATCCCATGAAGAAAAATCACCGGGGCAACGGGGCCTTAATTTTTAAAATGGAGGGGTCTCGACCTGTCCCCACTGACTCTGACAGATCTGCTGCCATTTTACGCTCAACTAAGTGTTGGTTGACAGCAGGCGGGGGCGGGTGTGGGGGGAGGGGGCTTCCATCGCCATTTGGAAGGAAACCCTGCCTTGGAAAGCTGCCAGGACAAAGCAGCCCGCTTCATTGGCACCACATCCACTCGCTCCACCACCTCAGGAGCAGCAGTGTGGACCATCTACAAGATGCACTGCAGCAACTCATCCTTAGACAGCACCTTCCAAACCCACAACCTCTACCATCTAGAAGGACAAGGGCAGCAGATACATGGGGAACAGCACCACCTGCAAGCTCCCCTCCGAGCCACTCACCATCCTGACTCGGAAATATATCGGCCGTTCCTTCGGAGTCGCTGGGTCAAAATCCTGGAATTCCCTCCCTAGCGGCATTGTGGGTCAACCCACAGCACGTGGACTGCAGCGATTCAAGATGGCGGCTCACCACCACCTTCTCAAGGGGCAACTAGGGATGGGCAGTAAATGCTGGGCCCAGCCAGCGACGCCCATGCCCCACGAATGAATTAAAAAAAGCTGATCAGTTTGCCCAACTCTGACTCATCCAGGTACAGCGCTGCAGTGGACGGAAGAGGCACTGCAAGTGACATGCCTGGGACCAAGTTTCGGGACATGGAAGCCGGATACGGGGTCCTGGAGAAGGGAGGGTAGGGGGGTTCCTGGTGGGGCCGCGAGGGGGGCAATTAAAGTATCAGTGGGTAAGCCGGTGGGGGGGAGGGAGGACACCCTCAGTCAGATGGGAGCTACTGATGGAGGCGCCCTCTTCCTCACACCTTCCCTTCAAGAGCTAGGACTTCAATAAATCCTATTCCCTATTCTGATCTTTGTGCCACCGGCTAGCTGGAGAATTGCGGCTGGGAGGGAAAGGGCCCTTAAGAGTGGGTGCTACATGGCCACTCCAAACCTGCTGGGGGGGAGCGTAAAATTCAAGCCAATGTCAGTTTTAGACATTCACACACATTTGCGAGCTGCCAATCATTCTCCATTCTACTCATTAAGTCCAGAACAACCACCCCCACATGACTCACCGCTGTGAGTTATTTTTTAACAAAAAGAATAATTCATCCAGGCTAATTGCAAAATCAATCCGACTTAAACGCCGCAATAAAATGTTTATTTATTTACTAGTCACAAGTAAGGCTTACATTAACACTGCAATGAAGTTATTGTGAAATTCCCCCCAGTCGCCACACTCCGGCACCTGTTCGGGTCAATGCACCTGACCAGCACGTTTTTCAGAATTAAGCAGGGCCAATCCACCTAACCTACACATCTTTGGACACTAAGGGGCAATTTAGCATGGCCAATCCACCTAACCCACACATCTTTGGACACTAAGGGGCAATTTAGCATGGCCAATCCACCTAACCCACACATCTTTGGACACTAAGGGGCAATTTAGCATGGCCAATCCACCTAACCTGCACATCTTTGGACACTAAGGGACAATTTAGCATGGCCAATCCACCTAACCTGCACATCTTTGGACACTAAGGGACAATTTAGCATGGCCAATCCACCTAACCCGCACACCTTTGGACACTAAGGGGCAATTTAGCATGGCCAATCCACCTAACCCACACATCTTTGGACAGTGGGAGGGAAACCGGAGCCCCCGGAGGAAACCCATGCAGACACGGGGAGAATGTGCAAACTCCACACTAAGAAGTCTCTCAACACCAGGTTAAAAGTCCAACAGGTTTATCTGGAATCGCGAGCTTTTGGAGCTCTGCTCCTTCCTCAGGTGACTTTAACCTGGTGTTGTGAGAGTTCTCACCCCAGTCCAACGCCGGCATTTCCACATCAAACTCCACACGGACAGTGACCCAAGCCAGGGATCGAACCCGGGTCCCTGGCGCTGTGAGGCAGCAGTGCCAACCACTGTGCCACTGTACCGTGCCACGTTGAGCGTCTATGCACATGTGGGCTAGAATGTTATCCTCCTGCCCACCACGGGAATCGGAGCGGGCGAGGGGTGGACCATGGAAAGGTCTGTTGACTTCGGGGGGGGATTTTACAGTTTTGAGGTTGTAAAAACCCGCCCGTGGTACAGAATTCCAAAGATTTATAACGTCCTGCATGAAGAAATCTCTCCTCATCTCAGTCCTGAATGGCCAAACCCCTCAGGTCCTACACCCTCCTCTGAAGCCGGCTTAGTGTTAACGGTTGCCATTGGAAATGCATGTTGCTAAAGAGAGCCTACTGGAAAAAGGCAGTGCTACCGTGGGCGGCACGGTGGCACAGTGGGTTAGCACTGCTGCCTCACAGCGCCAGGGACCCGGGTTCGATTCCCGGCTTGGGTCACTGTCTGTGCGGAGTCTGCACATTCTCCCCATGTCTGCGTGGGTTTCCTCCGGGTGCTCCAGTTTCCTCCCACAGTCCGAAAGATGTGCGGGTTAGGTGGATTGGCCATGCTAAATTGCCCCTTCGTGTTAGGAGGACTGGCTAGGATAAATGCATGGGGATAGGTGGGATTGTGGTCGGTGCAGACGCGATGGGCCGAATGGCCTCCTTCTGCACTGTCGGATTCTATGATACCCATAGACAGACCCTGGAGCTTTGCTCATCTTGTAAATCACACCAGCAATTTGTATAGTTTAGCAAATAAATTCTCTAACCTGCAGAGCTGGATAGCAGCCTCTCTCTTCCTGCAGGGCGTGGGGAGTAGGATGATGTTGCTGCGTTCTGGAGTGTATTAGCTCCTCTGTTGCCCACAGCAAAGAGAGAGAGATAGATAGAGAGCAGATTGTTCAGTAACCCAGTCATGTACAGATCTGTACAAATCCAGCACTATCAGGCATGCTGGGCTCCGAGTGCAGCTGTACTCAGGGGCTCTGACTCACCAGTGATCCTGCCAGAGCCTGGCAAAGCAACAGCTGAGTGCACAGTCGCGAGGTTTCCCCTTGAGCCTGAACACAGACCACCGCCCCCCCCCCCCCCTCCCGCCTCCACCCCCGTGAGAAGCTTGCTATTGAGTCAGCAGAGAGCTTTCTAGCATCAATCCACAACAAAGGCACTGCAGCTGTGACAGCAACAGGCAGAGAGAAGGCCATTTGGCCCATTGCACCCCTGCCAGCCCGTTGCAGGAGCGATCCAATGAGCTACACTCCCCCCCCCCCACTCTTTATACCCGTAAGCCCTGCAACGGTATGTGTTTTATCAAATTAGATGCCCTTTTGGAACACATGGAAACAATGTAGGATTTGCAGGTCTCCCATAGACCTGCTGCGCAGTTCAAAAGTTCTTTTTGCCTTCTATTATAGAATCGTAGAACCCCACAGGGCAGAAGGAGGCCATTTGGTCCATCGAGTCTGCACCAACAACAATCCCACCCAGGCCCTATCCCCGTAATCCCACATATTTACCCCGCGAATCCCTCTAACCTACTCATCCTGGGACACTAAGGTGCAATTTAGCATGGCCAATCCACCTAACCCGTACCTAAAACGTGCGGGTTAGGTGCTAAATCCTCCCTCAGTGTACCCGAACAGGTGCCGGAGTGTGGCCACTCGGGGATTTTCACAGTAACGTCATTGCAGTGTTAATGTAAGCCTACTTGTGACACTAATAAATGAACTTTAAACTAATTGATCTCCCTGTAGGACACTAGTAAATTATAAATATTAATTCAATAAAACAGACTGGGGCTGATAGGAGAAACTGAAGTGTAATTTTTAAGGTATCTTATCCACACTCTGGTTTGGAAACAGAAAGGAATTCATTGCACACAATCTGTTTTACAAGGTAATAAAGAAGCTCACAGGGTCCCCCCAATAATACACAGATAATATAATATACAGGGTCATGGGACAAACATGTGGATGATATTGGAATAGTGTAGGTTAGATGGGCTTTAGATTGGTTTCACAGGTTGGCGCAATATTGAGGGTCGAAGGGCCTGTACGGCGCTGTAATGTTCGATGGTCTATGTTCTAGATCACATTTTGAGATCAGAGCACACAGTTCTGGTCTCCAGATTATAAAATGGACGCAGATGCACTGGGGAAGGTGCAGAAAAGCTGGTGCCAGAACGGAGAGGTTTTTTTCCTATCATAGAAGACTGAATAGGCTGGGGTTCTTGGTCGGAATTCTCCCATTCCCGCCCCCCACTGGAATTTTAGTGGGCGGGGTGCGGACAATGTGAAACCCCCATTAACAGTTGGGCGGGAATTTCTGGCTCTTAGACCAGTGCGGCCGGAGAATCCTGCCCCTTTTCTCTCGATTGTAGATCGATCTGGATCGATGTGTAGATCGATCTGGATCGATGTGGATCGTAACTGCTGGCATGCACTAGTTGGGCCAAATGGTCTCCTTCTGTGGTTCAAATGACCTCTAAGTACCTTTTGTAACACAGCAAAGGATGATGTAGAATCGCAGTACCTTTACAGAGCAGAAGAAGGCCATTCAGCCCATCGAGCCCAAACTGTCTCTCTGAAAAAGCATTCTACCTAGTCCCACTCCCCTGCCTTATCCGTCATAGAATCACAGAATATACAGTGCAGAAGGAGGCCATTTGGCCCATCGAGCCTGATCAACCACAATCCCACCCAGATCCTATCCCCATAACCCCACATATTTACCCTTCTAGGACCCCTGACACTAAGGGGCAACTTAGCATGGCCAATCAACCTAACCCACACATCTTTGGACACTGAGGGCCAATTTAGCATGGCCAATCCCCCTAACCTACATATCTTTGGACACTAAGGGACAATTTAGCATGGCCAATCAACCTAACCCACACTCTTTGGACACTAAGGGGCAATTTAGCATGGCCAATCCACCTAACCTGCACATCTTTGGACTGTGGGAGGAAACCGGAGCACCCGGAGGAAACCCACGCAGACATGGGGAGAACGTGCAGACTCCACACAGACAGTGACCCGAGGCTGGGAATCGAACCCAGGTCCCTGGCGCTGTGAGGCAGCAGTGCTAGTCACTGTGCCACCCATCGCCATAGTTGTTTATCTCTGTAGAATGCAGTTGCTGTCACTGTAAGAATGGAAATGCCACTCCCAGAATGTTCTCTGGTGCGCAGGTCAGAAGGTTGTCCCTCAGTCACCATCACAAAGAAACAGATTACCTGGCCATTATCACGTTGCTGTTTGTGTGAGCCAACCACGCACAAATTGACTGCCGTGTTTACTGTATTACAACAGGGACCACTTTAAAACAACACTTTCAAAAGTATCTAGTTGGCTGTTAAAGTGCTGTGGGATGCAGAAATGGTGGAACGGTGCACTCTATAAATGCAAATTCTCTTCCTCTCACCCCTGCCTGACAGTCACATTAACAATGGGACTCTCAGCCAGTCCATCTCTCATTCAGGCGTAACCAGGAACCATCCATCATCATTCTCCACCCCAGAGACCTGACAGCAGCACACAATCAGATCGATGTCTTTAAACCACAGCGACATCATTCACCCGCACAGCTCTGACTTGGTTAATTCCCAGATCGGGCATGGACAGTGCTGATGCTTCCATCATTGCCGTGTGCCAATATTAACCCTGTTCTTGATGTGCACTCCCTAATCACTGCTTGCCTTTCTATTTCAGCTTCCCCCGAGCGCCACGCAGCCAACGGGTTTGCTGCCAGAGCGTCATAGTTCTACTCCATGGTTGGCACGGAGGCACAGTGGTTAGCACTGCTGCCTCAGAGCTCCAGTGACCTGGGTTCGATTCCCAGCTTGGGCCACTGTCTGTGCCGAGTTTGCACGTTCTCCCCATGTCTGCGTGGGTTTCCTCCGGGTGCTCCAGTTCCCTCCCACAGTCCAAAGATGTGCAGGTTAGGGGGATGGGCCATGCTAAATTGCCCCTTAGTGACCAAAGATGTGCAGGTTGGGTGGATTGGCCAGCCTAAATTGCCCCTTAGTGACCAAAGATGTGCATGTTAGGGGGATTGGCCATGCTAAATTGCCCCTTAGTGTCCAAAGATGTGCATGTTAGGTGGATTGGCCATGCTAAATTGCCCCTTAGTGTCCAAAGATGTGTAGGTTAGGTGGATTGGCCATACTAAATTGCTTAGTGTCCAAAGATGTGCAGACTCGGGGGATTGACCATGCTAAATTGCCCCTTACTGTCAGGGGGACTAGCTAGGGTAAATACATGGGGTTGTGGGGATAGGGCCTGGTGGAATTGTGCTCGATGCAGATACGATGGGCCAAATGGCCTCCTTCTGCACTGTAGGATTCTATGATTCTATGACCAGCTATTGGGAATGCTGTTTGGGGAGTCCCTCTGATCCTCCACTTATTTTCTGAGCAAACATCTGCTGTTAACGGGCGGCACGGTGACGCAGTGGTTAGCACTGCTGCCTCACAGCGCCAGGGACCCGGGTTCGATTCCCGGCTCGGGTCACTGTCTGTGTGGAGTTTGCACATTCTCCCCGTGTCTGCGTGGGTTTCCTCCGGGCGCTCCGGTTTCCTCCCACACTCCAAAGATGTGTGGGTTGGATGCATTGGTCATCCTAAATTGCCCCTTAGTGTCCCGAGATGTGTCTGTTAGAGGGATTAGCAGGGTAAATATATGGGGTTACGGGGATAGGGTCTGGGTGGGATTATTGTCGATGCAGACTCGATGGGCCGAATGGCCTTCTGCACTGTAGAGTTTCTATGATTCTTTCTTTGATTCTATGTTAAGCCCTTCCCTGTTGGTGGCTCAGTCAAGGTTGAGTTTGTCATTAATTACAGCTGCTATGATTCATTGCTCCTGTTTCCTTTCCCCTCCTTTGTCACAGGTACAATTGGCCATCCAGCGGCAAAAGCCTCGAGACAGGGCCTTTGTTTCCAGTGTGGAAGTTACTGTGGCTCCCAGCAAAGTCAATGGACTAAGGTGTGTTTTTCTAAAAGAGCAGAAAACCTCAACCTGCAACACCGAGTTCCTGGAGCCTTTAATGCCAAGATAATCGCACATAAGGTGACGCAGTGGTTAGCACTGCTGCCTCACAGCGCCAGAGACCCGGGTTCGATTCTGGCCTCGGCTGACTGTGCTCCGGTTTCCTCCCACAGTCCGAAAGACGTGCTGGTTAGGTGCTAAATTCTCCCTCAGTGTAACCCGAACAGGAGTGTGGCGACTAGGGGATTTTCACAGTAACTTCATTGCAGTGTGAATGTCAGCCTACTTGTGACACAAATAAAATCAACTTAAAAACTTGGATATGATGGACAGGTTTGGGGGAGTCAGGAGGTGAGTTACTCTCTGCAGGATTCCCAGCCTCTGACCTGCTTTTGTGGCAACAGTATTTATATGTCTACATAGAATCTATGTCACGGAGGCAGGCCCTTTGGCCCAAACTGGTCCATGCCGACCAAAAAGCCCATCTAAGCTTAGCCCATTTGCCTGCATTTGGTCCATATCTCTCTAAATCTTTCCTATCCATGTATCTGTCCAAATGGCTTGGTCCAGTTTCATTTCTGGTCAGTGGTACCCCTCCAGGATCTTGTTGATAGTGGGGGTGGGTCCAGTGATGGCAATGAATGCCCAGGGGTGATGGTTGGATTCTCTCTTGTAAGAGATGGTTATTGCCTGACACTTGCGTGGCACGAATGTTATTTGCCACTTGTTAGCCCAAGACTAGATCATGTCATGGATGCGCAACCCATTATATTCAGATCTTATGAAAGGTCACAGACCTGAAACCTTAGTTCTGTTTCTCTTTCCCCAGAACCAGTTCCCCCTTTCTGTGGGTTTGCATATCCTCACACAAAGCAATAACATGTCTTTTCTCTCTGACGGATTAGTGCTATCTTGCTGTGTACTTCCAGTGTTTCAGGTTCCCTAACTTTTCCATTTCTCAAGACGCCGGCTGGGATGGTAGATAAAGTTTTGAACAGTAAAGGAATTAAGGGTTATGGTGAGCGGGCGGGTAAGTGGAGCTGAGTCCACGACAAGATCAGCCATTATCTTATTGAATGGCCAACATTCTGGGGATTGCCATTGACCAGAAACTAATCTGGACCCAACCACAGTGGCTACAAGAGCAGGTCAGAGGCTGGGAATCCTGCGGAGAGTAACTCACCTCCTGACTCCCCCAAAGCCTGTCCACCATCTACAAGGCACAAGTCAGGAGTGTGATGGAATACTCCCCACTTGCCTGGATGGGTGCAGCTCCAACAACACTCGAGAAGCTCGACACCATCCAGGACAAAGCAGCCCCACTTGATTGGCACCCCATCCACAAACATTCACTCCCTCCACCACCGACGCTCAGTAGCAGCAGTGTGGACCGTTTACAAGATGCACTGCAACAATTCACCAAAGATCTTTAGGCAGCACCTTCCAAACCCACGACCGCTCCCATCTAGAAGGACAGGGACGAAGTGGAAAGGGTCGAGAGCTTCAGGTTTTTAGATGTCCAGACCACCAACAACCTGTCCTGGTCCCTCCATGCAGATGCTACGTCTCTACTTTCTCAGGAGACTGAGGAAATTTGGCATGTCCGCTGCAATTTCTACAACTTCTGAGAAAGTAGAGGAG